>NC_059263.1:10280449-10282949 GCF_017591435.1 Portunus trituberculatus | reverse complement strand
AGGAGTTTTTTCACACTGTATAACCTTAAAACAACACCAGTATTCTGCAGCGTATCCTCACTTGAATCCTGACTAACATTGCTTTCGATCCTTCCCATACATGACACAGGAACAAAGAGAGGATAGGAACTGGCAACTCGCGCCCATCCTTGTGACGTAAACTTAACATCATCAGTTTACCATTCAGTTTAGTGGTGAACCCGAGAGAAGTAAGGAAGGAAGGGTGCCCAGGCTCTCTCTTCACTGGATTATCCCGGGCAAAGAGAGAGGGAAAGAATATATTGAGAGACGCGTAGGAGTAGTGTGTTGTAGCAAGGAGCGTGTGTTGTGTGGAGTAATACAAGGAACCTAGACAGCACGTGGGTGTGTCCATAATGGAAAGCGACGCTGAATGGATTGACGTGGATAGTGGTGAGTGTTGTATTTGTTGTACTGTGGTGTGCGTGTGTTGCATTGTTGTTGCTGATATTATTATTATTATTATTATTATTATTATTATTATTATTATTATGAATGAATGAATGAATGGGTGTTTCCTGATATTTTTTTTTCTTTAAACTGTACGAGGTAGGTATTCATTTTAACTAAAGCAATGTAACAGTGACGAAAAAACATTTAATAACAACAATGCCAGTAATAATAATAATGATGTAACAACAACAACAACAATGATAATAATAATAATAATAGTAATAGTAATTATAGTAATAATAAAATAATAATAATAATAATAATGGTAATAATAATAATTTTCTGTTGTTATTACTGCTTATTAAGATGTAAAGAGAGAGAGAGAGAGAGAGAGAGAGAGAGAGAGAGAGAGAGAGAGAGAGAGAGAGATGCGTGTGAAGTAGTTGTTAGCCTTTGCATGCCTGGCAATATAAATATGTGTGTGTGTGAGAGAGAGAGAGAGAGAGAGAGAGAGAGAGAGAGAGATGCTCAATGAGTCACAGAATTCATGTGCCTGAGGCGAGACTATTTCTCTCTCTCTCTCTCTCTCTCTCTCTCTCGTAACAATCGTCATCAACATCAAGTTACAATACAATGCCGAATGAATGAATAAATAAATGACACTGAATGAATGAATACAAAATAAAGTTAAGGAGAGAGAGAGAGAGAGAGAGAGAGAGAGAGAGAGAGAGAGAGAGAGAGAGAGAGTGGTAAAGCAAACAAACAAACGTGATTTTATATCTCTTCCCCATTCCTTCTCTCTCTCTTTCTTCCTGGTGGTGGAGGTGGTGGTGGTTGTAGTAGTAGTAGTAGTAGTAGTAGTAGTAGTAGTAGTAGTAGTAGTAGTAGCAGCAGTAGTAGTAGTAGTAGTAGCAGTAGTAGTAGTGACAAGGTCGTGGTGAATGTCGTAACTGGTCCTGTCACTTAAAATCAACACACACACACACACACACACACACACACACACACACACACACGTCCCCCCCCCTGTACATTTTCAGTGTAATTTTTTTACATTGTCAAATTAATAAACCGTATATTATTATTATTATTATTATTATTATTATTATTACACACACATACACACACACACACACACACACACACACACACACACACACACACACACACACACACACCGGGAACAAGGAAAACGCTAAAGCCAAAACAAACAAATAAACTGACATGAAAAAGGTCACGTCACGCCCCACACACACACACACACACACACACACACAGGACAGACAAAGAACAAACACAAACAAGTGTATAGCATGCAGAGTGAGTGATGGGAGAGAGAGAGAGAGAGAGAGAGAGAGAGAGAGAGAGAGAGAGAGAGAGAGAGAGAGAGAGAGAGAGAGAGAGAGAGAGAGAGAGAGAGAGAGAGAGAGAGAGTAGAGTAGTAGAGAGAGTAGTAGTGGCAGTGGTGTAGTAGTGGTAGTAGTAGTGATAATAATGATAATAGTAATAATAATAATAATAATAATAATGGTGGTGGTGGTAGGTGGTAGCTGGTGGTAGTGGTGGTGCCAACAGTGGTAGTGGTAGTGGTGCAATAATAGTTGGTGGTAGCAGGTGGTGGTGTAGTAAGTGGTGGTAGTGGAGGTGGAGTGGTGGTGGTGGTGGTGGTAGTAGTAGGTGGTGGTAACAGGTGGTAGTGGTGGTAGTGGTAGTGGTAGTAGTAGTAGTAATAGTGGTAATGGTAATGGTGGTAATAGTAATTGTAGTAGTAGTAGTAGTAGTAGTAGTAGTAGTAGTAGTAGTAGTAGAAGTAGTAATAGTAGTAGTAGTAGTAGCAGTAAACGTTAAAGCAATGCACATCCAGTAATACAAGGGCTTCTGAATCTTTTTAATCTTATAATCCCTTGAGGCGTCTCTGTATTGGTCACGTGCCTCTTACACAATGCAATATCAGGAAGGGTGAAAAGAAATGCCGTGTGACATCACTCAGAGAGCTTCCTTGTTAACGTTTTCACTTCTGGTTCTAGTGGAGGACACATCTAGCCTAGCACATGCAGGCCACTTTTTACAAACAGGTTCGCAGTTATTC
>NC_059263.1:10272949-10275449 GCF_017591435.1 Portunus trituberculatus | reverse complement strand
GGCCGTTCCTCACCGCCACCGCCACCGCCACTAGTCAGGCACCCCACCGCAGGCCGCCACGCTGCCTCGCCTCAGATCAACGGTCGCAAGATGAGGCACTGTATAAAAATGTCGGGGTGAGGAAAGGCAGACCCTCGTGCCACGGTAGGTGGCGGGATAGGACAGTGCCACAGACTTGAGGGAACACTTGCACAGTATTTAAATAGTTTTAAGGAATCTTGTTAACTACCTATTTCGAGTAGGTGAAATATTATGTACATACACATCTGATGGTTCTGGCTGTTGTATCAGATTTGTGCCATTCGCAATGATGTAGCGTTAAGTGTGTAGCTGTGATACATACATGTGTTGTCTTAATTAACTTATCGGAGTATTATTACACCCTGTGGATGGTAACATACCATTATTATTATTATTATTATTAGTAGTAGTAGTAGTAGTAGTAGTCGAGTTCATAGGTGTAGATGAATTGAGTTGTAAGGCCCTCAGTTACAACATTCTAGAAAGCTCGGAAGAAGATAGGTGAGGTGAAAGGTTTGACGTGAAGGGAAAGGCGTGGATCGTGAAGCACACAGTGGCGTCACCAGCGTGCGTAGGAGTGGAGAGGACAAAGAGTTAGGTATCACTCATTGACCTTCACTTCACATTCAGAAACACTACATACTAATGAACTGGATTTACTGAGAGGAGAGAAACACAACAGGAGGATACACGGTTGCATTCTGTTCTGGTAATAATTTCATTCTGTCTGTTCCGGCATCCTGCACCACGTACTGCTCCGGTCCACTGTGAGCGGTGAATGTTACAACACACACACACACACACACACACACACACACACACACACCGCTCTATCACTTGTCTCTACATAATTCACGCGGTGCTGACTGGTTGCTGAGCGTTGTCTGATCAGTTTCAGCCACGCTCAGTAATGCGCCTCGATTGCTGCGCTGCATTTCCCAGTCTAAACCAAACATTAATACGCCTCTCGTGTTCATGCACAGATATTTCGATTATTTTTAGCAGGTTATTGTGGAATTTACCGGGATTTTTGACAACGTTTTTCTTCTTCTTCTTCTTCTTAATTATTATTATTATCATTATTATTATTATTATTATTATTATTATTATTATTATTATTATTATTATAGTTGTTGTCCCTGTTATTATTATTATCATTATTATTATTATTATTATTATTATTATTATTATTATTATTATTATTATTGTTTGTTTTCTTATTCAAATGATAGTTTAACAAAGATTCCGCATCATCAGTAGAGAGAGAGAGAGAGAGAGAGAAACCCATGAGAACCTTAACAATATTTTCCACGGTCTTTGGAAACAGTTCTGATATGAGAATGGAGCGTTTCGAAATACGGGATGCGGTTCCTTTACCCGACACAGCTTACTATGGGAGAGTTTCCGTTCACAAGGATAACTCGGGAGTGAACCAGGAACTCCCGATGACGAAACTGACTGACTTAAGCAACAATGGCTACACTATTGTTATACCTTTTAATTCTCTCTCTCTCTCTCTCTCTCTCTCTCTCTCTCTCTCTCTCTCTCGTATTTTCTTTTTCTTTCTTCGCATGTCGTATCTTCGTAATCATATGTTTGTAATCGTGTGTGTGTGTGTGTGTGTGTGTGTGTGTGTGTGTGTGTGTGTGTGTGTGTAAGAATAAACAAAATTCAAATCAAGAAGCAATTGCAACACGCACGTAACAACAAAACACAAGAGCTAACATACAGAAAAATAACAAACGTGCGTAGGTTATAAAACACAAGGAACTAAACAATAACTATGGAACTAGAGAGAGAGAGAGAGAGAGAGAGAGAGAGAGAGAGAAGAGAGAGACTTGAAGTTATAATGAATCTCGTTACCAAGGAGGTTATATTGATGTAGATGCCGTGCGCCTATCCCGCTGTACTGAAAGAGTGAAGCCAGTGGGCGGAGCTTATGAGGCGGTTGGCGGAGCTTACGATCGGAACTTACACCCAAAACATTGCCCTCTCCTGTGTTAAACAATGGGAAATTGCTGCTTTCTTTTTCATTATTAGAGGAAAACTAAGAAAGAACTGATGATTTAACTTATGTAAACCACATTATAGTTTCCTAAATATGTCATGTAAACCTGTTATTAACAGTGTTAGTCCGAAATAGCTACAATATTGAAAGAAATACAGCAGGACGATTCTGGCAAAAAAGATTTAGTTTTCTCGTTTAATGCATGACAAGGAACAAAAACTGAAGTAAAATTTCAGTGACTGATGCTTTTCCAACGCGCAGTAACATGAAATCACACACCATTCTAAATAAAAGCTAGGAGAGAGAGAGAGAGAGAGAGAGAGAGAGAGAGAGAGAGAGAGAGAGAGAGAGAATATTTATTAATGTATACATCTGAGAGAGAGAGAGAGAGAGAGAGAGAGAGAGAGAGAGAGAGAGAGAGAGAGAGAGAGAGAGAGAGAGAGAAATTGACGTATTAATTAATTGCTTTGC
>NC_059263.1:10256356-10269949 GCF_017591435.1 Portunus trituberculatus | reverse complement strand
AATCGTCGTTATCATCGTAAACATAGACACTCATTGTACTATGTAACTTTCTTTACTAAACACGCAATACATAAAATATCACTTTCAAACAGCACATGGATGATAAATAAGAGAGAGACGCAAGTACGAAGGTTGATTTGGCAGCATGGCTAGTTGTAAACGACTATACCTACCCCACCCTGAACGGACTTCATAGAGTGGAAAGACTATAGTAACGGTGCAGTCGTGATTTCACCACTTTTTGCTCTGGTAACGCCCTAAATATCTGTTAGGAGCATCTAATATCGCCTTTGTACAAGAATCATGCATAATTGTACTCAGCTGTTCACACATGGAATCAATAACTAATTTTGCCTCATCATGTGTATTAACCGTTGAAACATCAATAATCGGTAAGTTCCTTGAAGCCACCTTCATATTTTGAGAATAGCGATTACTAACTTGAGAATCTGACCAATTAATGAGGGGATAGGAAGGCATTCTAGAGCCATTACCAAAAGCGTTATCTTGGGAGTTCACATTCAGTTTCACACATATTGACATCGGGAAATGATCACTTACATTGTTCTCCAACTCTGACATAATATAACAACTTTTGATATTACTCGCAAAATATTGAGGTATAAAAATGTGATCAATATATGACCTAGAATTAGCATTAAAATACGTGTAATTACAATTCTGATCAAACATAAAATTTGACACGCACAGATCATTCCCTGAAAGAAAGTCATGCAGTAAATAGCTATGATTGTTAAATGGATGTCGTCTGTACCAATATTTATTCAGCATGTTTTGGGATGGTAGAGGAGCATTCATGTCCCCACAACAACAAAAGGACCCGTCACGTTATCAATAGCAGACTGTAGTTTGTCAAGGGTATCATTGTAAAGTTGTAATTGATCACTTCTCCCGTTGTGGAAAGGCATGTATACTCCAAATACTGTGAGTATAACTTGTTGACAAGAAATCAGCTTAACACCTGTTATCCTGTCATTGTCCATATGTAAGGGCACATAGGTGACATTAGGAATTTTATTACCAATAAAACCCACTCCACCATACGGCCGCCCCACCACTGCTTCTTCAAGATTGACACTGGACTTCATGTGTATCCATCTCTTCTCTACATTATTAAATCGCTCTTCCAAAGCAGACACTTCGTATGGAGTTAGCCAGTGTTCACAAAGAAACAATAAGTCACATTTTGGCAATAAATCAAAATCTATAACCCCAAACGATGACTTCAAACCCTTACAATTATATGATATAACAGTAAAATCTTTATCACTGAATTTTATTAATTATGTATATTATCACTCACTACTTTTTCTCCTAGTCCAGATCTAGTGATACTAAAATTTCCTGGAACGATGGTTGTAATCAAACAGTTGCCGAGAAGACTGAGTTCCTCTATGATTATTACTGGTGGTGAATCTCGAGTGTGCAAAGGATCCAGACACTCGATCCTTGGACGAGGACGACCAATTTTCTACAGGGAGTTCATTTTGATAGTGCCGGCGCCAACCATACATGTGTGCCTTCACCGGTTTTTCCGAAAGGGTCGTATTTGAACACCTGACGGCCAGTGCTCACCATTATAAAGTTTCTCTTCTCCTTCCAAAGAGTTAACATTTATACAGAATGAGGATCTACCTTTAACTCTACAATTGAGCTTAATTACAGCAGAGACATCCCTAACACCAATAGCACTAAGGTGTTTCTTCATATACTCAACTGTAGTGCTTTCAGCCATGTGACCCACGTATACTGCTATACATCCCTTTAAGGGGTCACCATTGTTAGCAGCTTTGATTTGAAAGCGGCCAGGTGGAGCTGAGCCAACTATCTCACGATGAGTACTTTCCCGAATCCTTATTTTGCTTTGTTTCAGACGGCGCTGTTGCTCAGCCGGTAACCTAAACTCACCCTCCATCTCATCTTGATGTACATGTCGTTGGGGCAAGTTTGAGGGTCGTTGGTCATCATCGGTGCCGTCCCCTACTTGCCAATCATCTCGTGGAGACCTTTGAACATTATGGGGCCCATTCGCAGTCCCTTGATCTCCCCATGGTCCGTCTAACGGCCCTCGGTCAGCCCGATACCCATCTGCAGGCTGCTTGTCACTTCGATGCCCACCCGCCGGTCCCTCGTCAGTACGAGATCCGGCCGTGGTCCCCCGCTCATCACGGGGCCCTTCCGCCGGCCGCTGAACAGTACGAGTTCCATCCTCAGACCCAGGGGTCTGAGGATGGAACCCGCAGGTCCCTGTTCTATACGCTTTCCGTCCACAGACCGCCGTTCAACACGGGGACTTTCCGCAGGTCGCTGGTCTGGCCGAGATCCATCCCCAGGCCCCTGACCAGCCCGGGGCTCGTCTCCGCCTTCGTGGTTAGTAAGGGGCTCGTCTGCAGACCATTGGTCCGTAGCCGACATGTCTGCACGCCCCCGTCTATCACGGGATCCGTCCGTAGAAAGTTGGACATCAGAGGTTGCTCGTCCACAGGTGCTCGCAGTTGTAAACTAGTCATCTCCTGACGTAATTGATTTACTTGCGTGACGTCCAGACTCATCTCCAAATGAGCTATCTTTTCTCTCAGACTGTTAACATCCTCTGATAGAGTAGAGATGACGCTACTCAAATTAATGACTGTGTCTCTAAGCATAGCACATGTCTCCAATAAATCCGCCCCTTCTATCAGAGCAGCAGTCAGTTGAGTATTAATATTCAGTCCTTCTCCCGTGTTTCCTGTTTTCAATACCTTAGCCAATCTTCTATCTGGCAGCTTATTCACCACAGAGTAACCAATTGTGTATATATCCTCTGCCATTAGAGATATTTTCTTACGATTGTAAAGCTCAACTGCTTCATACGTATCCGGGAACGTCTCACAAAGAATGTCAAACAGTTTTAACCGTAAATTCCACAGTTTCTCTCTGTCCAGTCCATATTCTGACAGCCGTTCTATGATTTCTTCTTTATCTGTTGTTCTTTATCTGTTGTTACTTGGATTCTCTGCTAGTTTCACCCTTGTTTACGACACTTATCCTGTTAATATGACGTCAAAACTGCGTCACATCACTAAGCTCAAGTGCGCATGCGCAACCTGGGGAAACCCAATCAAGAAGGACTGGTGCTGTCTGGTAGATTCAATTTTCGCTGCACTTATTCTAAATTCCTGATGCATCTATACCGATAAAATGGTTTTCTTCTTGCTCACCGTGTAATCACGATCCTTGCATCATATTCCGAAGAATATTGATATCCAAGTATCTACGAAATTCGTGAAAAGCCACACACACACCTATATATATATATATATATATATATATATATATATATATATATATATATATATATATATATATATATATATATATATATATTTTTTTTTTTTTTTTTTTTTTTGCCTTAATTTTTTAAGGCAGGTTTCTGTTGTCAAGGTAAACTTTACTCTCTAATTTAGCGGAATCGCATCGAGAAAAAAAAAAAAGTTGCAGTCTCAAAGTCGCAACTCCCACTAGATGGCCAAAAATATTCGCAAAGTCGCAGTGGCACCAAATCCGGCGGCGAAGTCGCGCCCAGGTCTGGTATTTTCAGAGACCTTTTTTTTTTTATGATTTTGTTGATTTCCGACCACTTTTACAAAGCGTATTACACGATTTAATGCTCTCGCCCCGTAAAAACCGATTTCCCACAGGTTCCCCAACATGAGTGGTAGGAATAAGTTGAAAAAGAGTCATTCATAACTTGAAAACTATCTATCAACTTGCGAGAAATTATGTAGAACATCAATCAGTTCACTACGCATGTCTCAATAGAAAAACATAAGCCACATGAAACAGTCGTTGGTTGGGTGAAACTATAAACTGACCACTCAAATTGGACATACACTGTATACAGCTAGCTAACCATAGCCTGAAGGACTAGCCAATGAAAGAAAGAGCAACACACACACCTGTAGGTCCTATAGGTTCAAATAGAGATATACGTAGCTACTGCGCGTGGTCACGATGATGCGTCGCCTGTCTGCTGTTCCCGGAGCGGTCGACGATGTTGTTACCCTTGGCTTGGCTGTGATAATGCGGCAACTTCGGTTGATAAGGGTAGTATCAAACAAGCATACTGTCTTTAGCCTCCCTTTAGCCCTTCTTGAACCTTGAGTCTCGTTGATATCTCGGTACTCGGTATACTTAGAACACTGTACAGCGTTCTCCTGAATGTTCCGACTCTTGTTGTGGCGTTAGGGTGTATCCAAATGAAGCTTCTGTCTGTGCGACAAAGGCGTTAGACGGTGATGGTCAAAGAACTGATGAGGTTATATTATATTGTGCGTTTCATCGATCCTTGTTTTGTAAATGCATACAAGTGTTATAATCTTTAAGTAACTGGTTTCGGACAACATATATTATGAATGAACGAGGGGTTCATATCTTAACTTTCTTTCACCTTGCATGAGATCCACAGCTGACAGCAGCATTCGAGTTGTGGCACAACGAGTGACTGTGTCAGCATAAGTTTGACATGTCTCCCTCGGTTGGAAGGGGCGCAGAATCGAGTTTGCTTTAAATCTTATTATTCCTAGCCACAGTTTTTTTTTTCTCTTTTATATGCGGTCCGTAAAGATACACTTGTAATACACAGTTCCTAATCCACCCAAGACGAGATGGAGATCCAGAAGTGGAATCTTTCTAGAGTCTACCTAGAGCAGGTGTTCTCAAACTTATTAACTCGTCGACTTCCCAATGAAGTTTCAAGACTTCCATCGACTGCCCCCCTAATATTTTACTTCGAGGAAAATAATTCCGATAGAAAAAATATAATGTACACCAATAGTAGTAACAGTAGTAGTAGGTTTTTACATCAATGACGGCTAGGGTTGCCACCTTTTACAAAATAAAATAAGGGACACCTACCAGGGACGTTCCGGGCGCGTGGCGCGTGCGTGCGTTCCGGCGGCCCGGGGAAAAAACGGTTGCTTTTAAAGGCCCAAACTCCTGAAAAATGCATAGAATACTTAAACAACAAGTAATAAAACCAACAAAATGATTTCACATACCACATTAGCCTCTGGAGTCACTTAGTAGTCAGTAAAGGAGTAGTCAAGAAAACAATTAGTCATGTTTATAGTTCTTTATTACCAAGGAACATTGTTGTATAAGGCTGGATACACAGCCAAGTCAAGTCAACAGTATTCCCTCTTTTACTTATTCTTCTTCCAAGTGTACTTCTTATTGCTCCTTGCAGCACTGAGTAACTCTGTCTTTCAAAACACTGCTGTAAAATTCTGAACAGGGACTGCTCAAAGTTGAGAGTGATCAGGAGCTCACTCCTTATAAGTTCCACAGAGCACCTGTTCCTGAATAAACATGTTGCCGTAACGACACTCGACAGGGAGTCAGGGACTCGGGTTCCGTGCAAGAGAGGCACAAGTTACAACAGACAGAGAGGTGCATTGGCCACTCGGGAAAATACGGAGCAAACCGCGTCCCGTATTGAGTCAATACGGGACGCAACATATTATTCTCAGATATGGGACAATTCCGTATTTTACGGAACGGGTGGCAACCCTAATGACGGCTTCTATGAAAAAAAAAAATAATAATAATAATAATAATAAATAAATAAATAAAAAATACATAAAAAAAATCACGATTTGCTACTCCGAAAAGAAAAAGATGGTGTATCCAAAACAATGGCCAATTTAGTTAGCAAGATTTCTTGATACTTCTCTCTTGAAAGATGTCAAATTGTGGGAACGAGGCAGTAGAGCTGTGAGGGGGTGATTGAAGATGTTGCCAGAGCTGGCTTAAATTTCTCAAGATCAATTACCGAAAATAATTATTTATGGTTTGGATTCAAGAACTTGTTTATTTCTTTTAATCTAATGGTACCTATTTTTTCAGATTTTTACAAATTGTAATCTAAGTTATAGATAATATTTCTAGATGAAAGTTTTAATGGTCCCTTCGACCCCAGCAGTAAATCATTGACTCCTTTCCAACTCCCCGGATATTCATTGACCCCTTGGATGGTCCCATCGACCCTTGGGGGTCTATATCAACTACTTTGAGAACCACTTCCACTAGAATCTAGACTGAATGTAGACCGAAGCCCATGCTGGTTCTGACTGGCCTGTCACGGCACTCATGGGTTACCACACACATGCTCCAACACACCACTGAACCATTTGTCGGTTTCACTGTAGACCGAATCATGTCGTTATATTTCTGAATATAACAAGCATTACATAAGAACATAAGATTACGACGTAATTCAGTCCATGGTGAAATCGGCAAATGGTTTAGGAGTGTGTTCGAGCATGAATGTTCCCCGCGATAGCCAGTGTGGGCCTTCGTCGACGTCTAGAAAGACCTCACTTCTGAACATCCGTTTCCTGTGGTTAGGAACCGTGGATTACAACCCGAGGTTACCGTCCCAGCTTGAAATAATCATTTGATCCTTAACGTTTTTTTTTTTTTTTTTGTAGAAACTAAACTGCATTTTATGTGTAGCTTTCAGCTTTCTCTTGTTCATGCTGTAGGACATACCTGAATTTACTGTTGTTAAAATTGTATTATCTTTTTCCAAAAAACTGAAGTGTAAAAGGGTTTGAGATCAGCATCTTTGTCTGCAGACACTCCTCTCAGTATCCTCGTGTCGTTCGCAATAATTTCTGATGACGTTAAATATTTATTTATCATTTAATTCTATACCAGTTGAGTGTATTAAAAGGAGCAAAGGGTCAAAAACTGGCTCGCGCCTCCCATCACCTACGTCAGTTAGTGGAGTTAACTATCTTCATGCTATTATATATAGTCCATTGACACTGTATTTACACTTATTCATAACTGTTTGCTCATAAAACCTTCAGTGGATCCCTTGAATTCCCTTCCCCACATCAGCGAGGGAACACAGAGCGGCAAACGAGGCCCACTCTCATTCATCTTTCCACAAATCAGACTGACTAAATTATGGAAAGACTACTTGTACTTGGGTGGTAACCAAGGTCCTGTCTTGGCCTTCTAGACAGGATCTTCCTCCAGAAGACTGGACAACTCACCAGAATCTAACCAGATAACCTGCTTGTTACCAGCATCTTCAGGACACTATAAGGACTGTAGCACCACAGGCTACAAGGCTTCATCATATCCCAACAAGAGTAAAAAATAAAGTATATGAACCCATCTTTGTCTCTGTAAACGATATCATTCACATAATGCAGGAGATATTGATATTTCCATTTAAACAATCAAAACAATCTGCATCAGTAGTCGCTAGTCATAATGCACCACCACCTTCATCTAGGGGTGACGTTCAGCTTATAAGTTACAAAGGATATCACAAATACAGTGAGTGTCTCAAGTGATGGTGGTGAATACTCAGCCATACAAGCAGAGGCGTGGCAATGGAGTAGACAACATGGGCAGTTGCCTAGGACCCCGAGGGACGGCTGATATTGCATAAGGACCAGGACCACCATGTAAGAGAAACTGTTGCTCCTGTCACTTATATGGAACCGACATAACTTGAAACATGACACCCTAATCTCCCTAATGGGGTAGGGCCCACCCACTACTAACAGCCAGTCAGGTGTTTTTCTGTCATTCATATAGTGTGTGTAAAGTTTACATTGAGCTTATTTATGTTATTTATCATTTATTTTATATGTTAATTCTTTAATAAAATATTTGTTTACTGATCCGTTATCCTGACCTTCATTCATCATTCTAGGCTGGGGGCTCCCATGGTCCTTCTTGCCTAGGGCCCCAGGGGGTCTAGAAACGCCCCTGCATACAAGGCACAAGCATATTCCAGAGACCCGACCAAAGGACCAGGAGACTGCCTCTTTGGATTCAATCTTGAACAGGAACTTTAAAAGCACAACACCTTAACCATAATGAGGACTAGACAGTCATCAGCTCCTTGGTCACTACACTACTACACAGATCACTCGAGAGGCAGCAGCACTACAGCTACTCAAGGAGGACACAATGTAACAGGTGCAGTAAGAAAATTTTATTTAGTGACCCAGTAACACTTGCTCTGCCCGAAGCTAACTGCGTGGGGGGCATGGAGGGAGTGGTCGGCCCTAGGAGCAGAGGCTGCCCACCGCCGTCACACCCCCCACCAACTGAGACTGTGAGGGGTTCCAACTAGGAGCTGTGATAGCATGTGTTACAAATATTGTACAGATGTGGTATAGGCTACACTTGTGGAACAGCTGTGGTGCAAATGTGGTACAAACGTGCATTAGTATTAGCGGGGAAATAAAGTGTACAGGGGGTAACAACTCAGATAATAAAACTACATATGTAAAATCTAAGTGCCTGGTAATTTATGAACATGATAAAAAGAAGAAAAAAAACTCTTTGGTAAGGAATGAAAAGGGTATAACTTATTGCCTAAGTGAAAGCAACACTTACAGAACACTGGAATGATGCCCATCATTTGCTGTAACAACCACATGTGCTTCATTGAACTGTTGGGGTAATTAACACTGACAACAACACTCAGGTTTTAATTTGTCGGTCATTGAATTTTGCACCAATGACAATTCCATGTCACACTGGAAGATTAAGACCAAATACAAACAAGAAAATGACAAACACGATCTAAATTCGGAAATTGTTAAGCAAGTAATTTAGTTATGCTGATTTTAATTTACGTATTGACATATGATTGTATTCCTTTTAAGGAGGACAAGAGCATGGAAGAGCCATTGGTGTTGTGCCTTGATTGCTCTGAAAACCAAACAATGGATCGGACAAGAGTCAAACAAACTGGCCTGCTTTCTGTGGCAGTGAGACGAGAGTTGTTCCGAGTGAGGTGACCCAACCAGAAGACGGCCACTAACACAAAGAAAAGAGGGAAACAGAACTCTATATTTAAATGGTGTGTGAATGAAGCACTGTAAGAACTTGAGTAAAGACTGAACTTCCACCTGACAAGCTTCATTAAAACAGTGGTGCCAAAAACAGCAGTTATTATTGGTCTGCCAAACAGAACTATGCAAACTTAGAGTCTTGAGAATAGATGCTGAAGTATGCCCAGCTTATTAATTAAGTGTTGATAAAACCAAGTGAAGTACAGTTTTAAACATTTAAATTAGAATCTTAGTCAAAAACAATTAAAAAGGGTTAATTAAAAACTTAAAAAAAAATGTATAAGTAGCATTAACCCTTTTAACTAGTCTGGTTTCCTCCTTTAATAGAAGTGTTTTGTACAAGCATAAAGTATTATTCTGAAAGACAGCACTGGCAGCAAAGAGTAACTCAGTAGTTGACACCTTCCAGCTTGCAGTGTTTATATTTTGCTTTATAAGATTGTCTGGGTTTACCAAAGTCAGAAGTGTCATTGTCATCACTCAATGGATCAAGATTTCATTCACAACACCTTGAGCAAAATTGAACAGCCAATAATGATGTACTTTTTTGTAAGCATTTCACCTCACCAGGAAACAGCTGCACTTCACACCCTCCGCTGCTGCCACCCGTCACATGGCCACGGAAAGCAGCCACTAAACTCCATGTGGGTGACTAGTGCCTTATATCCAAATTCCAGGCCTTGTCTTGAGTCTGCCCTAGCCAGAGCTCACATAATACTCATAAATCATCCACAAGACTGGCTCTACGATATAAAACCTCATTTGAACTAGGACAATCTCAAGTTAGGTACTGCAACTTGAGTTTTAGTACTCTTGAGTACAAATCAGGAATATCGTTTTATTCGTACCCGTCACAAGAACAGCTAAATGCTAACTTTGTACTCACTTTTGATGGCACAAATTACTGTTGGTGGTTCCAAAAAATTTAGCACACGTCATATAAAACTCCTCTATGAAATAAAAACTCTATTCTCTTTACATTAAAAACACTTTCAAAAGCATTCCATTCACATTTGGAAAAGGTGAAGCCAAAATACATATGTACATATAACATTTACAGAGATGAATCCTGTTTTGGTGCGAGACTGCCATGTTGCATCTTGGTGGTCAAGGTTACAGTAATTGGTTGTGGTGGGTTCTATGGTTTATCATTGGTTGTGTGAAATGAGTGGTATGAAATTTCTATCAAAATGAATACCACAGCACTGCTGTGGTCTATCAAACTAATAAACTGACAGCAAAATATTTAGAAATCTTTTAACTCTATAACATCCCCATTAACTATTTTACTTGAGCCCTGAAAAAAATGTGATCTTTCAAAAAGACCTTTCATCTATCACAAAATTTAGGCACACAGATGGTACTTTTATTAATTTTATTGCTCACTTGAAGCTGTTTAGTGTCCAGCAGACACAAGGGGCACATCAACACCATGCGCGGCACAGAGCCGGCCCGCTCGCTCTCACCTCCAGATGAAAAAAAGACAAAAAAAGTTAAAAACATCACAATAAAATCCTGGCAGGTCAGACCACACGCACCGCAGCCCCGCCAGCCCCGGGAGGTTCTGACTTGCACACAAATACTGACCAGTTTGTGTGGCCGGCTGCTGCACCACTGCCATTAGTTATGCCCCACTTAACCTCTCACTATGGGTTCCGTCCCCCAATAATTCTTCTGTTCTAATGGAATTTCTTTTAAATACCTCAACAGAGAATGAAATGAAGTCAACCACCTATTAGCACCATTTGATCATTTTTGTGTACATCAACAATGCTCTTCTTTTCCTCAAGGTTCAGTTTCCCCTCAAGATGCTGGCAGTTTACAATGGATAAAAACTTGCTCATAAGAATTCTTTCCACCGGATTCAGAGTTCTTCCCTGGGACTCCATTGCCCTAAGAGACCATGAATACAAATTCCCTGTATGGAACTAAAGGTGTTCCTACAGTAGTAACCATAATACTTTTGATAATCCTTGATTGTGCACATATACTGTAGCTATATACACAATCCTGTATCCTACATTAGGAATCCTCAAACTGCAAGGTAATTAAGAGTCCTGACAAGGATCACACTAGAGCAAACAACTGTCAACAATACAGAGAACAACCGGTACATTCAGTAGATCGATCTACCTTGGCACTCATTGCCATGCTTGGACGAGCTACAACTTTGATGGCACTGTGTTTCGGTGCCCTGATATCTCTCTCTCTCTCTCTCTCTCTCTCATGCACTCACTCTTTCACACTTTCACACACCACTGGATCCATTAAGTAGTTGTGTTGTGGTGTGCAGCAGACTACTTCTGTACTTGCACCCATCACAAGCCTTGCCGCTCGCCTTGTGCTGATTGGTTTTGTGATGCAAAGTGAAGCCCAAGGAGCCAGTAGAAGATTTTCGTATTTGTGTGATGAATCTAGTGAATGTACTGCTGCTGCTTTATATTACAGAGTATGTGACAAGCTCAGTGGTGGTGTGCCAGCTGACAACTGTGTATGTATTTTAAAAAGCCATACTGTACTGTAATCCAATTTTTTCTTGTGTTTTTGCATCAAGTTAAAATCTATTATGTATGAAATGCATCAATATTTGTTGTGACTTTTCTTGTCCTTAAAAGTTTGTTTAGTGCCAAAGGGACTCTTGAAATGTGCCCTGGCCAATTACTTCACTATGTTAAAACCTACCATGGCTCAGAATCACTGTACTTCATCACATGGTTGCTAAGAATCACAAAAGTATAATGCAAAATGTGATCTAATTAAACATCTACTTAAATTATAGGAATTGGTGCATGATTATGCCAAATGCACTCCGAGGTCTCTGGTTTTCCTTTAGTTACCTGTACTATACCACACCTTTCAATTCCTCCCTCAGCAAAGGCTTCCTCCTCCTCACCCAGGCACAGGTGCAGCTTACAGTGTGGCCGAGGAGGAGCACTCTCACTCTCACTCTCTCACACTCACACTCACACTCTCTCTCTCTCATCTTTCATTTTTCATCTCATACTTTCATATGTCTTTCTCACTTTATCCTCTCACCTTTCTCTCATCACTGGTAACAGCCTCACTCAAGAAGGAACTGAGAACTCTATCTGAACCAACAGACATCATCATCGTCAGTTTGTATCAGACACAAAACACACACTCCCAGTACACTGAGATTTCTACTTCACTATACATAGGGATCATATGAGGTATGTCAGCTATTTTCCAAGAATAAAAAAAAAATCATTAAAACACAACAGAAACCGCTCACGCTCCTACCCGGCGCAGCGCTCGCTTGGAGACGCAGCGCTTTGCTGAAAGTCAAGTAACTCAAACGATAAAACAACGGCAACAGTAGATTACATCAAAAAGTTGTATGATCATTGTAACAAGTGCAACTGGAAACCTTAATGCGTGTGTTTTGGTTGGTGCCGACTCCAGCCGACCACGGCACACTGAAGAGTCTGAGGAACCTTCACCTGGGATGCACTGAGGAACTTCGAGGACTCTGGGGGGCACCTCCGGGAGGGCTTCAGTAGACAAACTTAGCCTAAGCAGTTTTACATGAGGAACAAATCACATCAGCACACAGAGTATACTATAAAGTTACTTCAGTTGTGGGTCTTTTGGGGAGGACCACGGGTGAAGGGGACTACAACTCATCCCACCAGAGGGAGTGAGGGGGAGAGGCTGGCTCATGTTACCTGCCTGCCTCTCACTTCATGTGGATAGATGATCCTAGTGAGATCAGAGGAAGCTGCCTGATCTGTCTGGCAACTATAACAATTAGGAAGGGGGGAAGGGGAGGAGAGGGGAGGGGAGGGGCTCTAATTAGTGTTCCAAATGACCTACTTCAGCCCATACAGTTATAAGTTGTTACCTGGCCACCTGAGGCATGCCAGTGAGAGTGGGGGAACTTGGTGAATCCGTTGGTGCTCTTGGCTGGGTTTTCTTCATGCAGTGTGGAGGAAGGAAATGCCTTGGTGTTCCTGGAGGGCTTCAGTTGAGGTACTTGCGGCATCTCCGAGTTCCACACGTGCAGGGAATCTTGTCCTCCTCAATGGGGAACTTATAGTCATAGGTGAGCTCCTCTCCCCGCAGGATCCTCCTCAGGGCAAAGATAATGATATGCTTCTTGCCGAGGATGTCCACCACGCGGGAGTAACAGTTTGGCTGCAACAACACACAACCATTAGGAACTAGTGGTGCTGAGGCTACTGTTATGCTGTGTGCTCATCTTAGAAGAAAAAAGTCTGGGGGATGAAAGATATATAGAAGATCCAATATTTTCCTCTGAGACACTTCTTCATGGTTTGGAAATTAGCTAAAAACTACATTAACTGCTGGGTGAGTAAATAAGAAGCCTGCAGGATTTTTGTTTCTAAGAATGTGTTGTGATGTGGTATATACATAGTGGTAAGGATGAAATGAACACTCACATCACAGGAATGGTTGATGAACCTGGCTGCATTGCCATGCATGGTGGCGTCAATCACCATATCGTCGTCAATGCGGAACATGTAGCAGCCGATGCCCTTGGATTCGTAATCCTTCTCTCTCATGTCACACATGCTGGAGCGGATCACCTGCAGAATGAAACGGTGCAGCTCATGCTTACTGTAGTGTTTCCTGATAACTAAGGCCACAAGGATATGTGGAAATGCCTTCAGATGTATCAATACTGGATGCAAACAAAAAACTTTTTCACACAGCTATCAAAAGT
>NC_059263.1:10096356-10253856 GCF_017591435.1 Portunus trituberculatus | reverse complement strand
GGAAACTATATTTTTAATATCTCTCAGACATCTTCCCTTTCTCAGCTTTTTACTATGCGATCTTGTGCTTGGATGTCATATTCTTCTCTCAGGATCAGTTTCTCATTATCCACTTGGTCCATTCCGTTGATCAATTTATAGACTTGTATCAGGTCTCCTCTCTCCTTCTTTGTTCCAAGGTTGGTAGATCCATAGCCTTTAGTCTCTCCTCATATGTCATCCCTTCAAGTTCTGGGACCATTCTTGTAGCCATTTTTGTAGCCTCTCCAATTTTCTTATGTGTTTCTTTTATGAGGGGTCCACACTACTCCTGCATATTCCAATCTAGGTCTTATTATAGTATTTATCAATTTCTTCATCATTTCTTTGTCCATGTAGTGAAATGCTACTCCAATATTCCTCAGCAAATTATATGTTTCTCTAAAAATTCTATCAATATGGCTTACTGGTTGATTGTTTTCTTCCATCGTCACTCCTAAGTCCTTTTCCTTTTGACTTTCTCCAGTTCTACACCATCTCCCATCTTATAGATTCCCACAGGTCGTCTTTCACTCTTTCCCATTTCCATGACATGGCTTTTGTTCACATTGAATTCCATTTCCACTTCTTACTCCATTCCCAGATCTTATTTAGGTCTTCTTGCAGTATTTCACAATCCTCCTTTTGCTTTATAACTCTGCACAGTTTCGTATCATCCATAAACAAATTTATGTAGCTGTTCACTCCTTCTGGCATGTCGTTAATATAAATGAGGAAAAGTATTGGTGCCAATACTGACCCCTGTGGCACTCCGCTTTCTACTGCTCTCCACTTGGACTTCATATCTTTAACTACCGTCCTTATTTCTCTCCCCCTCAAATAATTTTCTATCCATCTCAATGTGCTTCCTTTTAAGCCACCCTTCTCCTCTAACTTCCACAGTAATCTTGCGTGTGGCACTTTGTCAAACGCCTTTTTTAAATCCAAATAGATGCAGTCAACCCATCCCTCTCTCTCTTGTACTCTATCAACTATTCTAGAATAGAAACTCAATAAATTAGTTACACAAGACCGTCCTTTTCTAAAACCAAATTGGCTATTTGATATTAATTTGTTGTCTTCAAGGAACTCGATCCATTGTTTCTTTATTATTCTTTCACACATCTTGCATATTACACTAGTTAGTGATACCGGTCTGTAATTTAAAGGTTCTTCTTTCCTTCCACTCTTATATATGGGAACCACCTCAGCTCTTTTCCATTCTACTGGCACTGTTCCATTTTCTATTGAGCATTTTATGATGTTGTATATAGGACTTGCTAGTTCTTCCCTACATTCTTTCAGTATTCTGCCTGAGACTTCATCCGGTCCCATTGCCTTCTCTTCATCCAGTTCCTTCATTAACTCTTTTATTTCAAGCTTGGTTACTTTATTCTCTTTCATATAGATTGTCTCTCTATTACCCTGTGGCCTCTCAAATTTGGATTCTTTAGTAAAGACCTCCTGGAATTTTTTATTTAATAGTTCTGCCATACTTTTTGGGTCTTCCACCATCCCGTTCTCTCCTTTTAACCTTTCTATTGTTTCTTTATGCCTGTGTGTGTGTGTGTGTGTGTGTGTGTGTGTGTGTGTGTGTGTGTGTGTGTGTGTGTGTGTGTGTGTGTGTGTGTGTGTGTGTGTATGTGTGTGTGCGCGTGTGTACGAGAGACACGAATTCACTGTGCAGATGTTTTGTACATATTGTGTATGATAGAGCTGTGTGTGTGTGTGTGTGTGTGTGTGTGTGTGTGTGTGTGTGTGTGTGTGTGTGTGTGTGTGTGTGTGTGTGTGTGTGTGTGTGTGTGTGTGTGTGTGTGTGTGTGTTTCTGTGTGTCCTGCATGACACAAGTCCTCTGTAAAATACCACAGCTCAAAATGCTACTAGGATTGTTGCCCCTATGCCGTAAGAAGCTGATATAATAACAATAATCTCTTGATTGAGATAGAAGTAATAAACTATAGCATAATTTGGTCTCCCTTATAAAGTTTTCTATGTTTTCTATGATACTCAAGGTTGGATTCTACCCGACGAGTCAAGAGGAGTTGCCAGGTGTCTCCCACTTTTCCGTAAAAACTCAAGTGAGGCCCTTGTTATAGTATCTGGAGCCCTCATGATGGCAACACTAAGTGGGGAGGAGTCATAAGAGCAGGTCTGAAGGGAAACGCGCCACGAAAATTCAAAACATTCCCTGCGAAAATTCATGATTACATAAGCGATCGCCGCGTCACAGTACTCGAGAGGCTTGATTATATAAGCGATCGCCGCAGTTTAAGGGTTAGATAAAACGATGAAAAAAGTCATGCACAAGGCAAAGAGCACCCACCTGGCCGGCATACTCAATGACCATCTCCCCGGCATCAATGTCACGCTTGCAGAACAACCCTCGGCCGTGGATGTTGGAGCGGAACACTCCCACTGCTTCCCTAGCCGTCTCTCGCAGGTGGCGGTACCTCATAGCCATGGGGAGCTCCAGGCTGGTGGCACGTCTGAAATGCACAACACATGTGAATTTGGGTGCTGCACCACACATTCTGTGCTACAATTGCTGGTGACACTCATTTCTCAAGGCCGTGTGTATTCACCATGTCAAGCCATTACCTAGTGGAGAGCTGGATCTCCTCCTGCTGGACAAGGGAGCGTTCTGGCATCCTGCGGTGTTTGGAGGCCAGCCAGCTGAAGATGTCATATGGGGAGCGAGTCTTGAAGGCCTCTGTGCGGGCACACCCACTCGGGTTCTCCTCCACAGCGCCTTCCTCCTGTGGCCGCCGGTGGAACTGTGAAGGCAAAGAACAAGAGAAATCAATGCACACTTATCACTACCATCCTTGAATGGCACAAAAATACAATCACTGCCTGTCAGTAAGAATGGAGGAGCACTCACCTGGAAGGAGTACTTGTGGCAGTCCTTGGCCCCAGGGAGCTGCTCCAGGAGATACTGGACTGCATTGTGGGTGAGACCCAGCATGTGGAGTCCAGACATGGCTCCACCTGGGCCAGGCTGCTGCATGTTGGTTGGCATCTTGGAGTCCACTCTCATGCTTGCCCGGGCAGCTGCCACGGCATCAAACACTTTCTGCCACACCTCTGAGATGTGGCGGGACTCCACCCGGAAGCCGTCGTCGGAGGTGAGCTCAAACACAATGTAGGGCTCCGTGCTGCACGTCTTGGGCTTGTCAAACAGGGCCGGATCATCTGAGGGTGTGTGGACTGGCTGCTGGAGGGACAAGTTAGGCAGCTGCTCATTGACATACAAGTCGTTGGTGGTGTCCTTGTTCACAATGATGAGGTCCTTCTCACGGTCACGATTTTTGGTCTTCCTCTTAGGACCTACAGACACCTTAGCCTTTATCCGTAGCTCTTTCACCTCTGGGGCGGGGAGGGGTGTGGCAGGACCTGATATAGGCAGCACGTTGAAGCCAGAGCTCAACGTACTGTCTTTCCTCAGCACCAGCTTGTAAGATTGTGTCTCCAGACGCTCATCCTTCTCTGTCTCCGGACATGTGGTCTCATTTTCGGAATCGCTCTCAGAGTCAGATGCAACTGTCTGGGATCCCTCTTGCTCTTTGAGAAACTCCTGGTGTCCTGCAGGTGCCTGTACCTGGTTTATTTGAATGATTTCCTGCCTCTGCTTCTGCCTCTCCAGCTGCTTCTCCCTCATGGCATCCCGGTAGCTGTAGGTGGGCCTGGGCCTCACTGTGGCTATCTTGGGAGTGGTTTCCACAGAAGTCAGTTTGGTGGCCATGCTGCAGGTGGAGACTGACACCACAGAGGTGGTGATGATGGCCGGGGCTACAGTGGCCACGGTCCTCACGCCTCCCACCAGCGGCCGGTCTGCAAATGGCAGGCGGGAGTGGGTCTGGGTGTCCATGAGATTGTTATCCTGAGAGGCTGTGGTCTGCACGGGCTGTGGCCTAATGACCTGGGGTGCTACGGAGGCCTGGGGCCGGGGCCGGGGGGTGGGGACGGAGTAAGTGCCGATGGTGGATGCTGCAGACAGACTGAGTGGCAGGTCAACAGTGCCTGGGGCACTCAGCACACTCTGGTGAGCAGGAATCTGCTTGCTACTAGTGAAGGACAACTCTCGGGACACAATGGCTGGCTGGGAATGCTGCTGCTGCTGCTGCTGTTGCTGCTGCTGTTGTTGTTGTTGCTGGTGCTGGTGCTGGTGCTGGTGCTGGTGCTGATGTTGATGCTGTTGCTGCTGTTGTTGTTGATGCTGGTGCTGGTTGGGGAGACATACAGGGTTGGCCTGCAAGTCAGACAATTGGATGCAAGGAGCATGCACTTGCTGTGTGTTATGCATGTGAGACACAGACATCTGTGTGTGCTGTGGGGACATGGTTGTCTGGCTGTACTGCATGACAGGTGTAACTTGCTGGTGTTCTGGATGGTGCAGCAGCTGTGTCTGCTGCTGCTGTTGTTGCTGCTGCTGTTGGTGGGGTTGTTGCTGGTGTTGCTGAGGCTGACTTGACTGCTGCTGGTGCTGCTGCTGTGTCAAGTATTGCACTGGCTGCATGCCTGGCACCACAGCTGGCTGATTGATGAGAAGCGTGTCTGGCGAGGTGAAGGAATATGTGATATTGGTGTTGACCATCTGTGGCATTACCACAGAGCTCTGCTGAGGTGTCATTACCAGCTGTGGCTGAGGCACCACCACTGGAGCAGCCGGGTATGTCACCAGGCTGCTACCCCCCGAAGCCATCTCCCCGTCCCTGAAGCTGCCCACATACTGCAGTGTGTAGCCTTGTGGCACAGCCACTGATGGCGTGGACACCATGGTAAGAAGTGGGCTGACCTGTGGAGACACTTGTGGGGCCACTTGGGTGACCTGAGGTCCCACCTGTAAGGCAGGGCTGAGGTGGGTGACGGTGGAGGCTAGCTGGGCGGCAGGTGTGTAAGTGGACTGGTTGCCAAACTGCTGGAAGGGAGGGGTGGCCTGGGTCAGGATCTGGCCTGAAGTATTAGCCATGGGGTGCATAGTCACTTGGATTGGAGCTGCAGCAGTAGGTGGTAGAGGTAGGCTGGAGGCAGCCCCGTGGTATTGGTCCTGGGTGGGCATGTGAGGTGGTGCCCGGCGGTATTGGTAGCCTCGGTTGCCCCGCATCAGTCGGATGTTGGTGTAGCGGCGAGGACTGGCACTCTTCTTGACGATGGGGCTGAACTTGACGGGGGACACAGGTGGAGGCACGAAAACATCTGTACCAGGAGGTGGGGCACTCCGCACCACACCCAACAGTTCCACATCCTCTCCACTGCCAGGTGACTTTTTGATGGCTGTCCTGACCTGCCGGTGCACGCCGGGCTGGCGTGGCAGGGCGGGGTCCAGCCTCTGCTTCTTTACTGCTGGTTCCTCACTGTCTGTGCTAGATGTCCCTAGGAACTCAGTAGGCTTGGAGATATCCATCTGTTGCAGAGGGGTGCTGGAGAGGCCTTGCTCTATATTGGAGACCAGATTACCAATTAGGGAAATTTCTTGCCCCTCCATGGAATGCTGACCAGAAGAAAGTTCAGGGGGAGAGGAGAGGTACTCTCCTACACTGGACACACTGGGGGTTGGGGGGTACTGGGAGGTTGAAGCCTCCACCTTGGGGGATAATGGTTCTGTGAGACCCTGGTTGTCATCCTCATCTTTGTTGTCTTCCTCATCTGAGTGGAGATTGTCCTCATATTCCTCATCTTCATCTGACGTACTGGAGCTGTCTACTTCAAATGTGCAGGTCTCAATGTGCTTCTCACAGCTCTCCTTGGTCCTGGGGAGGGAAGCATGACCACTGTGTTGAGCTGCCTACTCAAGCTTCTACATTTACCACCTCTATCAATATACCTCTAATATTTGGCACTGAAGCTACAAGGATTATAATGAAAGCCACTGTCATGAAGTGCTCCCATGGTGCAGCACCTAATATGCCTAATGACAAGCAGGGCCTTTTCAAGACATTTGGGGACACCAAGCAAAATGGACATGGAGGCCCCGCCCCCTCCCTCTTCCCCAGCACACAACCCAGGACCACAGCAAAAACTCAAAAGCCTTCCCATCCCACCCTGGCTACCGCCCAAAGCCCATAAGCCTACAAGAATCACAGCAAAGACATGTTGTTTGAGATCACACCTTATTAAATATAACTATGAAATATATTAAAAAAACCTTTGAACATTTACAAAAAAATCTACCACCAGCGGTCATTGCATTTAATTCTTAACCAGTCGCTGTCTGGGGGCAGCTGGCCAGCTCGGGGCCCTAAGCAATTGCAAGGTTTGCTGGCCTTGTTGCGATGGGCATGATGACAACTACTAGTCTACAGGCCTCAGCTAAAATCTTCATCCTTCCACCAGGCTGTCAATAAACCATGGGGAAACCTGGGCCAGCTAAAACTAAATGTTTATACAATGTCAAAATGGCCCTGTGCCCTGAGATGAGGCGTGTCATCTACACAGGCTCAAAGCTCAATGAGACACAAATGAGTGCTGAAGGCAAGACCAGCTATCTTTTTGCTATGTTTTCTCACTCTGTCAGGAATAGTAAGCTAAAACTGGATAATTTTTGAGAAGCTTTTCCAGAATGGATTGATTCCCCTTATCAACACTGGAGACATCTAGAAGTGAGCAAATGTTTTAAGAGTTTCAAGGAATATTCACACATATAGACCAAAGCCATGGCACTCTTGGAAAAATGGAGTCTTGAACAGTCAGCCAACATCTGATTCCTGTGCTATTAAGCATTTTGTAGCACTGGTTCCATGAGAGAGAGAGAGAGAGAGAGAGAGAGAGAGAGAGAGAGAGAGAGAGAGAGAGAGAGAGAGAGAGAGAGAGAGAGAGAGAGAGAGAGAGAGAACAAAAAATATAATAATAAGACTCACCTGTAAAGCCTCTTGCACTTGGAACATTTGTATGGGCCCTCCTCTCCAGGTGAACTACGTGCCAGACTCTGCTCCTTGATGCGCATGGCCAGGGAGGAGTGCAGCGGTGGTGTCTGAGGATCATCCTGGCTGTGGGAGCGAGCTGTCCTCTCCTCACCTGTCCCTTCGTCCTGACTCTCGCTCATCTCAGCACTGGAGGAAGAGCCGTCTGCTGCCCCATCCAACTGCAACACGGTCTTGTGGCGGTAGCGGTGGCTGCGGGACTTGGAGAACTCACATAGGTTGTTGTTGTTGTTGACGATGCTCACTGTGATGTCATTGTTGTCGTCTGAGAACTTGAGGACCTTCTTGGAGACAGCGTTCTCCTTAGAGTTTTCGCCGTCACTCCCAGGGCTGGTGTTCTCGTCCTGGCCTTGAGACCTACCCCCAGCATCCTTCTGGCAGCCATCCTCCTCGTCCTCCTCCTCAGAGTCCAGGATGCCACTCCACTTCCTCTTGAGACTCTTGTGCACCATGCCGGGCCCTTCACCCCCTGGGATCTCGATAGTCTCGTTGATCTCTATCTGGACGGTCTCATATGGCTTGCTCTTTCGCATGCCACTGCGCAGCGGGTACTTCTTGATCACTGTGCGGTAGTTCCTCTTCATGCAGATCTTCTTGCGCTCACTGCCCTTCCCGCCAATGTTGGTTCCTTCATTCTCATCAGAGTGCCGTGGGGACTGCTGGGTGGCCGGTGGGGGTGGTGCACCGTGTGGGACAGAGTCACTGTGGTCACTGGTGGAGGACGACCGCCGGCTATTGGTGGAGGGCATGGGCAGCACCCGGCAGATTTGCTTGAGGGAGGAGGAGGGCTTCCCTGAAACTGAAGGGCCTGGGCTCTTGGTGCTGAATCCCTGGGAGGACATCTCGCTGCCACTGTTGCTGTCAGTGCTGCCGTGGCCGGTGTCAGTGCTGGTGTTGTGGTCTGAGCCACCCCGGGACAAACTTTCTGGGCTGCTGGTGGTGCTTGCCATGCCATCTGAACACCGCTCTGGACTGCTGCCAGGCAGCGCAGGGTTGATGACACAGGAAGCCTCACTACTGCTGCTGCTTCCACTGCTGCTGCTGCTGCTGCTGCTACTACTGCTGCTGCTGCTGCTGCTGCTGCTGCTACTGCTGCTGCTGCTGCTACTACTACTGCTACTGCTGCTACTGGTGCTGCTGTTACTACTGTTGTTGCCACTGTTACTACTGCTGCTGCTACTGCTACTGCTGCTGCCACTGCTGCCTGTGTCATTCTTATTCTCCTTATTGCATGAGTTGCAGGTGTCTGCTGTAGTGTTGGTGTTGCTACCAGTGTTGTTGACTTGGTCCTGGCCCATTGTGATGTGGCTGGTGGGGGGCAGAGGGGCTGATGTGGAGGGCAGGGAGGTGAGGTCTTGGGCTGGGGGGGGAGGTAGCGTCTGAAGGATGGGCTCCTTCACATCAGCCTCAGTGGGCTCCTCCTCGAAGGCCTGATGGGCCACAGCAAGGGGAGCGTCTGTATCCATTATCACTTGTGGGTCACAGTCTGGTTCCTGAGCCTCCTGAGTCATGGTTCCTGAGTGAGTCACTTTCCCTGAGTCCATCATATGATCGCAGTGGCTCAGGAAGTCAATATCTAGTGGGCTTGGTCTGCCTGAGGTTGATTCTAGGGGGATGGGGTCACACCCATCCAGGTCATTAAGCACCATTGATA
This sequence comes from Portunus trituberculatus, assembly GCF_017591435.1. Taxonomy (NCBI): domain Eukaryota; kingdom Metazoa; phylum Arthropoda; class Malacostraca; order Decapoda; family Portunidae; genus Portunus; species Portunus trituberculatus. The sequence goes on along the minus strand of NC_059263.1, from coordinate 10,245,263 downwards.
TCAGTTCACTGTCATCGTAGGTTGTGATGGCAGGCAAGTCTGTCTCCAGGAGTAAGCTCTCCTCCTCCACTGAGCGACTCACCTTGTCGATGATGTCGTCAATGCACTGGCGCACATCCATCTCCACCAAGGCGGGCGGTGTCCTGCATCGCACCTCCTGCCGGGCGCCCCGCTCCTCCTCCTCCTTCTCCCTGATGCTGCGGTACAGGGGACACAGGTGGGGCGGGATGATGTTGGTCTCCCGGGACTTCTTCTCTACCTTGCGCTCCTCCAGCTGCTTAAACCACTTCTTGACGGCAGCCATCTCCCAGTGCACCGTGTCCTCCCCCAGAGAGTGGTCGATGGTCTTGTGGAAGGCAGCGTCGCCCAGCAGTGAGGCGTCCTCCAGTGTGGGGATCACCCGGCGGGTGCGGCAGGTGTAGGTCACCTGGCGGGTGGGATCCACAGTGCTCCAGTATAGGCGGCTGCACACAAAGTCCACTGGGATCAGTGCCTCGGAGCTGTCTGACTCCTGCACGATTCTGCCGAGGTTCTTGATGGTGAGGGCGCCCAGGGTGATGCTGACCCGGTTGCCAGCCACCTGCTTCCACTTTTTCTTTTCACAGTCCATGTCAACATAAACGCAGCGACTCACCTTGAAATCGTCAGACTTCTCTGCCCCATTGGAGATGCTCTCATGCTGTGGGCAGAATATCCTCTTGTCCTCCATGAACTGGCAGCAGGCACGACGGGCACACATGAAGTGATAGGTGGCCTGGCACGACTTGTGGCAGCAGCCCACCGTGGCGCCGCGCTCCAGGCAAGCTGAGCACTTGATGAGGCGGCCACGATTCACCGCCAGGTACACGTTCTGCAGCCCCCCGTCCACCTCCTCATATACCTCAGAGGACCACAGGCCACAGTTAACGTGCAGCCACTCGTCCTGGCCCAAGTACAGCAAGCGGCCTGACGAGTTGGGGTCATCGTCGCCCTCTCGGCTGCACAACACACATTTTCGGCGGTCAGGAGGGCCGTGGTGTAGCCACTTGGAGGGGCTGGTGGAGCGCTTCCTGAAGATGGGAGCGTCTCGCAGAGTGAAATGGCGTGAGCCAGACATCAGGGTGCGGGCAATGTAGCTGTGGTCCTGGTGGGGCACCGGGAATGGCCGCTGCTTGTCCACCAGGTCGAACACATTGGCCGACTTGACATCAAACCACGGGAAGCACTCCTTCATGTGCTTTGCGTAGGTGGCCTGAACATTGCGGATCTGGCTGCGGTTGAGGTGCCGTCCGTTCTCTATGATCCTCACCATGTCCACATGGAACTGCAGCACCGACTCGTACTTCTTCTCCTTCAGTTTGTCCTTCACCGAGTACAGATCCCTCGGCTCCTCAGGGTCATCCTGGATGCTCTCTATTTCTGTGTCTGTGTCACAAGAAGAACTCTCTTCACTGCTCACACAGTCATCATCTATGTCTTTTGTTATCTTATCTTTGGGACTAATGATCTGTGCCTCCACCTGGGCCAGGCTCCTCCCCTCGGCAGCATCCGTCTTGGCGTCCAGCAGCCCTGTGGTCTCCAGCATCATCTGGTTCCTGTCTCCCATAAACAGGTTCCTCATCACCCGAGAAGTGGCTGTGGTCTCGTCGTTTGGGCCGTCCACCTGTGTGCAGGACACTCCAGTGTCACTGAGGGGAAGGAGGCTCTGTAGGGCCTCTCGTGTTAAGACTCCAGGTTCCTTTTCCTCTATGTGACTTATACTTTCTATTTCCTTAGAAATGCCTTTAGTGTCTTTTTCTCCAGCTTCTGGGAATGCCGGCTTTTCAACCAAAGGCTCCTGAGGCAGCTCACTCATTTCTACATTCACAGGAGTTTCAGTTTTAGGTGTTGCAGCTTGATCAATTGGTTTACTCTTGACAGGAGATGAGGCAGGGGACTTAGACTTGCAGATGTCTTCCAGCCTCACAGAGCATTCCTTCAGCTTGATGGGGTCAGTGGAGACTCCAGCAGCAGGTGCCGAGCCAGCGGTACACGAGCGAGTCTGTCGACGAGGCAACAACTGCACCTCTTCTTCAGTTTTCTCTTTGACAGTCTTTTCTTTGAGATCAGTTTTGTCTGAGACATCAGCACAACCACTTCTTTCAATATTACTGCTAGCTGCCATGGGTTTTGTCTGACTGTACAATGGAGCTAAGGCCTGCTCAGCAGCAGGCTTTAGATGAACTGCTTCACCCTGAGATATACCCTCTGCAGAGCTCAAAGAAGTCCCTAAAAGTGTGCCGTCTCCTGATGTAGACTCTTTGATAGGCTTGCTTGGCACTTGGCTGGACTCCACTTCCATGCTAAGGTCTCTTATATGGCTGGCCTTAGCTGACTCACACACACTCTCTACAGGTGTTGGCAGTGTCACAACACCCTCTGAGGCAGCGCTGCACTCAGGAAAGGGAAGAGTTGCCTGTTCATACCCTAAGGACAAGGTTGGTCCTGGAGATTCTGCTGAGACTTTACTTCCTCCTGCTGTTGCTTCAACAGGGCTCTGTTCGTCCTCCATCCTCTCCAAGGGCCCCTCCTCACCCTTCTCCAGGATTGGGGTGTCAGGAAAGGGGGATGGGGTGAGGAGTCCCGAGGAAGACAGTTTAGAAGTGTCTCTCTTTTGCAGATGTCTGGCACACTTGCTATTGAGGAGAGCTTGCAAGACGGCCTCACACCCAGCCAGCAGTTCACTGCTGACAGCATCCAACCAGCTGGAGGTGCTGTCCACCATGCAGCTGCGGCAGACATATTCCACTGTGTCAGGCAAGAAACTGAGGATCTGATAGCGCTCATTGTTGAGGCCCTCACAGTGGGCGTGTACCCACTCCCTGCACCGCCCACACTCCATCATCTGTGGGTAAACAACTCATATGTGAATTACACATATATATACACACACACAAACACACACACACACACATACACATACATACAAGTGTCAGTAGAATTAAGGAAAATAATGGAAGAACAAGATGTAAGGAAAGCCTCAGGTCCTGATGGAGTGTCAAACTGGACTTTCAAGAAATGCAGTCATCAGTTAGCAGACAAAGTCCACAACATCATTATGAGTTCCTTAACAGAGGATAAAGTAGCAACAGACTAGAAAAGATATTGTGCCCATATTCAAAAGGAGAAATAAGGAGGATTCATTAAACTACAGATTAGTGTAATAGCAAAATATGTGAAAGGATAATAAAGAAGAAACAGATGGAATATCTGCAGCAGAAAGGTATGTTCAGAGATAGACAACATGGATTAAGAAGTGGAAGATCTTGTGTCACAAATTTAGAAAGCTTCTAGTCAAGAGTGGTTGACATAGTGCAAGAAATGGATGGCTGGGTGGACTGCATATACCTAGATCTAAAGAAGGCATTTGACATAGTCCCACACAAAAGGTTACTGTGGAACTTGAACAAAATATAGACAGTTACATCAGTCTGTTTGCAGATTATGCTAAATTAATGAGGAGGGTGAATAGAAGAGAAGATTGTGAGGCGCTACAACAAGACTTGGATAAAATAGCGGAATGGTCACTCACATGGGAAATGGAATTTAATACAAAAAAGTGCAGCATATCAGAATTTGGAATGAGCAAAAGAAGGACAAAGGGAGTTTACTCAATGGGGAATCAAGAAATTAAAAAGTCTGAAGTAAAAGACCTAGGAGTAATCATTGTGGATACTTGTCACCAGAAAAGCACATAAATAGAATTACAGGAAATGCCTATGAACTTTTGAGAAATATGTGTGACATTCACTTACATACATGAGATATGATAAAAAAAAATTAACGACTCTAATAAAGCCAAAATTAGAATATGCAACTACAGTACAGTCACTGAACAAAAAGAGACACATAAGGCAACCAGAGAGAATAAAGAGTGCAGCAACAAAGCTTCCCCCAAGTTTAAGAAGTCAAATGAAGAAAGGCTATGAATACTAAGTCTTACAACCTTAGAACAGAGAAGGGAAAGAGATGATCTAACAGCAGTGTACAGAGCAATGAATGGACTGGAAAAATTAGATAGAGAAGACTTACTAATCTGGGACAACAGTGACACAAGACGACGTGGAAAGAAATTATGAAAGGAACCCTGCAGGAGAGATATCAAGAAGTTCAGCTTTCCACAAAGATGTGTAGAGGTGTGGAACGGTTTAGATAAGAGAGTCATTGAAGCAAAAACAATCAATCAGCCCAAGGAAATGTTGGATTTGCATAGATATGGAGATGGGACAGCACGAGCATAGCTATTCTCCTGTATGTTACAACTAGGTAAATACACACACACACACACACACACACACACACACACACACACACACACACACACACACACACACACACGCCCGGTAGCTCAGTGCTTAGAGCGCTGGCTTCACAAGCCAGAGGACCGGGGTTCGATTCCCCAGCCGGGTGGAGATATTTGGGTGTGTCTCCTTTCACGTGTAGCCCCTGTTCACCTAGCAGTGAGTAGGTACGGGATGTAAATCGAGGAGTTGTGACCTTGTTGTCCCGGTGTGTGTTGTGTGCCTGGTCTCAGGCCTATCCGAAGATTGGAAATAATGAGCTCTGAGCTCGTTCCATAGGGTAACGTCTGGCTGTCTTGTCAGAGACTGCAGCAGATCAAACAGTGAAACACACACACACACACACACACACACACACACACACACACACACACACACACACACACACACACACACACACACACACACACACACACACACACACACACACACACACACACACACACACACACACACACACACACACATACACACACACACACACACACACACACACATTTTAGAAACCTTCACGAAACTAAAACATATTTAATAATTACCCAATGGCAAATTTACTCCTAATTTCATAGGCAATGTAACATCTGGCTGTCTCGTCAGAGACTGCAGTAGATCAAACAGTGAAACACACACACACACACACACACACACACACACACACACACACACACACACACAGACACAAGTACTGAAAGAGGAAGTTAAGCTAATTAAAGTGAATTGCGACAAATGTGGAGAATCTTTAGGAAAAGTGATGGAGAAGCAGGCTGAATGGAAAAAAAGTCAGGAAGTGGAAAGAAAGGAGGTAAATTACAAAGTTGCAAGTCTGGAAAAGGAAATCTGGGGAGAAAACTTTGGGCCTTGCTGAAATTACAGATCAACAGATCATAGAAGAGAAGATTGCTGAGAAAGTGGTGAAGGTTATTAAGTCAAATGAGACATTGATGAGGGAAACTGTAGACAAAAAGAGATGTGTGGTGATATTTGGTGTGGAGGAGGATAAGACACCGAGTAAAATGGAGAGAGAGAAAAACATAAAAAAGGTGATAAATAATATCATTAATGTGGTGCAGGAGGAGGAAAAGACCTAGTACAAGAAATAGAGGACTTCCATAGAATTGGAAAGTTCACAGGAGAAGGTATGAGGCCAATAAGAATCAAACTTAAGTCACAAAAGGATGTAGATGAATTGGTGGAGAAGTCATGGAGGCTAGCCCAGCAGGAAACAACAAGGAAGATTTGGTTGAGAAGAGATCTCGGTGAAAAGGAAAGAGAAATGTTAAATGAGTTGAGAAAGGAGGCTTTGAAAAAAATGAAGAGAGGACAGAAGAGGAGAAGAAAGAGTTTTTCTGGAGAATCTTGGATATGAGACTGAGGAAGTGGTTCATAACCCAGAAAAGTACAGCAAGAAAGGACTAAAGAAACTTACGTATGAGCGGAATGTAATGTATTCCAACATAAATGGAGTGATATCGGGATTTTAGAACTCAACGATTACTTGAGGGACAAGAACCCAGATATTGTGGGTCTTACTGAAACAAAACTGAGAGAGGAGAAGACCTGATGATGGTTGGAGAAGGAAATATAATGTTTGGAAAAGAAATAGAGTAGGTAAGATGGGAGGAGGAGTGATGTTGCTGGTTAAAAAGATATAAAGGTGGATCAAGTGAAAGAAGGTATGGGAAAGGCAGAAGTGCTAAAGATCAGAGCAGAAACTAATGAAGGAAAAAGAGGCACTACATAGTGGTGTACGTACCACCTAAGACAAATGCATGGTCAGTACAGGAATATGAAGAAATGATAAGTGATACAGGAACATGTCTGGAAGAAATGTTGGGTGGCTGTGAACGAACTATAATGATGGGAGATTTTAATTGTAAAGAGGTGTGTTGGGAGGACTGGTCAATGGAAGGATCAGAGACAACATGGGAAATACACTATTGACACTGGCAATGGAAAATGTGTTAACTCAGTGGGTCAAAGAAGATACTAGGTTTGGAGGAGAGGGAGCATCGTCAAGACTGGACTTGGTCTTTAGTACAGAGCCAATGGTCATTGAGGAGATGAGGGTGGAGTGCCCTTTAGCAAAGAGTGATCATGCAGTTTTGGAGTTCAAGGTGATAGATGAAGAGAAATCTAGAAGAAATGAAGAATATAAAGTGGGAAGATGGAATTATGCCAAGACAGATTTTGGAAACCTAAAGAAATTCTTTCAAGAGACAAATTGGATGAAATTCAAGAGTGCTAAGGAGCAAATGAAAAGTGGAAGGAATTTATAAAAATATACAAAGAAGGTGAGAAAAATTTGTACCAATAAGACAACATAGAGAAGTTGGAAAGCAGGACTGGTTTAACGATAGATGTGAAAAGGCTAGAACAAGAAAAGAGGATGCATGGAAGAGGTGGAGAAGGAAAAGACGGATTAAGCAGTGGGAAAGTTACAAAAGAGCAAGAAATGAATATGTGTTGATTAGAAGAGAAGAAAGAAAGAAACAAGAAAAGGATATAATTGATAAATGTAAAGACCAACCAAGGCTTTTTACAGACATGTGAACAACAACATCAAAAATAGAGAAAGTATTGAAAGTTTAGAAGTAAATGGAGTATGCAGTGAAGATCCCAGGAAATGGCAGAGGCTATGAATGGATGCTTTCGGAAGGTATTCACAAAGGAGACTGCTTTTGACAAACCACTGGTAATGGAACAGAAAGGGATTATGAAGGAGTTTCAAGTAACTGTGGAGGAGATCAAGAATATGATGGGGAGTTTAGAAGTGAGAAAAGCTGTGGGACCTGATGGGGTATCAGGATGGATTTTAAGAGAATGCAGGAGCAACTGGCAGAAAAAGTTTGTGAAGTAATTGATGCCTCATTAAGGGAAGGTGTAGTGCCCCAAGACTGGAAAAGAGCTAACATTGTCCCAATCTATAAATCAGGTAACAAGAGAGACCCATTGAACTATAGACCAGTGTCACTTACAAGTGTGGTAGCTAAGATGTGTGAGAGGGTGGTGAAGAATAGATGGACAGACTTCTTGGAGAAAAATGACATACTTTGTGAGTGTCAATTTGGTTTTAGAAAAGGGCGTTCATGCACGACAAACCTGATATGTTACTATTCGAGGGTGATAGATGTAATACAGGAAAGAGATGGTTGGGCTGATGGAATATATCTGGATTTAAAAAAGGCCTTTGATAAGGTACCACACCGGAGACTGATCTGGAAACTTGAAATGGTAGGAGGAGTGCATGGCAGTTTACTAAAATGGATGGAAGACTTTTGGTAGGAAGAGAAATGAGAACAATAATTAAGGACAGACCATCAGAATGGGGCTTGGTGGAGAGTGGAGTTCCACAGGGATCAGTGTTGGCACCAGTAATGTTCGCGGTCTACATAAATGACATGGTGGATGGGGTGTCCAGTTATGTGAGCCTATTTGCAGACGATGCAAAATTGTTAAGAAAAGTGAGATGTGACAAAGATTGCGAACTACTCCAGGAAGACTTGGACAGAATATGGAAATGGAGCTGTACATGGCAAATGGAGTTCAACACGACAAAATGCAAGAAAATAGAGTTTGGCAAGAGTGAAAGAAGAATCAGGAGTATGTACAAGATAGGAAATGAAGACATAAAACCAGTCATGAAGAAAAAGACCTTGGGGTGACAATTACCAATGACCTATCGCCAGAGAGACATATAAACAAAATAATTGGAGAAGTATTGAACTTATTGAGGAACATAAGAGTGGCGTTCGTATATTTAGATGAAGAAATGATGAAGAAAATAATTACTGCAATGATAAGACCGAGGCTTGAATATGCAACAATACAGTGGGCTCGAACTTAAAGAAACACATAAGGAAACTAGAGAAAGTACAGAGGGCTGCAACAAAATGGTGCCTGACTTAAGAGATTTGACTTATGAAGACAGACTGAAAAGAATGCAACTTCCGACCCTGGAAAACAGAAGAGAAAGGGGAGACCTGATAGCAATATACAGAGTGATGATTGGCATGGAAAAATGGATAGGGAAGATCTGTGTATGTGGAATGAAAGAATGTCGAGAGGGCATGGGAAAAACTAAAATGGCCACTTATAGGAGAGATGTGAAAAAATATAGCTTCCCTCATAGAAGGGTGGAAGCATGGAATAGTTTAGACGTGGAAGTGGTCAACGCAAGGAATATTCATGATTTTAAGAAAAAGCTGGACATTAGTAGATATGGAGACGGGACAGTACGAGCATAGCTCTTTTCCCATATGTTACAATTAGGTAAATACAATTAGGTAAATACACATACACACACACACACACACATTTTAGAAACCTTCACGAAACTAAAACACATATTTAATAATTACCCAATGGCAAATTTACTCCTAATTTCATAGGCAATGTTGTTCAAGCCAAAGGTGGAAATCACTCTTCTTTGGATCTCAAAGTCTGTGAGCAATGCCCTGCGAGAGAGAGAGAGAGAGAGAGAGAGAGAGAGAGAGAGAGAGAGAGAGAGAGAGAGAGAGAGAGAGAGAGAGAGAGAGAGAGAGAGAGAGAGAGAGAGAGAGAGAGAGAGAGAGAGAGAGAGAGAGAGAGAGAGAGATTCCTGAGTGTCAACATTCCTGACCTGCGAGAGTGAGAGTCCTCATAGCAGCCATTGCAAAGGGGACAGTAGTTGCCTTGTTCCCTGAGAGTAGCACAGCGCAGGCACAGAGCCAGGTAAGTGGTGAGGGATTCCTCAGACAGAGTCACTTCTAAAGTCTTGCTTTTCTGTGTTATCTTCTGCCAGCGAGCAACATTGGGACTACCACAGCTGCTGCATCGTGTGCAGGTCACACATTTCTGCAGAGAGGCGTGGAATGGGAGAGAGAAACATTAGTGGTCTTACCAGTGATCTCCACTTCCTCTAGTTGGTGTCTACTGTGTGATGGGGAGCCATTAGTTTATGCAGTAGTAATGATGATCAGTACATACCAAATCATGTAAGTTTGCAATGGCCTAAAAACTTGTTGATTTTCTCATGATACTCCTTTGGATATCATATAATATAATATAATACAGTAAGCCCCCACACTTGGCATATTAATTAGTCTGGCAAAAGTACCGCGAAATGCGAATTTCACCAAACATGAGTTCTTTATACCAAATAAATTGCCTAAAAATGCCTCAATCAGTCTTTGGTCAATGCCAAAGTCCATCTTTTGACCCTTAAAATACTATATTTTAAGCTGAAATAAAATCTTTTGCCTTCACATATTAGAAAAAAACAGACCAATAAACAATAAATAAAGCTAATAATACATGATATAAAGGTTGAAAAACTTGAAGTGCCACCAAAATTATCCTTATAAGTAAGTTGCGCTGGTAGAGGCCATGTTGGAAAAATGAGAATTTGTTCTCATGCTAGCAGAATAGAGGTAGACAAACAAAATGGCTGAAGGGACTCTACATGGTTCTGATAGGTCTAGAGAGAGGTCTGACATCAGAACCGTGTGGTTCACTGTGTGGCTGAAATTTGAATTCAAAGAAGCATGACTGGTGGTCCATGGCCAAGATAATAAAGTTAAATAAAGCTGAGATTAGAAATGTGGGGCTTACTGTATGTATGTATATATAGTAAGACATTTAGCGATCCTATAGTCTGGAAACCATCGCTAAATTGGAATTTCACCAAATTTGAATACTACTTTAAATAGGAAAAATACCAATCAGTCTTTGTAAAGTATGAGTATTTAGAACTGCAACATACCTTACAAGAATCAGCAGAACCACTAGTGGAAGATGGTGATAGTGAAACTGCTACACAACAGGATGGGAGCACAAAAAATGAGTTCACAGTGGATTAACACACACAATAACTCAAGTGTGAGTGGGAATGCTGGAGGCACTGGGTGGCGTGGGAGAAATTAGAGCCAATCATGGTTGCTGACCATGACATCACCAGAGGCAGGAAGTGGGGGAAAGCTCAATCATAAAGGTGTGCTCTCTGGAAGAAGCTGTGTGTGTGTCTCTGGAAGAAGCTGTGTGTGTGAGAAAAGAGAGAGAGAGAGAGAGAGAGAGAGAGAGAGAGAGAGAGAGAGAGAGAGAGAGAGAGAGAGAGAGAGAGAGAGAGAGAGAGAGAGAGAGAGAAATGTCCCATATACACAATTATTAGACATCAGCACTGAATAAAATTAGACCCCAAAGATGGAAAGGCAAAATGTTACCAGCAGATTTTAAGCTTCACAAGGAATGTTGATTATGTACTGTATTCCAGTGTTGTGCTACATACACTAGCTATCAATAATGTTAATATGCATGTTATATAGAAGTCTTTGTGAAAAGCAGAAGAAAACACTTCATGGAAGAAACTCTCTGTATTATCAAGGAACTACAAAACACACACACACAAGTAACACAGAACAGCACAGAAGGAATATGAACAGAGGGTGGTGGAAAACTGTGATAGTGACCCAAAATGTTTTACAAATTCATAAATGGAAAACTAAATAAAAGGGAGGCAATAGAAAAGGTAAAAACGGGAAGAAGTATATGAAGATGCTGGAGATAGCTGAAATTTTGAACGACAACTTTTGCAAAGTGTTTACAAAGGAGGAGCATTTTATGGGAGGAAGGCCTACGGAAATAAAGCAAATGCAGGACATCATGGTTACTAAGGAAGATGTAAGGAAAATTATAAGCAATCTGGATATTAATAAATCAATGGGGCCTGATGGCATATCTGGGAGGTTGCTAAAAGAATGTAAGGATCAATTGTTGAACCCCATATTTGATATTGTGGAAACCTCCATACGAACAGGATTAGTCCCGAAAGAGTGGAAAAGAGCTGACATTGTGCCTATATATAAGAATGGTAGTAGAATGGAACCGCTAAATTATAGACCAGTATCGTTGACTAGTATATTGTGCAAGGTATGTGAAGAAGTAATTAAAGCTAAGTGGAGTGAGTATCTAGAAAGTGAAAACATTCTGAGTGAAAGGCAGTTTGGTTTCAGAAAAGGAAGATCGTGTGTATCCAATTTATTATGTTTTTATTCAAGAGTGACTGACATACTACAACATAGAGAGGGATGGGTGGATGCTATCTACCTGGACTTGAGAAAGGCCTTTGATAAAGTACCACACAATAGACTGATGTGGAAACTAAAGATGATTGGAGGAGTAAATGATAAACTAGCAAAATGGATGGAAAATTACTTAATGGGAAGAGAAATGAGAACAGTGGTGAGAGGAAGGAAGTCCGAGTGGAAGAAGGTAACCAGTGGAGTTCCACAAGGGTCAGTGCTGGGTCCCATCATGTTTTTGATTTATGTTAATGATATGCCAGTAGGAATTGACAGTTATATGAACATGTTTGCGGACGATACTAAAATTATGAGGAGAGTAAAGAATGTGGAAGATTGTAACAAGTTACAGGAAGATCTTGATAAAATATATGAGTGGAGTAAAGAGTGGCAGATGGAATTTAATATAGACAAGACCCATGTTATGAAAATGGGAAGAAGTAGATACAGACCAAACTGGGATTACAGGCTGGGTGATGAGAAAATTAAAGAGACCAATGAGGAGAAAGACTTAGGAGTAACCGTGCAAAACACTTTGTCACCGGAGAAACACATTAACAAGATTTTTTGGAAAACATACAACATGCTTCAAAATATTGGCCTTGCATTCCACTACCTAGATGAAGGAATGATGAAGAAGATATTATGTACCTTAATAAGACCCCAGTTAGAATATGCAGCATGTGTCTGGTCACCGCATATGAAGAAAAATGTGAAGAAGGTAGAAGGGTACAAAGCCTGGCAACAAGGATGGTACCAGGACTCAGGGAGTTAGACTATGAGGAAAGACTGAGGAAGCTGGGCCTGACCACATTAGAAGAGAGAAGAACAAGAGGAGATATGATAACTATGTATAAATTGGTGAACAAGATTGACATACTGGATAGAGAGTTGATAATGGTGACCACAAGTAATCATCTCCAAGGACATGGAAAAAAGCTAATAAAGAACATCTGTCTAAATGACGTGAGAAAATACAGTTTCCCGCATCGTAGCATTGATAAGTGGAATAAACTGAGCAGTCATGTCGTTGACGCGGTGTGTGTCAATCAGATGAAACAGAGATATGACAGGAATGGACAAGGAGACAGGACACAGAGCTTAGCTCGGGCCCTGTAATACACAAATAGGTAAATACACACACACACATATGGAGACAAGGCCACACGAGTATAAAGCCCAGGCCCTGTAAAATTACAACTAGGTAAATACACACAGCCTCTTCCTGAGAGTATCGCCTTCATGATCAGTGTCTCCTGTGCCAGGTAAGTATTATTTTTCTGCCACTTCCTGGCTCTCTGGCAACGTAATGGTGACGTCATAGTCAGCTCGCGCAATGACTGGCTCTAATTTTGTCCCAGGATGAACCTTTCCAGACTTGATAAATATGCAGGCGGGACAGTGTAGCGCGGTGCATTCGCTAAATATGAGAGAAAATCGCTAAACTTGAGGGCTTGGCCTCTTTCCAGACAGTTGCTAAATAAGGGTTTCACTAAGCCGGGTTTCGCTAAATTCGGGGGCTTACTGTATGTGTGTGTATATATATATATATATATATATATATATATATATATATATATATATATATATATATATATATATATATGAGAGAGAGAGAGCTGCTAATCTTCAAAATATTTTTTTTATTTCTAGCAGTAAAATTTTTAACACAGCAGAAACTTCTGAATCAATTTATTTTCTTTGTCTATGAGTGACATGCAATTATTTCCACTACCAAGTCTTCTCTATAAGCTCAGCATGCATGTGTGTGTGTGTGTGTGTGTGATTCACCTCGGTCACCTTCTGGTCACCCAGCCAGTCTTCCCCATTACGGAGCGAGCTCAGAGCTCATAGACCGATCTCCGGGTAGGACTGAGACCACAACACACTCCACACACCAGGACAGCGAGGCCACAACCCCTCGAGTTACATCCCGTACCTATTTACTGCTAGGTGAACAGGGGCCACACATTAAGAGGCTTGCCCATTTGCCTCGCCACGCCGGGACTCGAACCTTGGCCTCTCGATTGTGAGTCGAGCGTGCTAACCACTACACTACATGGGTAGTGTGTGTGTGTGTGTGTGTGTTTACTGAGTTGTGATATACAGGAAAAAAGCCACACTTAGGCTTGTGTTGTCCCATCTTTGTTCCTTTTTACATCCAACTTTGTCTTGAATTCATGGATTGTTTTTACATACACAGTCTCATTATCAAGTTCATCCCAAGCTGTTATACATATATGCGGGAAACTATACTTTTTTTAAGTCTCTTCTGCATGCACTCCTTTTTAGTTTCCTATTGTCCTCTTCTATCACTTCCCTTATCACTAAACCTTCTATGTCAGTCATCTCCATTCACTCTTGAATTCTATAAATAGCTATTATGTCTCTCTGCCTCCTTTCTTCCAATGTTACCAATTGCAATTCTCTCAATCTGTCTTTATATGAGAGATCATTTAGTCTTGTTATTTTTGTTGCTGCTCTCTGTATCCTTTCTAGTTTTCAAATTTCTTTCTTCAGCCTTAATGACCACACTATCACTGCATATTCTAGTCTTGGTCTTATCATTGATTTTATTAATTTTTTTTTATCATCTCTTCATCCAGGTATTTCACATGAAGGCTGTTCTTATATTTTTGAGCAGATTACATATTTCTCCAGTTATTTTGTTCATGTATTTCCATGCTGCTAACTTATCTATCATTATTACTTCTAGATCTATTTCTACTGCTGATCTCTTTATTTGTTCATTAGGTAATGAGTAATTTTCTCTAATTCTTTTGTTGCTGTTTTCAAATTCTATCATGCTGCACTTCACATTATATTCCATTTGCAATTTAGTAGCCCAATCATTCAATTTGTCAAGGTCTGGTTGAAGTACATTAGTTTTCCTGGTTTGTCACTCATTATTTTGGCATCATCTGCAAACATACTTATGTGAAGGGATGAACAGGTGGAGTGGTGGAGACATGCAAATGACAGTTATAACACACCACATCTTTGGGCAGCAAGGAAAATAAGGCAGAAAGTATTGAAGCAAGCAAACAGAAATAGGAAGCAATTTCAACAAATATGGAAAATGCAACTAAAATTCATGGGACACACTGAAAAAGGGGAAGAGAACAAGAGGACAAAAATTCAAGTTAATAGACAGGATCACAGACCAACAACCTGACATGTAGACCCTCAGGCATCATCCACATCAACAACCAAAGGAGGGACACATCACATAAAATGGCACTTCAGTAAAGGTAGTCAGGTTAGATTAGGTATACAAGTCATGGCTGGTACAATAGCAGCATGCAGGACAGAAGGAGCAGGATGAACAGTGATAAAGTGTGATATTTGTCCCATGTTTGCTGCACTGGTGGAGTGCAGAGGAGCAACTGGTAATCTTAACAGTACACCTCAACAGTTATGGTATGCAGGATAAGTACTGTCCTTTCACCTTGCTCAGCATTCTTTCCCTAAAATTAGCTTAGTGCTTCAGTTCAGCGAATATGCACACCAGTCATCCACTAATACTGTGCAATTTAACAGTGAACCTTCTGCACTAGACAATATCTTGAAACATGTCTGCTTTAACTCCACTACTTTCTAAAGGGTCTAGTTGAGTCAAATTATTTGCAAGTGTTTTCTTGTAGTTGTAGTGACAGATTAACAAAATTTCTACATATTTAACAGGAGAAAGTCTTGAGAATCCTGCCACCCCATCTGTAACCTTTGGAAATTATCAGTGAGAAAGCAAAAGGTTCCAGAATATGGACCTTGTCTGGCACTTGCTATGCAACACTTCCTAAAATATACACAAATTTCAACCTGTGACTGACACAGCTTCCCTTACAACTCATAAAATGGTTTGCTTAAGTTTAAGGTACAATTTCTAGATGTGTGACTGGAAAGGTGACTGATATATTGAAACCTAATCTTCCAGTTCCAGTAGCTTATTTGGGCTTGGTGGTTATCTAGAGTTGTTGTGATGGAGTGATGTCCATTGTGTACCTACCATCAGTAGAAGCATTAAGGTTAGTGGTGAGAGATAGCTCCTGCCTTCAAGAACAATATTGGATGTTGGCATGCAGCTCAACTGAATATTTTAATTTCAACAGCAATACAGAGAACCCAAATTAAAACAAGTACCAGTCCTTTTCTCTTTATTAGTGAGGCTGACAAACCAAGCCACCTTCAGATCTATAAAAGTCAAAACAAAATGTTGCTTTCTCAGAACAAATCTTCGGTTCAAGGTATGTCAAGATCCTTCAACAAAGAGTTTATATACAAATATTACATTAACATATATACATACACATATACCTATACAGCATATGTCCTTGTCTATACATTATATACAAAATTAGCAAAATAGATCCATTTTAAATTATTTCCCTATTTAGAATAAAAAGAATTTTTTTTGCCCTAGTGGTTATCAAGCTCTTAGTCGTGTATCTGGCTCATTGATTCCAATATGTGCTGTTGACATTCCACACAACACACACACATACACCCACACACGAACGCATACGCACGCACATGCGCACACACACATCACATCACATACGCCCGGTAGCTCAGTGGTTGGTTAGAGCGCTGGCTTCACAAGCCAGAGGACCGGAGTTCGATTCCCCAGCCGGGTGGAGATATTTGGGTGTATCTCCTTTCACATGTAGCCCCTGTTCACCTAGCAGTGAGTAGGTACGGGATGTAAATCGAGGAGTTGTGACCTTGTTGTCCCGGTGTGTGTTGTGTGCCTGGTCTCAGGCCTATCCGAAGGGTAACGTCTGGTTGTCTCGTCAGAGACTGCAGCAGATCAAACAAACAGTGAAACACACGCACACACACACAACACATGCAACACTCTGTCTTACCACTCTTCCCTCACACTCTCTCAACAGTTTCCTAGTAAACATAGTAGTGTAGTGGTTAGCACGCTTGACTCACAATCGACAGGGCCAGGTTCGAGTCCCGGGAAGCGGCGAGGCAAATGGGCAAGCCTCTTAAAGTGTGGCCCCTGTTCACCTAGCAGTAAATAGGCATGGGATGTAACTCGAGGGGTTGTGGCCTCGCTTTCCCAGTGTGTGTGTTGTGTGTGATGTGGTCTCAGTCCTACCCAAAGATCGGTCTATGAGCTCTGAGCTCGCTCCGTAATGGGGAAGACTGGCTAAGTGACCAGCAAGCGACTGAGGTCAATTACACACACACACACACACGCGTAGTGTAGTGGTTAGCACGCTCGACTCACAATCAAGAGGGCCGGGTTCGAGTCCCAGCACGGCGAAGCAAATCGGCAAGCCTCTTTATGTGTGGCCCCTGTTCACCTAGCGGTAAATAGGTACGGGATGTAACTCGAGGGGTTGTGTGTGGAGTGTATTGTGGTCTCAGTCCTACCCGAAGATTGGTCTATGAGCTCTGAGCTCACTCAGTTATGGGCAAGACTAGCTGGGTGACCAGCAGCGGACCGTGGTGGTGAATTACACACATCATATCACACTTTATCATCACAAGTAAACGTTCCAGTCATGCTGCCAACACATTCATGACAACACTCATCCACAATACAAATATACAAACGTTCTTTTTTCAAGCACACAGCACATGTAACACTCCGTTTTACTACTCTTCCCTCACACTCTCTCAACAGTTTCCTAGTAAACATAGTAACTTACAACACAAAGAGAAACATGGTTCTAAAAAATACATATATAATAAAAGAAGCCTCCTCCATCACAAAGTACTCTGTCTTTAATTTGCCAATGCTGATCTTTAATGAACAAACAAAACCAATAGATCTGTGGTGTAGTACTACAAAGATAACAAAACTTTGAACTTTATACATCTTCTACAAGGAGAAAATGTAATATTTCTATAATTGTGGCTGTAAATATTTCTAACAAGGATAACCAGGATCATTAATAAAGTGTCTAGTGAACATTATAGTGTGTGTGTGTGTGTGTGTGTGTGTGTGTGTGTGTGTGTGTGTGTGTGTGTGTGTGTGTGTGTGTGTGTGTGTGTGTGTGTGTGTGTGTGTGTGTGTGTGTGTGTGTGTGTGTGTGTGTGTGTGTGTGTGTGACTGCCAGTGCCAGTGCCAGCACCAGCACCAGCACCAGCACCAGCACCAGCATCATCATCACCACCACCACCACCACTCACTTGCCTGGGGCTAAGCACTGCAAGAAGAGCACAGCCCAGGAGTTTGAAAAGTCTTGACAATGTTGTCAATGTCTTAATGTGGAAGCGACTCACTGCATCAAGTCGAGGTGATCAGGATGAGGATATGAGGGTAAATGCTATTTAATCCACTACTTTAGTGACTTACAAATACCCAATGAAAGACTTCATTCATTTATAAAGGCTGTATCCAACATTATCCAACCCTCCTTGGGTGCAGCAGTGATCCCTTGTGGCACATGTAACAATAAACTTTGTTGCCCTTGAGCTGTGCCACATCAGTCAATGTGACCCTGTCCGTCCTTCCTTCCTTCCTTCCTTCCTTCCTCCCTCCCTCCCTCCCTCCCCATCAATCACAGATCAGGTAAACAAGTAACTGATTTTCAATTGTCCCATGATGAATTCAGAAAAAAAAAAATAAAGTTCCCTGAGGTGTCCTTTCACTTCCACAAAAACTAAGGAGAAAAATTAGCCACTAACAAATCTTAACTTACAACTGCCCCCAAGGTTTCAGTATATCAAAATGATAATGATGATGATGATGATAATAATAATAATAATAATAATAATAATAATAATAATAATTAGTAATAATAATAATAATAATAATCATAGTAATAATGATAATCAAGGTTACTTCGCACAAAAAGATGATATAAAAAAAACAGTTGCATCACAGACACTTGGTTATGTTACAGCACAAGTCACTGGTCCCAGCACTGGGATGGCATGACTTGGGATAATAAATAACATTAAGCATAGCTAGTATCAGTAGTCCAGCAGGGCCTTTCTTTGACTGGCCAACTCAGAGGCCCGGCCAATGCTCCTCCTCACTCTCTTCTCAGGAAGCACCATTGCATCCCAGTTGGTGTCAGCAAGACGCTTGGGTCTCGCTTCCTGCACCTTCTCCTCCTCCTCTTCCTTTCCCTCACTCATGGGTAATTCCTCCTCCTCTTCCTCCTCCTTGCCAGAAGAGGAAAATGAGGAAAGAGATGATGATGATGATGATGAAGAAGAGGAGGAAGAGGAGGAGGAGGAAGAGGAAGAGGAAGAGGAGGAAGAGGAGGAGGAGGAGGAGTTTGATGATGATGAGGAACAGGAAGAGGAGGAGGATGATGATGAGGAAGAGGAAGGGTCTCTCAGTGGAGTGAAGATGCCATTTTCTTTCACTTTGCTCAGTGTTTGTGAGCGTGGCAGATTCTCCTTGTCACTGTTCTCCTCCTCATGTTTGCCTCTTCCCTTAGCAAGTGCCTCCATCTCCAGGCCACTATCGTGTTTCTTGAGGTCCATCTCTGCAGAGCCTGTCTGGCCCACCCTGGCTCCACACACTGGCCACTCACTACTGGATGATACAGAGATTTTCACACTGTCCTGCTCCTCTGTGGTCTTACTTGCCTCAAACCGCAATTCATCTTCTTTCTTTATCACCAAGCCTGGACTGTCCTCAGGTTCGTTCTTGCTCTGTGCTTCGTCTTCTGAATGTGGTGACTTGCGGCTGACCTTCACACGCTTCATGGGGATTTTACAATCCTTCAACATGTGCTTACTTTTGCTGGCAAGGTTCTGTTTTTTCTTCTTTGCAAGCATTTTCTTAAGTTTCTTGGCTCTGACAGACATGAGGTTAGACTTGTCGACTGGCTTTATCTTTTGGTCACATGGATTGTACTTCAACCTTCCCCTCCTCCTGCCTCCCACAATGCCACGGTCAGAATGAATGACTCTGCGCCTCGTCCTGGGCTGCTCTGCGTCACTTACACCACCCATAAGCTCCGCCATGGTGGCAGGACTTGTAAGGCGGGCAAACATCCTGTCAAACTCCTCCCACGACGTGGGCTGCTTGCATCTCCTGCGAGGAGTGCTGGCCCCTTTGTCCCCACCAGGAGTCCAGTCCTTGTCAGCATCATCTAATATAACAAAGTCTTCATCTCCATACTTAGGCTTGTTGAGGGAACCTGGAGGTCGGCCACGCCTCTTCTTTGTGGTTTGACCTCTCTTGAGTGCCACTTCCTCCTTACTGATGGCCTCCTCTGAACCCACCAGCTTCATCTTGGGTGTGAAGATCAATTCTGCAGCTTGTTTCTGCTTTGCTTCAGCCAATTCCTTCTCTCTGGCCTCCCTTTCCAGCTCTTTCTGCTTCTCCAGCCTTGCCTTTTCTCTCTCTTCTTCTCGTCTCCTCATTTCCTCCTTCCTTTTCCTTCCCTCTCTCTCCTTCATCTCCTGCATGGCTTCAAAACGCCTCGTTTCAAAGATTTCTTCCCAGTCCAAGTTGTTCTCCTCATCCTCTGAGGGACCCTCCGAGGCAGTGTCAGTGTCTGAGCCAGGCTCAGCGTGGTGGCTGGTGGGACGTTCCACCACCTGCTGTTGCTCCAACATCTCCTTCCAGGTGGGATATCCAAGTGTTGCAAAGTGTTCATTGTGGATGATTTGCAGCAGGCGGTAGTAGGAGAGCTCCAGCTTCCTGGAGGGGTACTCACACAGTTTCTTGTAGCCCAGATACAAGTACTCATCCTCCCTCATGGAAGTCACTTGGCCACCACAGGGGTTGGCAGTTGGACTTGGGGCCGGCTGATACAGGTCGGCATCCCGGAACACTTCCACAATGCCATCCTCCAGGCAGACCGAGTCTTCCAGGTCCTCAAAGTCCACTTCTTCGTCATCCTCAATGTCCCCAGACAGACTTGAAATGAGGCTTCCCTTCACCACCGGAAGGAAAAAGATGTCCGGCATGTCCTTGTCTTCGTCCTCAGCTTCCTTGAGGGTGTCCAGCTCTGTGTGGATCACAATGTCCTCGCCGGCGCCATCAACTTCCATGTCCCCGCCACTGACATCATATATTGCAGACTGGCGGGGCCAAGAGCCTCCCAGCAGCGCCTTCAGGTCAGCCTCCTGGAAAACACAGGGATATTGGGGTTCAGCTTTGTGTCACCTGCAGGCTCTCATGGCAGCAGTGCTCAGGCAAGGGAGTCAAGGGCGGGCTGGGACCTCCGCCCCATCCCACTGCCGCACTGAACTCGCCGGTCATACAATGGACAATTCTCAGGGAACAAATCATCCAATATTTGAATGGAGCTGCCATGAGTACACACAGACACAGCTGTTTCCCATATCCCATGTGATTTCCAAGGTGCCACCCTATGCAACCAAAGATCTTGCAAATTTCCTTATGCTTAACAGTCTTATTCTGCTTCCGCCGATTGAGGTGTACCAACAAAAAGTTATAAAATCAATTAATCTGAGGCAAGACACCAACACACACCCTCCTATGTGAAGGACCCATGAAGCAAACAAGCAGTAAGTTACTATTAAATGCACAAAGAACTTAAGTTACACTACAAAGAACTGAGACCATTCTGCTCATCATATGGACAAGTTTGCTGTAGGTTCAAGGCCTGGACCACCCCTTCAGAGCATAGTTTATGGCACCTTAGGGCAATCACATAAGACAGGGGTAGTTGCGCAGAAAAGTAAATATGGCCAAAGAAAATGGAAAATACAAGATACTACCAAAACAACATTTGCAACTATTACATTCAACAAGATAGAAAAAATTAAAAAGCCATCTTGGTATTCACTCACTCAACACTATCTGTCCTATCACTCATGACTCTTAATTACATTGATAGCTTGGATGCTGTTCTCAAGCCACTCCTCCCTCACTCTATCCTGACAAAACCACCACCACCACCACCACCACAACCACCACCACCACTCTCATGCTCATCCCCACAAGTAAACAGTTTCTGCTGATGCCATATATCTTTGGTCACATAACATGCAGAGCCAAAAAGTAAGACTTGAATAAATAATAAAAGTGATGTGACAAGTAAAAGAAAGAATGTGGTTGACAGTTTTTAAATGCAGTTTTATAATTTTGAGATGATGGCTGATTGACATCCAAACGTCAAGACAGAACAGAAAACTAAAGGGAACCAGACATATGAACATAATGTATTTTACTTTTTAATTGACAAGAATGTTTCCTGGAGAACATCCCTCATTGTACTACTTGAAGTTTGACTGTTTGTACTGACGGAACCACAGAACCTTCTTCCACCCACCCTCACTCAGACAGTAGCCTAGACATGCCAGGACACTCACCCAGGGGCGGTCTTGGGTGGGCTGGCAGGTGCTGTGTGCAGAGGGACCCAGACACTCCAGGTGGTAGTAGTTGCGGCAATCGGAGCACCTCAAGAGGGAGTCTGCCCCAGGAGCACCACACACATGACACACAGCACACCGCCGGCAGATCCAGAACACCTCCTCCGCCTCTGACTCAGGGCCCTCCCCGTCTTCCAGGCAGTAGGGATGGATGCCCTCACAGCACCAGGCACAGTACAGCAGCTGGACACATCATACACATTAGCAACACAAGTCCCCTTATGTAACCATTACTTCTTAACTAGCATGGATCTATTTCTATCCCTACATATACAGGTTCTATATTTGTGTACATTCCTCTTGTTGCTATCTCTGCCTCTTCCTTATTTTTGTTAAATTGTTTGCAGCTAAAGACAAGGCAAGAAAACTACCCTGAATATGAATCTGAAAAAACATTCTAAATATCACTTAAACAATTTTCTCAAAACATGTAAATGGCTCAACACAACTACTGTGATGAGACTGTAGCCACATGGGAGCAATTGTGATTTTCTAGTGTTTTCATGATCATAGCGGCAGCTTAGCAAGAATTCAGTAATTTACGGGAAAGTGTTTGAGAGAACCTAACCAATCAGTGCAGTGACTTTTGACATCCTTATAAGGAAGTAAAGTGTCACGGTGTAAAAGATCCCATCAAACATCCACATGGGACTATAGCAAGAACTCATCACCTGCTCCTTCCCCAGGGAGCCACAACGGAAGCAGAGTATTTGAGGATGGAGTGGAGAGGCAGTGGTGACAGGATAACCAGTGAGCATCATCTCATCAGCATCGTAGCCTTGCCAGTAGTCGATGTTCACCAGGGCACTAGGCACAAACTGCTTCCCTGCTGCTATGTCCCCACGGTCCTGAAACGAGGCCAAGGTGGATGTGGAGGATACTTTTCCTTTTTTTTTTTTTTTTTTTTTTTTTTTTTTTTATGTAAGAAGGGAAATCTGGCCAAGGACAATACAAACATTTAAACAAAAGACCCACTTAGATGTCAGTCCCTGAGCAGGTCTGAGAGTTTGCCAAAAGAATGGGATAAATATGAATTGAAACCTCCAAATTGAATGAGTTCAGTCATGGAAAGATGGAAATGTAGAAGCAGGCAGGGACTTCCAGAGTTTACCAGAGAAAGGGATGAATGAATGAGACTACTGATTAACACTTGTATTAGAGAGGAGGATAGAATAGGGGTGAAAGAATAGTCTTGTGCAGTGAGGGTGTGGGAGAAAAAAAAGTCCTATTTAACTCACCCCAACTCAGCCCTGCCCTAACCACATCCTAACAAAAGAACAAATGACACAAAGATAAATGGCTCGTTACCTAACCTAACCTACGACCCCAAAAACGCCAAGATGCAAGGAAAGACTGACAGATTGCCTCACCTTCTGGTCCGGCTGAATGCGAGTCATCTGCCGCGGGATAAACACTCCTCCTTTCTCCGGCTCCAGGGACTTTGCTGTGCTGTCACTCTCAGGATCAGGTGCCTCCCGTTTCTCCTCATGCACTTTAAGGTTCAAGAGGGACACTTTCCGCAGGTCCTTTTGGGAGTTTGAAGTGAGGGGTGTAGTGACGGTGGTGGTGATCGAGGCGGTGGCAGCAGCAGATGTGGTGATGATTGTTGTCTTGCCTCCAACTTCCTGAGTACCAGCTGATTTGATAGACAGTCTTGGGTTCTGGCACTTTCTCATGCTGCAGGGAAGGAAGTGAAAGGTGTTTGTTGTATCTGAACAGGTGTCAGGTTGAAGGGGATGTTGCTTTCAGTTACAGAAGATAAAATAAGCCAATCTAAACTCCTCTCTTTTGCCTACATGTACTAATACTAATTACTTCCATTTCAAAATACAAAATTAAAACAGGTGTCAGGTTAGAGGATAAATTGCTTTCAAATATACAAGATGACATGAACTAATCTGAACTTTCCTCTTCTTTTTACCTGCACATACTAACACTGATACTATTTCCATTTCAAATTATAACTAAAACTGATTGTGCTATTGCAACCACCATCACACGTCTCCTTTCTGACCAGTGCGAAAGGTGACTTACATGCAAGGCTTCTTCTTGGTCCCAGGCCCGCCATACTTCTTCATGTCAAGGCAGTTGGAGCACTTGAGGCAGTTGGGTGTGGTGCAGCCAGGACACTTGCCACACCACTGTGTCTTACGCAGCACCTGGCAGGGAGCAAAACACAATGGTAACACTGCTCAGACCTGGAGCAATTAGAAGGTTTGGCACACCCCACATCTACTATGTCCTCTCTTTTAGAGCATGGAAACACTATGAAGTTGTATCTATGGGTGAGATAAACTGATAGGCTATCACTCAGGAGTCTGCTCTAACACAGCACTCAAGGTAAATAGCCACCCAATACATAATCACCAAGTCACTAGTAGTTTTCGGTTAGCCTGTTTATGCACAGAGCCTCCCTGTCTTCTTCATTTACATTTAGTACTTGATTTTACCAAACAGCCCTGTGTGAGTCAACAAGCCTGGTGGTGGTGTTTAATGCTCCTCTGGCCCTGTGTATGAGTCCTAGTTGAATTCTTACCGGTACCTTGCCACTGGAGGTTGTTGTCACAGTCACAATCTTGCGCTTTTGTTCCCCCTTTGGCTTAGTGGTGACCACACTGCTGCCAACCGAGTCCTCCTCTTTCTTGGGTGATGGGAAGACTGCCCGGGTGATGCGCAGGACCTGAAGAGCAGTGCAGGTCATAGTGGTGTGGCAGGATACACACACACACCAACCCAAAACTGTATGTTATGACCATTACCTACACTTCACTCCATGAACTGGGAGACTGACTGAATGTCTCTGTATAGATTAGTAAATGGAAACACTTGGTTTTTACTTTTATCTTTACAACTAGTAAACTTTCACAAATATTAGGCTGCACTTTATAAGACATTCAGAAGCAGCAACACTTTATAAAATTATAGTAGGAAAAAAGTTGCAAGCTTTACAGAGACCAAGGGATGTCACATAGTTATTTAATTCTTCACACCAGATGCCTACCTGTGCCTGGCTGCGGCAGACATGCTTGACGCGAGGCCCGCCAGCTTCATCCAGCAACTCCTCTCCATCTTCCGTCTCAGACTTCACAGCACCAGCACGCTTCACCTCGTGTATGGAGACCACAATGTTCTTCCCTCCCTTGCTGGGGAGAGGCATCAACTTCCTGCCATCCTCTTGAAAGGTCTGGAGACAGCTGGAGGGTTTGCCTGAGTTCTGGTAGGATGAGAGGGGCATCTCCTCCACCATGTTCTCCATGCTGTTCTTGACACCTGATATCCTGTAGTAGTGCTTCGAGGGCTGTGACAACCGCGACCTCCTGGTCTCCTCGCTGGAGGCCCAGGAGTCCTCTGAGGTCTTGATGAATGCATCGCTGTCTGAAAACTCGCTGCTCTCCGACGACTGGGTGGAGGTGGAAGTGACCAGGGACGAGGCGTCCTTGTCTGCCGCAGAGACAGGTCTGTGCAGAGCCAGAGGGAAGTAATAATCCAGGTCAACGCGAGGTTTGCCAGCCTTCTTGAAGTAAGCACTCAGCTCTATCCTGGACCTGAAGCTTTGGCCATCAGGACTGTACAAGAGGCTCACCCTGCCCTCCCCTCTGTCATTCCACCTGATCCGTCTGCTCCACCCTTGGCCAAAGTGTTGAGTTTCACATTTTTTTGACTTCTGAGGCTTGATTTTCTTCACACCAGGCACTACGAAGGGCCGGGCTCCTCCCTCCCCTTCAGACATGCTGGGCGAGGTCACCACTCTAGACTTATCAGTCGTGTCATAGTTAACCAGTCCATCCGACTCAGAGCCAGCTGGTTCCTCTCCACCTTCCTGACTGGGCAACTTTCCCTGAGTCACATCTGATAGCTTCTTGGTGTCTGTCAGTGGCTTTGTCTCCCAGCTCTTGTCTTCAAGGAAGGGCAATTTTGAAGTCTGCTTCTCTTCTTTCACAGCCGAGTTGTTTTCCTTCTTGATTCGTTTGCCTCTGTTCATTTTTTTTCTGACAGGTTTAATCTTAATAGCTTTCTTGGGTATCTTTAATACTATTTTAGTGGTTGGTTTGCTATCGCTCACAGGCAATGCACTCGGCTCAGGGGAGGTTGAGCCCTGGTCAGCTGCCTTCTTGGTTCTCTTGTCCTGCGAGGCCTTACCACTAGTGTTTTTAGCTTCTCCCTCCTGCACATTGCTGGATTCTTTGTCACCAGACTCTGGCAGGACAGTAAATTGTTCAGGGGAGGTTGTTCCTTCATCTTGCATCTTCTGTTTTTTACCTGAGAGGTTCACGTCCCCAGCGTCCACAGCGGTGCTCGTATCATTACCATCGCTTGTGTCTTTCTGAGTTTCCTGAGCAATGCTTGAAGCTTTATCCTTGCCAAACTGAGGTGAACAAACTGAGGAACTGTTGTTACCAAACAGAGGAGGACTAACAACCTGTTTTGATTTCCTAGATCTGCCTCTAGTGTAAGTCTTGGAAAACATCTGAATGGTTTCAGGTTTTCTCTGTTCTGATTCACTTTCTGTGGTATCAGTCAAGCTGGTGTCTTCTTTTCTCCCAGCAGACAGTGTCCTGACCCTGGAGGACACCTTCTGCTTCTGTTTGAACTGTGAGGTGCTGGCCTGGGCCCCCTGGTCCTGGTCCTGGTCCTGGTGGTCCCTTTCCTCCACACTCTTCTCCGCAACAGACACTTGGGTTGGAAGTTTGCTCCTGGCTTTCTCCTGTAACTTCTGAGGCTTGACCTGAGATATTTTAGACTTCTTTCCCTTGCCAAGGTGAGGTTTCCGAAACTTGTGCTTTCTTTGACTGGCCTGGCAGGCGGCCAACTCGGGAGACTTGTCATCAGAGCTGACCTCAGAACATGGCTCTGAGCTGGAAACTGGCTCAGTACTGGAGGAGCCTGGGGTATCGCTGGAACTGGGGATGGAAGCATCAGAGTTACCAGTCACCACTGGGAAGTACTTGTGAATGTCATCAACCTTTCCAATGAGACTGAAGTATGCGCTGAGTTCCCTCCTTGACCTGAAGGTGCGGCCGTCTGGACTGTACACGTAAGTATCAAACCTGTCTCCTGCTGACCTCCATTTGATTCTGCGCGTCCACCCACCCGGCAGCATGGTCATCACCACTTTACCCCGTGACCCCCCATTGCCTGGGACAGAAGGCTTGCTCTTTGCCTCACTCTCACTGGCCTGGCCCACCGCTGGGCTGCTGTTGCCAAAGAGCACTCGTGCGTCGGCCCTGATGCCTTGCTTCTTCAGGAACTCCTCCAGCTTCTGAACACTGCGGAATTTCTCCCCACTGGGACTGATGACGATGACTTCAGGTCCAGTCTTACGCCGCCAGCCGCCCGGCAAGTCTATGACTGAACCAAAGGCACCTCCTCCTCCTGGGTCAAGGGGCAGCCGCTTCATGTGGCTGGCCAGCTCATCACTTTTGTCCGTGGAAACGGCAGCGGTACCCACACTCATGCAGCGGGCCAAGCTTGTGGGCACCCGTTCCTTGAGGTGTGGTGGCAGGCGTTTCCTCAGGTGGTCGTGGAGTATATTGCTGATGGAGCAAGAGGTGAGGACCCGATAAAGCCAGCAGGCGGGGCACCTGTCCTCCACTTCAAGGCCCTGTACCTGACATTCTCCTTTGCCATCCAGACACTCCATTACCTCTTTCAGCCCAGCACTGGCTTTGTCCAAGAATGAACTGCACATCTCACAGAACAAGATGCCAAACTTATAAAAATTTTCCCCAGCAATATCACAGACAGCACATTTTCCTTCCACACTCCCTGCAAAGGAAGAAAAGTCTTACATGTAGAGAGAATCTAATACCCAGCCACAATACAATTAAGGACACAGTCTGTACAGCAATAAGTGCAATGCCAAAGAGTGTGCCATATCATGGGTGGCAGTTGATCAGTAGACGCAGTGTTCCTGGCCTGACAGAGCCACATGCCCCTCAGGCCAGGCCAGTGTACATATTCACTGGTTCAATACCCCTGCGCGACTCATCACTTCACTGCTTCTAAGTCAGTAGTCTATGATAACCAACACTATCATGCACAACAACCACCTGAGTAATATACCTTCGACAGGCCAATGGCAGCTGAAGTGCAATACCAAACACATATTATATTACATTACAATAAGTTTTAATTTTTTATCTACTCGATGGATCATGACAACAGGGCTGTTCATTAATGATTTCATAACAAAAACTCATAGGTATTCATTACTTCATCAATACTAAGATAAACACAGGCCATTCTTTTAGCATTCCTGCCATTGGAATAGTTAATAAATGAATAACAAAAATACCAATAATAAACTAGTTATGAAAGTTCTCTCTTTCTCAAACAAACTCACCTCCTTCACAGGCAGGAATAAATCTCTGTAGGGAGGCTGGGTTCCGTAACCTTTGAAGTGTGGTCTTGTTGAGGTTGAGTCGCGGTCTTCTGAGGATGTTGCGGGGAAGTGTGGAGGCCGCCAGCACATGGGTGGTGCAAGATGGCGCAGGCATCAGCTCCTCCCCCTCAATCTTACCACCCTGTTGGTAAATCTCAGGTTGTCATTACCAACCATCTCCTACACACAAGGATATTCCTGTAGTCAGTCCTGTATATTTACAAAGATATCTCACTAATCTCTCTTCCACACTACAAGCCTACTTTTTAATTCACACACCAAGTGTCATCACCAAGCCTCTACTACACACCGCTAAAGAATAACTAAGGAGAACGAGCAACTTTCAAAACAAGGGCTGTCCTGTTTATATATACAAGCCATACAAGTTTATTTTCTGCACCACAATACATCAGTTTTCAAGTCACAAATCAACATCTGCTGCACACTAGAACAGGAGAGCAAAGGAGGAAAAAAAATAAATAAATAAACAAAAAAATACATAAAATAAAAATAAAAAAATAATTTGAAAGATCTGAAGTTAAGTCTTCACTCAAATTTTTCACCAACATTGCAATACAATTCTTGATTCCTTCCCAAATTCAAAGATACAAATGCAAGTCCAGTGTTGCTGTCAGTGTAGTTCTTCACAAGCCAACTCAACGTGTATCAAAGAAACACATCAAGTGCAGCTTCGCAGTGATGTCATACAAACAGAACACTTCACACCCCACAGCAACATCAGGCAACCAAACTACTTCCACCTGTCACACTCACACCCCAGCACTCCTTAGTGAGGCACTTCATTAGTCCTGTACACTATTTTCTATTTGATTTACAAACATGATTTTCATTGGACTTATGCCATTATTACTTAGGGAACTGTGTAGTGTACAGATTAATGTCATCATGAAGCAAGATTAGACTGATCCCCTCTGCCCCCTCTCTCTCATCTCAGCCTCACAAGACAGGTCATAATCTAGGATGCTAGAAGTCATAACATGATACATGTTATTATAGCACACAAAATAAGATGAAATATATCTCTTCCACCAATAACATGAAATGCTTAAATCTATTCAAGAAATATGTAGCAAATGAAATGATGAATTAAGTTCATAACAGATGACAGATGCTGTATCTATATTCTAATAAATGACTTGGTGCACTTGAAAATTCATCTATATCTGTATACAATGTTTAAGCATACACTCTCTCACTTTGAGAATAAAATAAGACAAGAATGCAGAAACATGCACACACAGAAAGACAGACATACCTTGGCAGTCTGTTTCAGCCTGTTGTCCCAGGGTGAGCGGAGCAGCTTCTCAATCTTCTCCTTCACCCTGGACTCCTTGGGGTCACAGCGCTGGGGTGAGTCTGGGGCCTCTGCCTCCACCTCCTGCTGTGGGGCCTCCATCCGCCGCTTGGGGGGTCGGCCCACCTGGCCCTTGCATGGCCCCGTCATGGCCTCGGTATAGATGGAAATGGTGCGGCGGACACCCTCCATCCCTGAGGCGGTGCTTTTATCCTGTGCCCGCGAGCGAGGTAGAGACAGGAACTGTGTGTGAGAACCACGACCCTTACGAGTCAACTTAACAAGTCTCTTGGACGAAACACTAACGCTACCTTCCCCGGCCTCTGCCCCCGGGCCGGCCTCCGGAAGTCCCCCGGGGGAGCATATTTCTGTAATGTCGGCGAACAACCTCTTGTTGGGCTTGATGATGCGCGAAGACCGCACACTCATGGTGGGCAGGATGAACCTTTTCGGACTTTTCTCACCAACCACGGGCAACGACGGAACTTTCTTTTTGGCCTTGGCTAACAGTTTCTTGGCCAGGGCCGTTTTAACCGTCGGCGGTCTACTAATTCTATGATTTGTCTGTCTCCGCGTCACACGGTTAGAGGCGGCCACCTGCCACGGCCTGGCTCCCTGCACACACTCCTCCCCAGGCTCTAGCAAGGGGTCCTGTCCCGGCACTGGGGTCTGCTGGGGGGCAGCAACACGCTCCTGAGCACTGACACCCTCTGTCCTGCTCCTGCCCTCCTCCCGCACCTCACTCACCGCCCCCTCCACAACACTGGTCCTTCTGGTGGTGGCCAGCCCCGCCTCCTCCAAGGCTAGGCACACCTCCTCCGCCTTCTGTGCCACCGCCCTCTTCCCCGTCCTTGATCTAGGTGGCACGGTCCCCGTCCTCCCAGCCACCCGTGCCTCTGGCTGGCCCGAGATAAAACCCTCAAACTCATCTTCATCCTGAAACACCAAAGCGAAGCATCAGCAAGGCCTGAAACACTCAATTATTCATTCAAACCACTAATGGCGTGTTGACTCTCGTGAAATGACAAATCTTGTTTTGAGGCAACAACAATGCTTGTACAATTATTCATACAAAACATTAGACAAATTGTAGCTTATCCATGTAAATATGGAGAGCCATGTCTTCTTTAATCAATCAATTTTACTGTAAATTAAAAGAACAACACTACTTGTATATACTATAATTAATATATGGTAGCAATATATTTTGTATTAAGATATTTTTTTATTAATTTCATCTAACAGTTACTTGGATGAAACACTTAACTGAGGAACTTTTGCTGCAAAACAATGAAAGATTAGAGAGACTTACGTTTCTACAATTGTCAAAACAACATACATCTACATATGAGGCATCTGTAACAAGCAAGATTATGCAACACTTCACAATACAAACCAACACTTCCTTCCCACTACAGGCATCTTCTGAAATGCAACCAGGCAGTCTACCCTTCAAAAACACTTGACTTGCACGCACACAAGCACGCACACACACACACACACACACATCTCAACACAGTGACACCAACAATGACAAATAACAAGAAGCCTTCACCATTAACCTGATTACATTATGGTTAAAATTCAGGATGAGATATGCTTGAATCTGAGTAATGTTATCATAGACAGCACAGTAACCTGATGCTGTGATGAAAAAGTTTTTAAGAATAAAAATATTCTCAAGATTGAGGCAGTAACCACCACCACCATCACCACTATAGGTAAGGAAACCATTAAGCTGTCATTAATAATGGTGTAATTCAGCACAGCTCAACACATCAGTTTGCAATGCCAAGCCATGGGCATTAGGAGAACCATGGCTTCTGTGTGCTTGTCAAATATCTAAACAGTGACCACCACCATGATTAAAACACTCATTAACCAACCAAGTTTTACTAAATGTAACAATGAGCCAGATATTAAGAAAGAAATGGTTTGTGTTACTAATGAAATAAGTGGACACCACCACCACCACATCACAAACTCACAACTTTCATTCACCTTCAATTTGCAATAAGCCAGATGTGTTAAAGAAAAAAAAACTTTGTTTGTTTATTAAGGTCTGAGCAGCAGCACCACCACCATCACCACCACAACACAAGCTAATTACTCTCCAATTTACCTCGTTACTCCTGCAACCATAACTCACGCCAATCTCAGTCAACTGAAATAAGAAGATAAATCTAGTTTATATCAACAAATCCCAACATCTTTCCTCTCACGCACACAAGCCATCATGCAGTCAGCCAGTGTTTTGTTATCATTATTACCCACTGACAGGCGTGTTTGCGGCCAAATTAGCACACCACAACACAGGTACACCTTCCTCCACGTACACACACCACTCGCACAGGTAAATGAGCAACGCGAGGCACCAGGAAAAGATCAAATTATTTGCGTCTCATTCCTGTCCGGGGGCTGAGGCTGGGCCCCGCGACTCCCGCCCATCACGCCCTTCACCGCCCTCCCCGCCCACACCACACACTCCCCAGGCTGCCCTCAGGTGCACGCCGCGACATAGCACGGGCCAGGTACACGCAGGAGAGCAGCGGGGAAGGGATTATATTGCATGCTATTGATTGCAAGCGGTGAGTTGGCGCCATGTTGACAAGGCCGAGGCAGGGGAGCAGTCCTCACCTCGTCCGAGTCCCCGAATATCTGCGTAAATAGATCCAGACCCTTGCGTATCCTTCGCGTGTACAGCTCTTCGGGCGTGTGTGTTGCATGACTCCCTCGAAACCTGACTCTCTTTCTGGTGTTGAGTTTTAAAGCTTTGCCAGGGAATCTGAATTTCGCCATGGTCACCTCCGGGGCCGCGGGGACACTGAGGCGCTGCTCGCCCCGCGTGGTAAAAACTGACTCAGGTTCCAGCAATGAGTAGCAGCTCTTCTCCACAACCGTGACAGAGCATCACATGCTGTCCTAGAAACTTGCACCTCCACTGAAAATAATGCATATCATTGAAGTTTGAATTTCGAGTGATTTACACAGTTGCAATGCGGAGAAAGAGAAATCTAAATGTTTTAAGAGAGTGTGTTTGTGGGAGTGAGTGTGCGGGTCGGCGCAGGAGCCCGCCAAACCGCGGCGGCCTGGGGCGGGGGCCGCGGGGCCTCACCAGGGGCCGCAAACAACCTCCAGCCTCCACCTCCTGCCTCAACTGGATATGTAATGAATAAAAATTAAATATCTATTACGTTACTATACATTTCCATCTACCCGCACACCTCAAACACAAAAGATAACACTCGTCACGTGCGAATGTTTGTAAACAATCTTTCCGAAAACGTTTGCAATGTGTTTCTCTGGAAAGAAACGCTTTCCATTTCGCACGAGATGATGCAACCTTACATCAGGCTTGACGTGTCAGTTCATGTTACTCTTGAACAAAGATATCGCGCTTATTCGTGTCAGCAGAGACGGGCATCCCCGCAAGTGCCTCCTCCCTGCATTTCCTCTGAAATAATACCCACGAAAAACAAACGTTCCAGGATTTAAAATGTAAACATAAAAGAACGTTTTTACAGATATTTTCTCTATGTTACATGTGATAGATCTATCTGTCATATCTACTTATAGAAAATGTTTTAACATTCGGGAAAATAACAATATCTAGCTTTTAATCTTATTCTTGCAATTTACTGGTCACACCCATATACATATTGTTCTTTATGTTATATGTAACCGGAAGGTGTGTGTGTGAGTGTGTGTGTGTGTGTGTGTGTGTGTGTGTGCAATCCGGCACACTTTATAATCGTCTCTCTCTCTCTCTCTCTCTCTCTCTTTCGTAAATGCAATTCATAGATATTCGCTGTCTAAGTTATGTAGATACATGTTTCACTAGATAGAGGAGAACAGTGATTCTGTATAATTTCTCTTCGTCATCTGTCAAAAAATTTTCAGCACGCCTCATTTTCTTCAGCCTCGATCGAGACACCTATACGTATACGTACTCTTCCTACTACTGCGGGTACCACGCACAGGCGTGGCACACCAGAGGTATGTGGAAAACATCATCGTGTTATGCTAATTGGAGATCAGTACTATAAGATTTATACAACCTTCCCTTCTCTGTTTTCTTTTGCCATCCAGACAAAACATAAATGTTGCGGTGATATCACTTATATGAAGAGTAATTCTATAAAAAGGTTAACAGCGTATTAAAGAAAAAAGCAAAACAGTAATGACAAAAAAGTATAAGGAATTCATAAAAAACATTCAAGTTATAGCGAACAATAAACGTTCCATCACCGAAGGCTGTATTTTGGTCAATACAGAGCGCCAACGTTTCTCTGACGCGCGTTCAACACATTACGCGACACATAGCTAATAGGCGTTTAACTCATGTAACATTAAATGATTTCGCCTGCCAGGAGGGGAAGGGAGTATTAGTGAGTTTCCGACCCGTCCTGGTCAATCTTGCAGCCCTTGTTATCCCTCTCCCTCCCCCCACCCCTGTTATCTGACTGTTATAACATGGTGACACGCCAACCCGGCCGTGGCCACTGCACTAGTACGCAGACGCTCACCACTCAGCACACGGCTCCAGTAATGTCCTCTCTCGAAGCCCAGCAGTCGGCCATTCCTCTCTCAAGCTTGCATGCAACCCCACGATACCATGTCAGGAATGAGCCTGCAACTCCTTGACATGTAACTGATAATACAACTTTCATCCTCTGTTTGTCACATTCATGTAATTATAAAATGGTATGTAAAGGAAGATAATCGGAGTTAAGAATAGAGGGACGTGATAATTATAACCAAACACACACACACACACGTACACACGCCACACACTTTCCTCCCGGCTGCAACTGCTCCACACGCCCACTCACACCCACTCTCAGATCTAACGCTCCCAAATTTCACAGCCTCTTAAATACTAGCAGGCCGTGTTTATTGAAATCACTAATACCCAAACATCTCCACAAACCTCCCTACACCCGCTGACACCCTCGCACCATGTTCTCTCACACCACAGCACTCCATACCGTTTAAAACAAAACATATTCCTTTACCCGCATGTCAAGTCCCTGCCCGTGTTGCTACCCCGCCCAGTCTCTTCCCAACTACCTACGGCCTTCACTGTCACACTCGCGCCAGCCTTGCATTACCCCTTCCTCCCTAACTCGTGCAAGTACGTTTATAGCATTTTCCTACGCATAGCACAGCACGAAGATCACATCATTTATTATCTTTAATATAGCTAGAAAATTATTTTTATCTAATACATAATCGTTACGCATATCCATTATTTTGGTTATTAGTATTTATAGCTTCCCTCCCCCCCATCTCTCTCTCTCTCTCTCTCTCTCTCTCTCTCTCTCTCTCTCATTTAATGGTTGTCGTCTATCGCTGTTTGAAACCTAATTACAGCCAGTACAATAACATCATCTCGATTGCTAAGAGGAAAGATAGGCCAGGGTGATGAGACGCGACAGCTAGCCCGCATATGCACTTGCCTTCCTGTTCCTCGGTGACTAAATAACTAACTTAAAACAAGCGCAAAAGGGTTGAAAAAGAAGTAACATGAACAATGAGGCGTCTGGACATTGGTTGCGTCATGTGAAGGTAACATATGAACCTTGCGTGGGATCGATGCAGTGAAGGCGTTAAATTTAAGGGTGGCGGGGTGATGAGGGTGGCGGGGGTGATATACTGGCACATAAGAGCGTACGGTACATACTCACGGGTAGGTATGGAGGAGGCTAGGAGGGTTAGGAATAGTAGTGTGCGTGCTATATTTAAGGCGAGGCAGCTTTGGGAACATAGTGGGGTGGGGGATTGTGACAGGGAGGGAAAGGCGGAAGGGAACAACTGTCTGTGTTTTATGATGTTTAGAGATAGAAGTACAGTTTGCGACTAATGTTAGGTATGATAAAAATGCATGTGCAGCTGGTATAGATAATCAAATACTTGACTTGGTATTATTAGATGTAGACTTAAGAGTATGAGTTAATCCCATGAAAATGCAATTACAAGGTACCGGTATATATTGATGTGAAGGGGAGCAGTGTGTTGTTAAGGTCGGCAGGGTAGATGAGAGTACATTTTTTTTTTTTTTTTCAGTTAAGGCGGCTTGCCATAGTAAGTGATTTCATGTACTTATGACGTTACTATATACTGTATCAATTTTTTATTATTTACTTTTCATTTAAGAGGGAGAATCTAGTTGAAGGCAACGGAAACGATTAAACAGAAAAGCCCACTTAGAACCCAGTTCTCGAGCAGATCCGACAAAGTTATAGCTTACTAGTATGGAGAGAGAGAGAGAGAGAGAGAGAGAGAGAGAGAGAGAGAGAGAGAGAGAGAGAGAGAGAGAGTTATATACAGTACTACCTAAAGCTTATATATAAAAGCAGTATCATCCCAGAACTTGTCATTGGTGAGTTGGTAGGGCTTTCCTAAGATAAGACAACTTTATGAATGGTAGGCAGATGCACTGATTCATTCTTAAATCTATGCTGTTACTTCAATTAAGGCCAACTGGCTCCTTGCACCTCCTTTATGTTCTTTTGAGATGATACTCTACACTCATAAAGGAAAAAAAAGACATAATTCAATACATGAATGTATTTATCACATCATCTTTGATGCTGTTTCCATTAAAACACAGTACAATGCTTAATATGATGGCAAGAACTTATAAGTTCTGCTGTGACAGATACAAAACAGGTACAGAAGTGACTAGAATAATGTAAAGCAGAAAAGTACAATACAATACAGTGAAGTTGACTAATCTCCACAACTTATTTCCAGTGTTTGGATCCACATCCTGAAACACTTTGGCCACTCACAAGAACTACTTTAGAAAGCCATAATACACGATCAGTTGGGTTTCAATGGATGTTTTTTTCAATGAAGGTACATGATTCTTGTTACATATCCCTGGTACCATGAAACATCCTTGAAAAAAAAAAACAAAAAAAAAACAATAACTTCTACTACAGCCTCCTTTTAAAGTACTAAGAAACCTTGATCACAATAAATAAATAAACAAATAAGTAAATAAATAAACAAAATAACAAAATAAAAATATACATAAAAAAATAAATAGAAAATAAATAAATAAAAAATAATAAAATAAAACAAAATAAATAAGTATAACAAATGCAATATAAAAAAAGCCAACCTTGTAATGTTGTTCTGAATAGTGTATGGATGAAGTGATGCCAGGCTACCAAGAACTGTGACTAAGAGCAAGCACACAGTCAAAATGAATAAATACACACAAACATTTCTAACAGAGAGAGAGAGAGAGAGAGAGAGAGAGAGAGAGAGAGAGAGAGAGAGAGAGAGAGAGAGAGAGAGAGAGAGAGAGAGAGAGAGAGAGAGAGAGAGAGAGAGAGAGAGAGACAGAGAGAGAGAGAGACAGAGAGAGAAACAAATTAAATGAAACCTTCCAAGGAAAATAACAATATGATAAAAGTGAGAGAGAAGGAAAGCTTTGATGGAAAATATGAGAGATGACAAGCAGGTGAATGAATTGGACTAGACAATTTATAGATAACAACTCTGAAGAACACTGTGCCCTTATTACCTACTCATTATCTTATACAGTGTTGACAATGGCACAAAGAGGACGGATCATTTTGTACTAGCTCTTTCAAAGTCCAATGAGAATAAAGGGAGAGGCTGCAGGGATTAATTTCCAGCCAAGTTACAAATTCTGGCACAAGGTAAATGAATGAATTGTGTAACTATGTTCTGAACTCTTGATGTGAAGGTGATGATGCAAGCTGGTTGAATTAGCTCATAGTATTGTTTCAGAGAGTTGTGACCTCAGACAAAACCTTGTAAATCCATAAGTACCATGGTGTTAATTTCAACTCTGTATCACATTTTATTTTCTTCCTACTTATTGTTTATTTTTTTTACCATAACCACATGTCAGGGTAAAGCAAGCTGAGGCAATTAGTGTGTACTTATGTTCCTATAGCTATCCCTCTTTCTGTGTCCAGGAATTTGGCAAATAGCATAAAAGTGATAATGAAAAAAATCCACTCAATAAGCCACTCCTTAAGTGCTAATGTTATAGGAAACAAAAAGTTTGCTAATTTAGTTCTGAACTTATCTTGACACTTCTCTTTTGAAGCTATCCCAACTGTAGAAACTTGAGCTACAATGCTGCTGATGCCACACACCCTCACAGTCTTCAACTTGTTACTATATCAAATTAAGAGTTGGGATGACTATTAACTCTGTGTGTGTGTGTGTGTGTGTGTGTGTGTGTGTGTGTGTGTGTGTGTGCGTGTGCCTCCACACACACTGAGCTTTCCCTAGAGCCGTCATATTGCTGATACTGAACAAGCTCACAGCCCATGGGTGTTACAGTGTCAATCAAGCTAAGATCTGAGACAGCTGCTACTCTTGCTGCCTGATGACTCTTCCCTCACAGCCTCCATATGCATTACAATTCCTACCGGTCTAGGTTTTGAGATGGTTATCAGCCATGCTATTAGGGGAATGGCCGCCACACACCCACTTTAGTCCGTCAAGGTGGGCCAGGCTGGAGGGCTCAGTGAGAGAGAGGTGCTGACACTGGCAGGCGTAGGCACGGGCCACGCGCTGTGGCTCCAGGCGGGCACACAGCCGGGCCAGGTCAGGGTAGTTGTTGCGCAGGAAGAAGTAGTCGATGGTACTGGACCAGCAGAAGCCATCCATCGTCACCACTGTCATGTCACACTTCAGGCAGCGCAGGCGGTCACACGCTCTAGGACAAAGCACACCAGCACAGCTTTACTGCCAGGACTCACATTCTCTCACACCTAATGCAGCAGATACTAAGTTCTGTCTCTGGAAACGTATGGTGCATTCCTAAACAATTTGATACAAGTCCAATCTAAAGGAAGTCTAAAGAACAAATCAATGTGAAATCCAAACTTAGTATACTCATTATCATTAATATAATCATAACCAAAAAAAAAGTACCGACTTCTCACACTAACATTCATGATTACACTTTTCTTCACTCAACAGTTACATTGATAAATAAAATGTGCACATCATCATTACCATCAAATAAAGCTACATACCTGCCTACTTCCCACACCAATATTCTTTTTTTTTTTTTTTTTTTTTTACATTACAAGGGCACTGGCCAAGGGCAAACACAGTGTTGGAAAAAAAAAAATCCCGCTGGTTGCCAGGCCCTGTTAAAAGAAAAGTAGAAAGAGAAAAAACAGAAAAATCTAAAAGGAGGGTCCAGTTAACGTAAGAGGTGTCTTGACACTCCTCTTTTGAAAGAGTTTAAGTCATAGGCAGGTGGAAATACAGACACAGGTAGAGAGTTCCAGAGTTTACCAGTGTAGGGAATGAAGGAGTGAAGATACTGGTTAACTCTTGCATTAGGAAGATGGACAGAATAGGGATGAGAAGAAGTAGAGAGTCTTGTGCAGCGAGGCCGCAGGAGGGGGGAAGGCATGCAGTTAGCAAGTTCAGAAGAGCAGACAGCATGAAAACAGCGGTAGAAGACAGATAAAGATGCAACATTGCGGCGGTGACTTAAAGAATCAAGACAGTCAGTTAGAGGAGAAGAGTTGATAAGACGAAAAGCTTTAGATTCCACCTTGTTTAGTAAAGCTGTGTGTGGATCCCCCAGACATGAGAGCCATACTCCATACACGGGCGGATAAGGCCCTTGTACAGAGCAAGCAGCTGGGAGGGAGAGAAAATGGACGAAGACGCCATAGGACACCTAACTTCTTGGAAGCTGATTTAGCAAGAGTAGAGATGTGAAATTTCCAGTTTAGATTTTTAGTGAAGGATAGACCGAGTGTGTTTAATGTAGAGGAGAGGGAAGTTGAGTGTTATTGAAGAAGAGAGGATAGTTGTCTGGAAGGTTATGTCGAGTAGATAGTTGTAGAAATTGAGTTTTTGAGGCATTGAACAAAACCAGGTTTTCTCTGCCCCAATCAGAAACAAGTGAAAGATCAGAAGTTAGGCGTCCTATAGCATCTCGCCTTGAGTCATTTAATTGTTGTTGGGTTGGGCGTCTGTTGAACGCTGTTGAATAATGCAGGTGGTATCATCAGCATAGGAGTGGATAGGGCATTGAGTCAGATTTAGGAGATCATTGATGAATAATAGAAAGAGAGTGGGTGATAGGACAGAACCCTGTGGAACACCACTGTTGATAGTTTTAGGGAAGAACAGTGACCGTCTACTACAGCAGCAATAGAACGATCGGAAAGGAAACTGGAGATGAAGGTACAGAGAGAAGGATAGAATCCTGTAGGAGGGTAGTTTAGAAATTAAAGATTTGTGCCAGACTCTATCGAAGGCTTTCGATATGTCAAGGCCGACAGCAAAGGTTTCACCGAAGTCCCTAAAAGAGGATGACCAAGATTCAGTTAGGAAAGTAAGAAGATCACCAGTAGATCTGCCTTTACGGAAACCATACTGGCAATCAGAGAGAAGGTTGTGAGCTGATAGATGCCTCATTATCTTCCTATTAAGGATAGACTCAAAGGCTTTAGAAAGGCAGGAAATCAAAGCTATAGGGCGGTAGTTAGAAGGATTGGAGTGGTCACCTTTTTTAGGGACAGGTTGAATGTGAGCAAACTTCCAGCAAGAAGGATAAATAGAAGTAGAGAGACACAGATGAAAGAGTTTGACCAGGCTGTGAGCGAGTTCGGAAGCACAGTTTTTGAGAACAACAGGAGGGACTCCATCCGGACCGTAAGCCTTCCGAGAATCAAGGCCAGAGAGGGCCAGGAAAACGTCTTTATAAAGAATTTTAATTTTAGGGATGAAGTAGTCAGAGGGTGGAGGAGTAGGAGGAATATGCCCAGAATCATCCAAAGTTGAGTTGGTAGCAAAGGTTTGAGCGAAGAGTTCAGCTTTAGAAAAGAAGAGACAGCTGTAGAGCCATCTGGATGAAGTAAAGGAGGGAAAGACGAAGAAGTAAAGTTGTTAGAGATATTATTGGCTAGATGCCAGAAATCTCGAGAGGAGTTAGAATTGGAAAGTCTTTGACATTTTCTATTGATGAAAGAGTTTTTAGTAAGTTGGAGAATAGATTTGGCATGATTACGGGCAGAAATATATAGGGCATGAGTTTCAGCAGTTGGATGGCTACGGAACCGTTTGTGAGCCGCCTCTCTATCATTGACAGCACGAGAACAAGCAGAGTTAAACCAATGACTACACACTCCTCTCCTCACCAATCCCTCCACTTCCTTAGTGTATACTACACTGTACCCTCACCTCTGAGTGACTCCCGTGGAGATGCCTGGCTGAACAGAGACACCTGCTAGGAGGGGACTGTTGCACTTGCCGCTAATGTTCGGGGAA
Organism: Portunus trituberculatus; assembly: GCF_017591435.1. Taxonomy (NCBI): domain Eukaryota; kingdom Metazoa; phylum Arthropoda; class Malacostraca; order Decapoda; family Portunidae; genus Portunus; species Portunus trituberculatus. Next base: position 10,204,577 of record NC_059263.1, on the reverse strand, counting down.
GAAGGGTGTGATGGGATGGCAGAGCGTGGGAGTGGAGGCTCATCAATGTCATCTAACAGGTCCTTGAGGTCATCTGTCTTCACGCTCTCACTTACGACAACAATGAAACAAAGTCAGTATCAGGTCAGGTGGTTTGAGTGATTGGTTTAAAGATACATGATGCTAAAGTGACAATACGGAGAGGTGCTCAACTAGTAAATTAAATATTCTAACCTAGATCAGCATATATTGTATAATATATGTAGACTAAGATAACCTACACACTGAAAGAAGAGTATAACAGGTAAATGGTAGTATAATATATTGATAAAGATGCATAATGTTAAATAAAGAAGTAAATAACTAAATCAACAGATAACATCATTACTTATTAAACATTCTTCACACTACTGACTAGAAGATGTTACTAAAACCCTGGACGACTTATGAACGATGAACACTATAAAAGGAAGACAGACACCCTCTTGTTATAACAGTATCAATCGAGGAAAGACCTTTTACTGTGCTTCACCCTCCTGTCGGATGAGATGCTGGAGTTGTGACTGAGGCTTTCCTCCACCTCATCCAGCAGATCATCTATGTCATCTGCCATTTGCCCCTCCAGTCACTCTGTCATGAGGAGGTCTAACATTAGTCCTACATCAGTGACAGCCAGTGGTGGGGATGATGGTGGTAGTAGTAGTAGTAGTAGTAGTAGTAGTAGTAGTAGTAGTAGTAGTAGTAGTAGTAGTAGTAGTAGTAGTAGAAGAAGAAGAAGAGGAAGAAGAAGAAGAAGAAGAAGAAGAAGAAGAAGAAGAAGAAGAAGAAGAAGAAGAAGAAGAAGAAGAACAACAACAACAACAAAATGCCATGGACAGAAAAAAAAAAAAAAAAACAAGGAGACTGGCAACTGAGTGAGCTTTTTTTTCTTCTCTTAAAAAAAAAAAAAGAAGAACCAGATGCAGAACAAGAACAAGACCAGATGGTCATTAAAGAGTTGAGAGAAGAACTGTTAGAGGTCTTGTGTATACTTTTTATTAGTTCACTATATGAAGGTGTGACCGGATGACTGAAAGATTGCTAATGTTACTGTCATTTTTAGGAAGGGCAGTAACAGTGACCAGGGTAACTACAGGCCAGTGTTCTGTGTAAGGCAATGGAGACACTGTTGGGAGAAGTAATCATACAACACATGAAGGAAAATAACCTGTTCAATAATAAACAGTTTGATTTTATACCCAATGACTCAACGGTGCTTCAACTTATCAATGTGATTGACTCTTGGACCGAGGTTCTGGATGATGGTTTGGCCTAGATTTCATAGAGGCTTTTGACAGAGTGCCATATAGACGACTGGTGGAAAAAATATCCAATTATAACATAAAGGGCAACTTATTAAATTGGATCCAGAGCTTATTAACTGGCAGAAGGCAGTGGGTTGTGGTAAATGGCAAGGCATCTAACTAGAAAAATGTAAGCAGTGGAGTTCCTCAGGGCTCTGTCCTCTACTTTGTGCTGTTTATTAATGACAGCTGATGAGGTCAAGAATGGAAGTGATGTGTTTTTTTTATGCAGATTACACCAAGATATACAGAATAATAAATGATGCCCAGGATTATGTTAAGTTGCAAGAAGATTTGGAAGGACTCAAGAACTGGACAGAGAAGCATCTTCTAAGCTTCCATCCCAACAAGAATAAAGATATGAGAATTGGAGTAATAACAATGGAGATAGTATGTATGAGGATACTGAAACAAGTGATGCAGAGAAGGATATTGATGTGGTCCTTGGTGACAGGTTAACATTCTACAACCATCTGGCTGAAAGGTTCAATAAAGCCTACAAGATTGTGGGAATCATAAGGACATCTTGAGTCAGAAATATTTAGATCATTGTATACAGCTTAGGTGAGACCACATCTAATTGAGACATACAAGCCTTTTATATGGAAAATATGATAGCAAATGCACCTAGGGACTACTCAAGATGCAAGAAGACACCATCACTCGGAGGAGCTCCAAGAAATCATTTAAGTCCAGAGCCCGACTCAACACCAGAAGGCTTTCTATCTCCCACCAAGTGATCAACAGTTGGAACAATCTGCCAGATTGGGTTATGGGTGTCAACTCAGTAACAGTGTTTGAATCTAAATTAGATAAATACTGGGTAAATCAGGAGCAAAAATTGTGCCAAAATATCTAACACATACAGACAAGATAGGCTAGTAGTAGTATTGAGGCTACTGTACTGGAGCCACAAGCCCATTACGTCCTCTTCAAGGAGACTATCTTTGTAAATCCATGAAAGACCAAGAACTAATAAAGAAATTTAAGAAAAAAAAAAAAAATCAAGATGACAACAATAATGATAATAAAAAGAGGAAGAAAAGAGGGAGACAAAGTAGGTCAATGAGAAGACTGTCTTGCAAAGATCATTAAGTAGTGAATGCTTCTATCTTACAAGCAAATCCCTTCCTGAAGAATGTAACTAGGTAAATATCTAGAACAAGTCCTTTCTCCCTATCACCACCAATCTCCTCCCAAAGAACAGCAAACTAGGGGACCTTGAGAAAAAACTGAGGGTTTTTGGGTGGGGAAAGCTAAAATATTCAATTTTTTGGCAACTAAAAAAATCTAAGGGAAAAATGCCATTACTTTGCAAGATTTTTTTTTTTTTTCGTGCTAAATATTTGCCAATGATTCACTCTGGACTAGCCAGGACTACACTCCCAGACTCCCCTGGGTCACTAATCAAACCCTAACAAAAATCTAATCTAACCTAATTTTAACCTATATACAAAATGTAGTGAAGCATTGACAATGCCACTCACCAATAACTGCAAGGCACTCTCGTTCCCTCCTAACAGGCTAACATGGTGCTGTCAAACTGCATCCCTTCAAGGAAATCACAAAAATGTCTGGTAGTATCTTATATTACTCACAACTTGGGATGCAAAATCAACTCGCGATGCACACACAGTTGATTAAGTCTCTTGCGTTTTTGGTGTAGTGGTGATAGAACTAAAAAGAAAAGAGAGAAAAAGCACTGGCCATCCATAATGAAAGCAACTTAGCAAATGGTATAAACTGACATGGTTCACACTCTCTCAATAGAAACAAATGCAATGCCTCTTGGCATGGCAGGCTCTCAATGGACGTTTTATAGTGGTCGAGGATCTGTGATTGGTTTCGTCATGATACCTCACTGAATTAACTACCAACGTGGCAGGCTCTCATTGGACGTCAGTGACGTGAAGTAAAGTGAGTATATTAAAATAACATATAGTCGTTTTATGTGCTACTTGGAAGGACCGATTCTTGACATTCACCCTTGCTTGAATGTCATTGAAAATCAAGTAATTGTCAAGAAATGAGTAGGTCAAGCTTATTTCTATTATCTCAATCTTGTACTTACTAGTGAAATGCAGGTAAAACTAAATAGAGAGAGACAGAAGCAGGCGGAGAATCTGCACACACCACCACTACACAACCCTCCTCAGTCCTCACAAGCGTTTAGCGACTAACACAAGCCGCGGGCCCGCGATCAGGCAGACTCAGGCTACAGGAATGTGTTGCTCGCTTGCTCTCCCACGCAACGACTACAATAACCCGCTATCCCTTTTCAACTCCTCTAAATCTAGACTTTATTATGTACTAACATAGAAAAACCATAATACTTAACTTCTACAATAAGGCAACTCCAATCTCCATTATCCACTGCTTTCCATAAAAACTATATTCTGCCCAACTGTGGACATTGTCCTGTATTACTTCGTTATTATTTCCAGTTAGGTGTAACAACTGTAAGTTCTGCCTCCAAACGCTCATGGCACCGAGGCAAATACAAATGCATTAATGACCATCTGTGCCAGACTGACTGGCACTTTGAATTTCAAAGCTTGACAATCAATGAAATGTATGAAAGATTCCTGTCCACCATTAAGCCTTTGATAGAACAATATGTGCCTTTGTCTCCCAACACCCCACCAACTGCCCCTATTTCTCCACTGAAAGCCCTGAAAGCCCTTCGCAGAAAAGCTTGGGAAGCTTACAAAAATGCAAGAGGCACCTATGGCAGCAATCCCCACAGGCCATACAGTACATTTTGACAGCATGAACAACAGATTTCGCAACTTCTTCACTCTCAAGCAGATCGACCATGAAAAATAACTTATCAGGCAACTGCAATCCTCCTCCAAGCCACTACATCAATACATCAGGAGCAAGAAAGTTGGGACACTCTCTGTAGGCCCGCTAAGGATGAATTGTGGTGAATTAACCAGTGACTGTATCCAGATGGCTAACACCTTCGACTCTCATTTTTGCTCTGTATATTCAGTTCAAGCCAGCAATGCCTCTCTCCTCACCAAACCTTCAATGGAGGAGCCCTGGACAGTATCACCCTAAATCAGGGTTGCCAGACACTACACATGAAAAAGGACAGACCTGCTTTAAAAAAAAGGACATTTGCCTCCAAAAAAGTGTGTGTGTATATATATATATATATATATATATATATATATATATATATATATATATATATATATATATATATATATATATATATATATATATATATATATATATATATATATATATATATATATATATATATATATGTGTGTGTGTGTGTGTGTGTGTGTGTGTGTGTGTGTGTGTGTGTGTGTAATTCACCTCCTCCTCGGTCGCCTGCTGGTCACCCAGCCAGTCTTCCCCATTACGGAGCGAGCTCAGAGCTCATAGACCGATCTTCGGGTAGGACTGAGACCACAACACACTTCACACACAGGGAAAGCGAGGCCACAACCCCTCCAGTTACATCCCGTACCTATTTACTGCTAGGTGAACAGGGGCCACACAAGAGGCTTGCCCATTTGCCTCGCCGCGCCGGGACTCGAACCCTTGCCTCTCGATTGTGATACTACGCGGTGTGTGTGTGTGTGTGTGTGTGTGTGTGTGTGTGTGTGTGTGTAAGGTATGTGTTTAAAAGTGTATAACAGCAGAGAGAGAGAGAGAGAGAGAGAGAGAGAGAGAGAGAGAGAGAGAGAACCTGCAGGGTTATATGAAGTTAAGCAACATTTAGGCCTAAGTAGCTAGTACACCTATAAATTTCTACATACCTGTAATTTTAATATTCAATCGTGAGAATTTCTTCAAAGGAATCTGCTTCATCTGAAGCTACTGAGGTACTTGCAGCCTGTTCGTCTACATGTACTGTTCCACTTGCTACCTTATCTGTGTTGCGGTACATCTGGTTTGTGAAAAGTGCTTGCATTTTCTCTGTGACTTTGAAGTTACGACAGCAGATTTCTTTGCTGTGTAAGTGAGTCCGAATTCTTAAAATAGATTCGAGAGAACTAGTGCTTAATCTGTTTCTGGCCTTAGTTTTTACATTAGTGACGTGTGAGAATACCCTTTCAACAAAGGCTGTACTTAAAGGAATGCAGTATGAGTTCAGTGCAATAAATAATAAAAAGATAGGAAGTTGCAGAAACAAATTTATTGACTGCGTGTTTGAAAGTTTGACCGGATCCGTGGTTCACAATGAAAAAAAAAAAAAAAAAAAAATAGCTGAAAAAGGACAGAAAAGGACAGATTTTGACTCCTTTTTTTTTCAAGAAAACTTAAGGACAAACAGGCTAAAAAAAAGGGCAGACTGTCCTTAAAAGGACAAACATGGCAACCCTGCCCTAAATCTGGAGTAAATTCAAAATAGGCTCAAAGCACTTGATCCAAATTCTTGCATAGGACCTGATGGCATACATCCCAATTTACTTAGATCTTGCCCTGCTATTGCCCTTCCAGTTTTCCTATTATTTGAAGTCTCTTGTCGTGGGAAAATTACCAATGGAATGGAAGAAATCCACTATTATAGTACCAATATTCAAGAAAGGCTCCCGCTATTCGCCATTAAATTACAGACCTATCAGTCTCACATCTGTCTGTTGCAAAACACTGGAACGAATTATCTCCGAATATCTCTACCATTTTCTGGACTTCAATGGGATTCTCAATTCAATTCAATTCAATAGTTTTATTGTTGTTTTACAACAAAGGAAAAAGTCGGATCTTGCCAACTATTCCTTAAACTGTTAGTATTACAATATTGTACAGTACAATTTTAACAAAATAAAAAAAAGTTTACAGAAAATACAAATATTATTGCAGTAAACAATGGGATTCTTTCAAACGACCAGTATGGATTTCGACAAGGCAGAACAGTAGATGACCAGCTACTACTTGTTTTTATTAGGCGTTTTCAGTAGCACTTTGAGGAGGGCGAACGGTCCAGAACCGTTCGCTTGTACACGCGAACGCTGCTACTGAAAACGATAGTAACACTGCCAGACGAATCTCCCTCGTCGCTCGCCGGAAAAACTATTGTACTCTTTAGTCGCAGGATCACGCCAAGCTGAGACGTGCAGCCTCATTCCACCGTAATATAAAGATATTATTATGGGAATGGGATAATTGAAGGCAAGGCTCAAATAAAACACTACACATTTAATTTCTGCAGGGAATATTTTCTGACGGCCCTGGTACACGCGGCAGAGGCTGGATGCACATGTCCAAATGATTTTTATAGCACAGATCTGCGTCTACCTTGTTCAAAAACATCTTGTCACAGACGTCACAGGTAAATCTGTTAAGTGTAAAAAAACTGTTGGTAATTCTTTATAACAAGTCTGTCCCTCCCTTCCCCTCCATCCCCCCCAAACAAGCTTGGGGGCCTGTGGGGAATCGGGGGTTTTGGTGGGGAAAATAAACGCAATATGAGCATAAAAAAAAATAAAAAAAACTACGAAAATTTTTCATAATATTTCAAGTTTTTCTAACCTAACCTAACCAAGCATAACCTAATCTAACCTATCATAACCTAACCTAATGTAACCTAACTGGACCCCCCACCTGCTAGGGCATTAACCTAACCTAATGTAACTTAGCCCCCCCTGAAACCCTCCGCTAGTGCATTAACTTAATTTAACCTAACCTAACCTAATGTAACCTAATTGTGGGGGCTGCGTCTCCCCTGGACCCCCCCACACTAGGGCATTAACCTATCATAACCTAACCTAAGCTAACCTTTACGGAGGGGGGACGCAGCCCCCAGTGAACCCCCCGTTAGGGTGTTAACCTAGTGCTAACAAGGAACCTAAAAAATGATAACGTTATGCCTCTAGAGTGGCAGTGCGTGATTGGAGGGATTAGCTCTATAGATACCATGAAATCCTTATATGCCGTTACCCACAAATCCCTGTTTATACCCACAAATCTGTTATAAACAATTGAAAATCATTTCAGTGTTTACTCTTTGTTACGGCCCGCCCGTAACATACTACTACCATCCCCTCCTCCGCTTGTTACCTCGTTCGCCACCTCTCCGCCTTTCCTTCCACGTCACCGTCTCGTGAACCTTCCACGCCACCGTCTCATGAACTCTCCACGTCACCGTTTCATGAAGCCCCGCTACTGTCCCGAAGTTGGATTCACGCGGCCCCATTCGACTCAACCGGAAGTGTTAAGCCAGCTCTTGGCTTTCTGGAAGTCAGTTGAGGTCCAGGCCTCAACCAGTGAACACAACGCCTCTTGGGTCTACCGTGGGATCAACCATCACCCAGCACTTCACCACTGCGACACCTCATAAGTATCACTTCCCCTCGTCCGTGTTTTCCACATTGCCTCCATATAGGATTAGGATTATTGTTAGGTATTAAGTTGGGTTCTTTATTGTTGTATTTATTTCTGTGTTATATGTATATGTGTATGTCATTTTCCTGTGTTTCATGTTATATATCTGTGTTTCATGGTTATATCTATGTGTGTCAATTTCATTATGGGTTATTAAAATAGCTTTTTAAAGTGCCCCTTTGCATTTCCTCACCAGTTGAACCTGCAGTGTTTTTTTTTTTTTATTGTTATTGTTCACCGGCTCCCCGATGCCAATCTTACCAGTTTAACCGGTGAACGTAACAATTGGCGACCGTGACAGGACCATTATAACCCATGTTCAGTGTTCCATTTTTCCAGTGACTTTTTTTCTGTGATTACATTATTTTTCTTGTGTTTCTGTGGTGTTGTGACTTTGATGTGTTTTTTTCTGTGACTTACTCTGCGTGTGGTTTAAATTTACCTTTGTGCGATCAAGTGGCTCCTTTTGGGTTAAACGTGCTTCGTGACTTTCATTGGTATCGCATAGCAGTGGTAGAGCAGGAAACCAGGTAGAAAGGCGTGTTCACCGATAGCACTTATCTCTATTTTTGCACATAGGCAGGTGTGTAATAAGTGTTATCCAAGTGTTGGGATCATCATATGTTCATGCGAACCCTCAATCCCTCACTTCGCGGATCATTTTTCTCGCTAGTTAGAATCGGCCATTTTAACTAGTCTCTCAGACTAATCCGCCTCCTTATCAATAACAAGTCTCAGTACAATTCGCTCCTCACTCAAGTCTCGTAACTAGAGTAATCCGGATCCCTCTTAATGCCGTAATTCTCTAGTTTACCCCTCATTAGTGATTGTACTCATAAGTGTTTACTTAAGTATAATCTAGGTAATTTCCAAGGTTGCCTTTATTATCACTCTGCCAAGTTCCTCACTTAAGTAATTCGCTTATCATTTTTTTTTGTTGTGGTTTAACATCTATTTAATATGGCTTCCGCTCAGTTTAACGTTGAAGATTTTTGTGCCGACCCTTCTCTGGAACAACTTAAAGATGCTAATATAAAGAAGGACCAATGGAAGACCATCGCTAAACATTTTGATGTTCCCATCACGTCTCAGATGACTAAAGAGGTCATTAAGAATGTAGTTGTTGAACATCTAGTGCAAGAAGGTCAGTTGCTAGGAAATGCCATAGAAGAGTTAACTCCCATGTCAGCCTCTACGAGGACTATAATACACAGTCCCCAGGAAGAACAGGATAAGAGTAGGATAAGTCAGTGGGAAATTGAGAAGCTTAAACTAGAATACCGGATGCATGAAAACAAATGCAACTACAGGCAGAAAAAGAAGATAAAGATAAAGAGAGAGAACTACGGGAAAAAAAGAAGAGAGAGAATTTCAGTTACAACTTAGAAGGCAGGAGAAAGAGTTAGAAATTCAGGAGTTAGCCCTACGAAATGACGCTAAGTTTAGAGGGGAAGAAATAGATATAAAGAAAAAGTTAGCAAGCTTTAATCCTGCTACAGCTGCTCCGCTAGTTCCCCCTTTTGATGAATCTGATGTTGACGGGTCATTTCGCGCTTTTGAGAGCATTGCTAATAGGAATAAATGGCCCAAGGATCAGTGGGTGTCTCTCCTTGTCCCTAAGCTAGTAGGAAAAGCTTATAGGGTATACAACGGCCTTAGTGATGAGGTAGAATATGAAGAGATCAAAGGTAACATTCTAGACGCCTACTCTATCACTTCTGATGGATACAGACAACAGTTTCGAAAGTATGTGAAACCAGACTCTCACACCTATGTTGAATTTGCTAGTGAGAAACTAAGACAATTTAAGAAATGGTTAGCCGCCCTTAACATTACCACCTTTTCGGAGTTGCTCAATCTAATGGTCCTGGAAGAATGGAAGAACAAGTTACCCTTTAATATTCTGAGGCATGTGGAAGAACGGGAGAGAGTGATCTTATGTCTGCCGCTAAAGTGGCTGATGCGTTTGCTTTGTTGATGGGATCCCTGGGTAGTAGAGGTCGTGGTTCACTATCTAATGTTAGGTCCTCCTTTGGGGAAGGTTTTGGGGCGCGGGTGGTAAGCCGACCGGATTCTCGCCAAATGCATATAATTCCCCCTGGTGTACATACTGTAAGAAACCAGGACACACGATCCAAAAATGTAGACACCCAAATTGCAAGGCCTCTCAACGTCAACTTTCTTTTGTGGCCCCTAAACCTAACACATTTGAGAACAAGAAACCAGTGGCCCTAGCTAACCCTGTCAACTCTCCTCTAGAACTTTATGACTCGTACATGTATCAAGGTAAAGTGTCCCTGACTGATGGTAAAGACAAGGCAATAAATGTCAAGGTTCTGCGTGATACAGGTGCTGCCCAATCCATCTTAAGGGAAGATGTCATCCCTAACATCAAACAGGCTTTCACTGGGGAGAAGGTGATCCTTACAGGTCTCGAATCACAGCTCTCCTATCCCTTGGCTAAAATTAGCTTACAGTGCCCTTTCATTTCAGGAGAGGTTGAGGTAGCCATTAAACCTGGTGAACTGCCAGTACCGGGGTACATCTTGTACTGGGTAATGATCTTGCGGGTAACTTGGCTGTTCCAAACTTAATTGTTCTTGATTCTCCCTTAACAGAAAGTCCCACTAAGACCCTGGACGAAACATCCCCTCACTTCTTCCCAGTGTGTGCAGTCACCAGGTCTCAGTCCAAGTCCCCTGCCCTTTCACCACCTCCTCCACCAATGATTGCCTCTACTGACAACTTGTACAATAACATCATTTCAAAGGAGAATTTGATTAATGCTCAGGAACAGGATCTCACTTTGGCTAAGATCAGACATGTTGCCAGTGAGACAAAGGATATGTCTAAATTGCCTTGTTTTTATTATCAGGAAGGAGTCCTGATGCGTGCCTACAGACCTCCTGAACTGAAACAACTAGACACCTGGTCAGAAACACATCAAGTTGTCATCCCTTGTCTGTAAGACCAGCCATTATAGAACTAGCTCATGATGGATTGTCAGGTCATCTAGGCATCCAAAAACCTACAAGAAGGCTCTTCAACATTTTTTTGGCCAGGAATGAAAAAGGATGTGTCACACTATGTAAAAACATGTCACATATGTCAAATTGTGGGTAAGCCTAACGAACGCCTTGTGCCAGCTCCTCTGACGCCTATTCCAGTTCAGACGGAGCCCTTCGAAAAGATCATTCTAGACTGCGTAGGGCCCTTACCCAAAACCAAACGAGGGAATCAGTATTTGTTAACCCTCATGGATCCCACTACCAGGTACCCTGAAGCATTCCCTCTTAAGAACATCACATCAAAGACCATTGTAAAACATCTAATACATTTTTTCACCTCGGTAGGAATTCCAAAACAAATTCAGTCTGACAAGGGTAGCAATTTCACTAGCAATTTTTTCCAACAGATAGTGAATGAGCTAAACATCGACCATGTTACCTCCTCGGCTTACCACCCCAATCCCAAGGCTGTCTGGAGCGGTTTCACCAAACATTAAAATCCATGATGAAGAAGTATTGCTTGGAGCATCAAGGAGACTGGGATGAAAGTATCTCTTTCCTTCTCTTCGCTTTAAGAGAATCTCCTCAAGATTCTTTAGGTTACTCCCTTTTGAATTACTCTATGGTAGACAGATCAGGGGGCCTCTCAAAATATTAAAGGATCAATGGTTTACTCAAAATACTCCTTCAAGCCCCAGTGTGTCTGACTACATCAGTAACCTTAAGAATAAAATCAGTGAAGTCAGATCTTTTGCTAAATCAAACTTCCTCAAATCTCAAACTAAAATGCAACAGAATTCTCTTCCCAAATCTGTCATGAGAAGTTTCAAACCAGGAGACAAGGTTTTACTTTTCTCCCCACTCCAGGCAATGCTCTTCACAGTAAGTTCATGGGACCTTATGTTGTGGCTCAAAAACTAAGTCCATTAAATTATGTGGTCCACACTCCTGACCGTCGTAAGGATTCCCAACTAGTTCATATTAATCTAATGAAACCTTACCACTCCAGAGAACCAGAGGACGACTTGTCTCGCACTGTACCTGTATGTCTGGTAGGGAAGGAGTCTGGTCCTGTGCCCCCCGAGGAAGAGTCCGACATCGAATTCCTCTTCTCGTCACCTAAAGGACGCCCCTCAAACAGCCAAATCATGTCCAACCTTGATGAGGTGTTTCTTTCCTTAACACCTTCACAACAGTCTGATCTTAAAAAGTTATTGCTAGACTTTTCAGAAATCACAGGTGACCTTCCAGGACTTTGTAATACTATCCAACATGACATAACATTAATATCTAATGACATCAAGCCTATAAGACAACCAGCCTATCGCATTTCACCCATTAAAAGAGACTTGATGAAAAAAGAGGTAGACTATCTGCTCTGTCATCACCTTGCAGAACCTAGTATATCCCCTGGGCTTCTCCTGCCTGTTAACATCTAAGCCAGATGGTAGTAGTCGATTTTGCACCGACTACAGGAAATTAAATAAAGTGACGGTGCCAGACTCCTACCCATTGCCCTTGATAGAGGACCTTATAGATAGTATAGGAGTAGCCAAATTTGTAACCACTATAGACTTACTTAAAGGTTACTACCAGATTCCCCTCTCGGACGAGGCCCGAATAATATCCGCCTTCATCACCCCCTTCGGACTATACCAATACACAGTGATGCCCTTCGGCTTGTCTAATGCTCCCGCCACCTTCCAGAGGGCTATAAATTACATCACCCAGGACTTGGAGGGAACATCTGCATATCTGGACGACCTGGTGGTGACTTCGGACGACTGGGTGACACATCTGACCCGTCTTCGGAGGCTGATGGGTCGGTTGCAGGAAGCCGGGCTTACAATCAACCTGGCCAAGTCCACCTTCGGGAAGTCTACGGTGGTCTACCTGGGACATGTGGTGGGGAACGGCAAGGTTCGCCCCAAGAGAGCTAACGTGGAGGCCATCCTTGGCTTCCTGTCCCTACCACCAGGAAAGCTCTCATGAGGTTCTTGGGGATGGCTGGTTTCTACAGAAGATTCTGTAGGAACTTCTCCACCCTGGCCGCCCCCCTGACGGACCTTATCAGCACTTCCGTCCCCTTCCACTGGACCCCGACCTGTGACCAAGCCTTCCAACACCTCAAGGCGTTCTCTCCTCGGAACCAGTGGTCTGGACGCCGGATCACTCCCGCCCCTTCCATCTACAAGTGGACGCGAGTGGAGTTGGAGTGGGTGCTGTCCTACTACAAACGGACCCCACAAGCGGCATCCTCCATCCCATCGCCTATCACTCCGCCAAGCTGAAGAAACATCAACTCAACTACTCCACCATCGAGAAGGAGGCTCTGGCACTCGTCCTGGCGCTCCAACGTTTTGAGTGCTACCTTCATCCTGGTCCTCAAACTACGAAGGTCTTCACCGATCACAATCCTCTGGCCTTCCTTCACGCCATGAAGAACCGAAACCAACGCATTCTTAGGTGGGCCTTGTTAACTCAACCCTTCAACTTGGAAGTCCACCATATCAAGGGGGTGGACAACATCATCGCCGACGCCTTATCAAGATCTCCCGTCTCACCTCCTTCATGAGCCCATTACGGAGGTCTTAGGGGGGAGGAAATGTTACGGCCCGCCCGTAACATACTCCACTACCATCACCTCCTCCGCTTGTTACCTCGTTCGCCACCTCTCCGCCTCCCTTCCACGTCACCGTCTCGTGAACCTTCCACGCCACCGTCTCATGAACCCTCCACGTCACCGTTTCATGAAGCCCGCTACTGTCCCGAAGTTGGATTCACGCGGCCCCATTCGACTCAACCGGAAGTGTTAAGCCAGCTCTTGGCTTTCTGGAAGTCAGTTGAGGTCCAGGCCTCAACCAGTGAACACAACGCCTCTTGGGTCTACCGTGGGATCAACCATCGGCCAGCACTTCACCACTGCGACACCGCATAAGTATCACTTCCCCGCGTCCATGTTTTCCACATTGCCTCCATATAGGATTAGGATTATTGTTAGGTATTAAGTTGGGTTCTTTATTGTTGTATTTATTTCTGTGTTATATGTATATGTGTATGTCATTTTCCTGTGTTTCATGTTATATATCTGTGTTTCATGTTTCATGTTATATCTATGTGTCAATTTCATTATGGGTTATTAAAATAGCTTTTAAAGTGCCCCTTTGCATTTCCTCACCAGTTGAACCTGCAGTGTTTTTTTTTATTATTGTTCACCGGCTCCCCGATGCCAATCTTACCCGTTTAACCGGTGAACGTAACATCACATTTTCCTACTTTATAAGGTATTACAGGTAATATACCCAGTATCCATTATTACACAATATGCCAGATAAGCCGTTACACCACTAGTGACTGCTTGTCATTCAGTAGTTACATTGGCCGAGACATTTGCTGTGCATTCCCTGAAATTGTTGCACTGTCAGAGGCCATGATGTTGTGTGTTCGTTCGCCCAAAGTTTTCAGAGCACCACCATTAAAAAATATACCCAAATCTTCCGCAATATCACTATAACCTTATGTCATTATCAAGCAACAGTGCAAATATCCTATCATATTTATATTTTACAATTAATGTGCTTAGATAATGCGTAACCTACGAGATTCTCACGTAACTGAAAGTCAAAGTCGGAGTCACAAGCTTTGAAATGAGTAGCGTGAACAAGTGTGAACCGTGGTCCAGCCAGAGTGCGTAGTCCCAGATGTCTCGAGAGTGCAAGACTCTGATTTCATTTAATTCAAACTGCAAGGAGAATTCTTATGAATTTCAATGTCAGTAAACAGTTACTAAATGTATTTCCTTTACATGATAATACTTATCATATCTTCATGCTCCTCATAATAGTATTTTTTATTGATTTATAACTTACAAAGTTGGCAACTCGTCTCACAGCCAATCAGTGTAAGTGTTCGCTATCACGTGACTCTGAGAGCTAACACAAGCGAACATAACTTGAAAAGCGTTCGCCTTTGGGGGGAACGCTTTTAGGACCGTTCGCCTTTTGTAAAGTGCTACTGAAAACGCCTAATGATGTCACCTCCTGGCTGGACGCAGGATACATGGTTGATGTACTCTTTTACTTTAGTAAAGCCTTCGATGTAGTCAACCACTCTCTTACAGACAAACTGAGGCTATTGGGAGTACATGGTCCTCTACTGTCATGAATCACAGATTTTCTAATGGGTCGCACCATGCACGTCTCAGTTTCCGGGTCCATTAGCACTCCAAAAAATGTCCTCAATGGAGTATTCCAGGGAACAGTCCTTGTCCCCCTTTTATTCCTAGTTTATACCAACTTCTTGCCAACCAACATCCACTCAAAATGCAAATTCTTCGCAGACAACATGAAAATCTATCTAAAGCTATGGAGAGACTCCCGTTCCTCTTTGGCTGGAGACAGAAATCTGTCAGAGGGACATTGACACAGTATACAGAGTCGCTGACTCATGGGGTCTGCGCTTCAACCTTGATAAGTTTGCTGTGCTGCGTTGCCAAAGAAGATCAACAGTCCACATCAACACTGGGCCAGTACCCCTCTATACTATGGACACCATTGCCCTCTCTATTGTATCTACCCATACCCATAAAGATCTGGGTAGTTCGGTTGACTCTACCCTGAAATTCCACTGTCACATCTCAAAGACTGTAAAGAAAGCAGCAGGTCTGGTAAATAACTTGCTGAAATCAATACTCTGTCGCGACAAGGACTTTATGCTCACCCTGTTCAAATCTCATATCAGACCTTTACTAGAGTTCAGCTCTACTGTATGGAACACATGATACCTGGGTGACCTAAAGCTTCTGGAATCGACACAGCGGAGGTGGACTAAACAAATCGCAGGAATGACCGATCTTAACTATGCAGACCGTCTACAAGCTCTGAACCTCTATTCCGTCTGAGGCAGACTAATCAGGGCAGACCTTACTAAATGTTGGAAAATATTCCACAATCAATCTTCCATTTCACCTCAAGATCTCTTTACCCTCTCCACAACAACACACACCAGGGGTTAAAGATTCAACATAGCCAAGCCCCATACTTCACTGGAGTGTAGACGCAGATTCTTCAGTATCAGATATATTGACCCCTGGAACTCCTTGTCTGACGACGCCGTTAGTTGTGACTCAATTAGTTCCTTCAAAAAGTACCTTCATATTCAGTTAGGCCAAACACTCTTTGAGTATGTTGATTAATCCTAACCACTATTCCTAGCTGTTTATCTTCTGTGCATATGGCACACAACTCAGCCCTTCCTCCAGAAATTATAACTCATGAGGTACATAGTAAATGGGCTGAGCAGTCTAGTCTTGAACAGGGTAGCCAGATTAAATTCTCACAGTTGTAAAGCTCTGAATTACACATTCTAGAACTTATGTTCATGTGGTCCTTATCTACCTAATCAAATGAATCTCCAAACACACGAACCTTGAGCAGTCTAGTCTTGAACAGGGTAGCCAACCAGGTGAGATTTGTCCCTCTACCCTTTCGCTGAGATTTCCATTCTTGGAGATTTCAATGTTCACCACCAGCTTTGGCTTTCATCTCCCTTCACTGACCATCCTGGTGAACTAGCCTTCAACTTTGCTATCCTCCATGACCTAGAGCAACTGGTGCAACACCCTACTCATATTCCTGATCGTCTTGGAGACACGCCCAACATTCTTGATCTCGTCCTGACCTCTAATCCTTCCGCTTATGCTGTCACCCTTTAATCTCCGTCTGAGGTGGACGCGTTACTGGATATCGGGTAGTCCGGTACCGCTCCTCCAGATCTCGAAACGCAGATAGTTCATACCTGTACTTCCGCGCCTAAAATTTTTTCCCTCGGTTCGGTACCGCAACTCCACACCTCCGATACCGTACCCAAAACTATTAAAGCGCGCCTGAAAAATCTAGTCCGCACCTCAAAGAATAAAACAAAATACAAGTCAATAATACACCAGAGCTCCATATATATATATATATATATATATATATATATATATATATATATATATATATATATATATATATATATATATATATATATATAGCTCTGGTGTATTATTGACTTGTATTTTGTTTTATTTTTGGAGACTGAAAATAGGCGTCCCTGCTTGGGTTTGTTGGTCCCCGCCACCACAACAAAGCCTGCTGAGTCCCACGTGGACCCAGCACAAAGGACTATGCTCGTCGAGGGCGATGTTGAGGTGGAAGTAGGCGTAGCAGCCCTCGAGGGCATGGAGACTGTCAAGGACTCTCGTCCTGCACTATCTGAAAATGAAAAACGCCAGGATAATGCTGCTGCTGACCAGATTTCCCCTCGACATGTGCTTGCCCCGGCCACCTCGGACCGTAAACAAAGGCGTCGTCTGCTCTTCCCTGCTGGCCATGGAAAGACGGCCAGTGAGCTGTTCAGCTGGTTTGCAGCCCTGCTGAAGCAACATCCAGATTTGCAGCCACTCTACAAGGAGGGACGGAACCAGCCCTATATAATAGTCAGTGCTGACTCCTCCTTTTACGCAACCCTGTTGAGTGAGGGCTTCCTGGGCCTGGTTATGGAGTGTCCTGGCGAGGAGGGCACTCATTCTGTTATTATCCATGATGTAGCGACCCACATCAATGTCAACCTGATAGAGGTACCAGCTGGATTCCATGGGCTGAAGAGGAGGATGGTGGGGCAGATGCCCAGACCCCAACTGTTGGGAGTGGTGACAGGTAAGGTGCCCAGTAAGGTGCATCTCCTGGGCCTTGGACGTCGGCGTGTGGAGCGATACACGCCAGAACCAGACTTATGTCGTCACTGCAGTCGCTGGGGACACAAGGAGTGGCGCTGCCAGTCTGCCCCTCGCTGCAGGTACTGTGCTGGCCCCCACAAGTCAGCGCAGTGCCTGGATAAGATCAAGGAGGGCACCAAAATCCCTCCTCGCTGCTGCAATTGTGGGGTGACTACAACGCCCACTCCACCCTCTGCACTGTCAGGCCTCGGCCCCAAAGGGAGCCTGCCACGGATGAGGTGAGTCGGCCCAGGCTTGTGTTTCACCAGGCCCCATCTCCCCAGACCAACGCCTGGGCGACGAAGCCCTCCTTCTCGGCCGCTGCCCCTCACCTGTCCCAGCCTTTCTGCCCCACCAGTGGCACTTCAACCACACCTGCCGTGTTCCCACCTTTGCCGCAGCGCGCTGCTACAGTGCCCCCTGTGCCTCTAAACACAGTGCCTCAGGCAGGCATCACTCAGGAACTGCCTGTCATCGACGCTACCCAGCAGCTAATGGCGGCGGTGAGTGCACTAGCTGCCAAAGTGGACAACCTGACTGCAACGGTCTCTGGACTTAGTAACGAGTTTGCCACCTTCAAGAACCAGCAGCACACAGTATGCAGTGGGACCTCCACTATGGCCCCAACCCCATCCCGAGCCAGCAGTGCTCAACAGGGCCAAGGAGAGAGTGCCATGTGTCAGCATAGCCTGTGCGACCCACCCAAGAAAAAGGACAATGCTGCACGGCAATGTGCAACTGCTGCTGCACCCACACCGAGGATGGATACCCCCGCCAAGCCAGTCAAGGGAGCCACACAACAACCCCGGAGCCCCTCAGGGATGGCCCCTGTTCCCTCTGCTTCAGAGAGCAAGTCACCTGTGGCAGACTGTGAGGAGGATAATGCAGGTGAATGGACATTGGTCAGCCGAAAGAAGAAGTGGTGTTTCAGCCCAATCCCAGCCCGGACTGCCAGCCCCGAGCCAGACCAGGGACACCTGAAGACTGCCAGCCTCTAGCCAGACCAGGGACATCTGAAGACTGCCATCCCCGAGCAAGACCAGGGACATCTGATGGCAGCCATACAGATGCTGATGGAGCAGATGTCTTGCCTGACACAGGAAGTGGACGGCCTGAAGACACAGATGCAACACCATCGCGATGAACGGTAAGACTTTCCGCACCCTAACATAGAATGTCAATGGTCTACATGCCCGTTTCACTGACTTACACTCTCATGTCCTTCTCCATAAGCCTGACATTATTGTCTTACAGGAGGTAGGGCCAAGGGTGCCTGAGCTGCGGGGTTATGCCACCCACACCCTCAGTTGTGGTGACGGCAGTAGTCGGGGGATGGCCACTTACATTAAACATGGGATCCCAGTTAACTTCATGGAAATGGGGGTCATGGAGGGTATTGAATTCATTACTGTTTGCTTGCACATTGTGGGTGAAATTATTTACTTTGCAAACATGTACATTCATGCTGGTGCTTTAAATATTGCAAATTTTCCTGATTATGTTCTTGAAGAGCAAAGTGTTATCATGGGATTTCAATGCCCGGCATAAGGAATTAGGTAGCCACCTCCCCACCAATGCTAATGGTGTGCTCTGGAAGGCTTTCCTTGATACCACAGATACAGCTGTACTTACTGTTCAAGGAGGCAGACTTGATTATGTAGCCCTCATCAATATGCCAACATATACTGCCGAAACTTATCTTGTCAGGTCATTGCTGAGCGAGTACTTCGCCCTGGAAACGACCCTCCCGGTGCAGTCTGCCCCGGCAGTGGCCAGGAAGCGCTTGATGGTGCCACCATCCAGGATGACGGACCTCGTCGTCCATGTGGTGGCATGGTACGTTGCCGTGAAGGGCTCCTTTGCTGATGCAGAGGCACTGTACGACGGACTCCTGCACACCATCGAGGGATTCATCGCTACTCCAAGGGTTCCAGCAAGGGCGCATGCTCCACGCCGCTGGACTTACGCTACCGACCCTGTGATTCTGAACTGCCTACCAGAGACGTTGGCAGCTCAACCCAGCAGACACAGAGTCACGGGATGCCATGGTTACCGTGGCTCGACACCTCACGGATTTGTGGCAGCAGGAAAGGAAGAAGTACTGGGTCTCCTTCCTGGACAAGGTGCGCAGGACCCGGTCCCTCCGGGAGGTATGGTACCATGTCAACAGCATCCGGGGCAAGTCCAGACGGCAGGTGTGTAACCCTGATCCTGCAGGCAGGGCACGAGAACTCGTCTTACAGTGGAAGGAAGCCTCATCCTTCTCTGGCCTTCCTGTGGAACACCAGGAGACGCTTGATCAGCAAAGACCACGAAGGATGGAGTTGCTTTGCCACAGTGTTCCTCTGCTGGATGACACCTGTGTGCCTATCACGCATGACGAACTCCTCTCGGCAGTCAAGTTGGGCAAGTCAACAGGTCCTGGCAAGGATGGCATCACCTATGATATCCTCAATGCTCTCCTGGAGGTAAAGGTAGACAACCCTATCTTGGATTTATTTAACATGTCTTCCACTGCAGGCAAGCTTCCCCACTCTTGGAAAACAGCCATCATCATCCCAATCCCCAAAGGTGATGGCACCTTTCGCCCTATTTCTCTCACCAGCTGTCTGTGTAAGATGATGGAACGGGAAATACTGAACAGGCTTATATACAAGGTAGGCCATATACTCTTTGGCAATGTACATGGCTTTCTAAAAGGTCACTCTACAAGTCACTGTTTTGTTGAGTGTCTTATAAATAAGGATGCTACCTGCAGAGCTTTCGTTGATCTCAAGGGTGCCTTCGACAGGGCCAACAAAGATGTTATTATGGAGGAACTCATTCTCAAAAGTGTAAAAGGTAGATTATTAGGATGGATCAGGGACTATTTGTACAATAGAACAGCACAGGTTTGGTTTCAAGGTACAGTCTCCTCTGAGGAAGTCTTTGAGCTTGGAACACCACAGGGTGGAGTCCTTAGTCCAATGCTTTTTAATGTTTTAATGGACAAAATTGCGTGCTGTTCCTTTCTGCAGGGCACCCAGGTCCTCATCTATGCTGATGACATACTCCTCCAATGCCCCACACCCAGGGTTCTCCAGTTAGCTTTGTCACAACTGGCAGCGTTGTGTGTCCAAATGTGATTAGTGATTAATGAATGTAAAACTAAATTTCAAGCTAAAGGGAAGGTCTCTCGGCTGCCCACTGTAAACAATGTTCCCATCCCTAGAGTTCATATACACAAGTACCTGGGTGTTCAGATGAGCTTCAGGAAGTCTCTTCAAGCCGTCCACTATGTTCGAGACCTCTGTCTGCCACGGCTAGCACCACTTCGGCTGCTAGCCAACAGGGGCCTGGGGGATGGCATTCCAGTTCTAAGAATGTTTTATATATCTGTCATACGGTCCCTTATTGATTATGTCGCCCCTGTTTTAATACAGTTTAGTGACACCCAACTCCGTCCCCTGGAGCTTGTTCAGAATGAAGCCATGCAGATAATCTTGGGATGCCCCAGGACTGCACGGATTGAAGTCCTCAGAGCTGAACTGCACCTGCCGAGTATTATGTGTAGGGTACAAGAAATTACTTGTCGCACAATTAGTCGGATGCTATGCACGGGGTCTGACTCTCTAAAGGGATCACTGACCCCCCTGTATCATGATCCTCGCACTCCTACGACACCATACCTCAGGAAGATCTTGGGAGTACAGACAAGTGTAGGTGTGGCCAAGGCTTGTATTAACGTTGTTATGTCACCGCTACAACCCGCCTGGAACCCTCACCGTGTCAGCGTTGATATTCACTCTCTGCATCTGCCCAAGAGGGACTGGCTCCCTCATGTGCTGCAAGACATGTTCATGACTAAATTGTCCAAGTACCCACACGTTCAGGCTATTCATGTTTATTGTGATGGGTCAGTCAATGGCAGCAGGTCTGGATGGGCTGTTCATCCGTGACTACATCTCTGCCAGTCTCTACACTGACACTAAGGTTTCCAGGTGGCTCCCTGCACACATGTCTTCCACTAGAGCAGAACTGTATGCTGTACTAGAGGCGCTCCACATTGTGGCGCCTCTCCATAAGAATGTATATTTCTTTATTGATAGTCAGGCTGCATTGTATGCCCTTCAATCCACCTCCCTCATGGACTGTGATCTAGTTAATAAGTGTCTTGATCTCATCCACTTTATACAAAGTAGCATTAGTGATCAGTTGGAGCTTTGTTGCCATAGGGGCAGTAGCACTAGTCACTATGCACGTGTCTCCCAGAGCTGTGCTTACACCTACGGGAGACACACTGCATCACATGACAGGGTGGCAATGAGGCTCAGACTAGGCTACGAATACTTTTGGGAAGTCAGTGCTTCTCCTGGTGTGTGCTGTGTGCTGTGTGCTACACTAAGGGGACACACTCTGCGTCACTATATCATGGAATGTCCTCACATTGCTAAATTTAGGCCACAAGGTCAGCATGACTTGTATAGCCTCATTGACCATCTCCTAGACTCTGCCACCATCAGGGAATATCCTCAGTTTGCCCCCAGACTGTAGGATGTTTAGGCAATAAGGTGTGCAATATATGTATTTATTTATTGAAATACTTGTATTCTTGTTGTGTATAATGTCTAGTGTTAGATTTTTGATACTTTAACCTTAAGTCTTTGCCGAAGGGGTGGGTGGCAAGGCCCATCCTCCTCATTTGTTGTAATTATTTATTAATAAATTATTCAACAATAAATATATCAATCAATGTTTTATTTTTTGAGGTGCGGATTAGATTTTTCAGGCGCGCTTTAAAAGTTTTGGGTACCGTATATATATATATATATATATATATATATATATATATATATATATATATATATATATATATATATATATATATATATATATATATATATATATATATAACAAAATGGGGATTATGTATGGTTGCAATCATTGTAATGTATGTACGGTTAGCAGTAACTGGAAGTCATTGTAACATTATTATTATTATTA
The DNA here is from genome assembly GCF_017591435.1 of Portunus trituberculatus. Lineage (NCBI taxonomy): Eukaryota > Metazoa > Arthropoda > Malacostraca > Decapoda > Portunidae > Portunus > Portunus trituberculatus. The sequence goes on along the minus strand of NC_059263.1, from coordinate 10,182,162 downwards.
TTATTATTATTATTATCATCATCATCATCATCAACATCATCATCATCAGAGAGAGAGAGATTGATTGATTGATTGATTGATACATTTATTGTTGAATTAATAAATAATTACAACAAAGGAGGAGGATGGGCCTTGCCACCCACCCCCTGCTGTTTGATCTGCTGTTTGATCTGCTGCAGTCTCTGACGAGACAGCCAGACGTTACCCTACGGAACGAGCTCAGAGCTCATTATTTCCGATCTTCGGATAGGCCTGAGACCAGGCACACACCACACACCGGGACAACAAGGTCACAACTCCTCGATTTACATCCCGTACCTACTCACTGCTAGGTGAACACCACCTACGTCCTACACGTCAAAGGAGACACACCCAAATATCTCCACCCGGCCGGGGAATCGAACCCCGGTCATCTGGCTTGTGAAGCCAGCGCTCTAACCACTGAGCTACCCTAGGCTTAGGTTAAAGTATCAAAAAAATAACTTTGGTCAATGAGGCTGTACAAGTCATGCTGACCTTGTGGCCTAAATTTAGCAATGAGAGGACATTCTATGATATAGTGACGCAGAGTGTGTCCCCTTGGTGTAGCACACAGCACACAGCACACACCAGGAGAAGCACTGACTTCCCAAAAGTATTCGTAGCCTAGTCTGAGCCTCATTGCCACCCTGTCATGTGATGCAGTGTGTCTCCCGTAGGTGTAAGCACAGCTCTGGGAGACACGTGCATAGTGAAGACTAGTGATACTGCCCCTATGGCAACAAAGCTCCAACTGATCACTAGTGCTACTTTGTATAAAGTCTTTAATGCTACTCTTAACATAACCCAGAGTGTGCTCAGTGCCAGGGTCCACTGTGTCATCTTGTAGGGCATACTGAGCAAGGTGGTCTGCTTTTTCATTTAACGGGATACCCACATGAGAGGGTATCCTGATGAAATGGACCGTGGCACCGGCACCTTCTAGGGCGTGGATGAGATCAAGACACTTATTAACTAGATCACAGTCCATGGGGCAGGTGGATTGAAGGGCGTACAATGCAGCCTGACTGTCAATAAAGAAATATACATTCTTATGGAGAGGCGCCACAATGTGGAGCACCTCCAGTACAGCATACAGTTCTGCTCTATTGGAAGAGAGAGAGAGAGAGAGAGAGAGAGAGAGAGAGAGAGAGAGAGAGAGAGAGAGAGAGAGAGAGAGAGAGAGAGAGAGAGAGAGAGAGAGAGAGAGAGAGAGAGAGAGAGAGAGAGGAGCATGCTTAGACATGAATGAATGACGTCACACAAGTGGTGGGAAAATATGCCTGGTAGTATTGACCGCCAAAAACGGACGAAAGTAATGCTACGGAGTGCGGAGTCTTTATTTGTTTTTGTTTTTTTCTTGAAAATCTCAGGTGTGGAAGTACGGATTCAAAATTTTGCTTTTCTGTAGCTGTCTCAGGTGCGGAAGTATGGACTTAAAATTTCGTCTTTCCCCACATGTCTTAGGTGCGGAGGTACGGACTTAAAATGTCACCTTTTCGTACCTGTTACTTCTGCACTTTTGAAAATTTCTCCTCACTTCAGATCTCCGCACCTCGTTTGGTGGTCCGCAGATACGGAGGTACGGACTGAAGTACGGAAGTGCCCAGTTCTGATCTCCGTTGGGCTCCTCTGATCACAATCTCATTTCTGTATCTTGTCATATTTTTCCAATCCCTCCACAGGATCCCCCAAAGCGAAGGTGCCTCTGGCGTTTTGCCTCTGCCAGTTTGGGAGACCTGAGGAGATATTATGCTGATTTTCCCTGGAATGATTACTGCTTCTGTGTCAGAGACCCATCTTTTTGTGCTGAATGCATAACAGAGGTGATAGTATCTGGCATGGAGGTGTACATTCCTCATTCTTTTTCTCAACCTAAACCTTCTAAAACTTGGTTTAACTCAGCCTGTTCTCGTGCTATACATGATAGAGAGGTTGCCCACAAAAGGCACTTGAGCCTTCCATCTCTTGAATCTCACGCACTTTATATCTCTGCCTGCAATCATGCCAAGTCTGTTCTTGAACTTGCCAAACAGTCCTTCATAAGTAAAAAATGTCAAAATCTTTCAAAGTCAAACTCTCCTCGAAACTTCTGGCATCTAGCCAAAAACATCTCAAATAACTTCACTTCTTCAACTTTCCTCCTTTATTTCATCCTGATGGCATCACTGCCATCTCTTCCGTCTCTAAAGCTGACCTCTTCTCTCAAACCTTTGCTCACAACTCCACCTTGGATGACTATGGGCTTGTCCCTTCCTCTCCTCCTCCCTCTGACTATTTCATGTCTACAATTAAAATTCTTCGTAATGATGTTTTCCATGCCCTCGCTGGCCTAAACCCTTGGAAGGCTTATGGACCTGATGAAGTCCCTCCTATTGTTCTCAAAAAACTGTACTTCCGTGCTTGCACCTTGCCTGGCCAAACTCTTTCAAGTTTGTCTATCAACTTCTACCTTTCCTTCGTGCTGGAAGTTTGCCTACATTCAGCCTGTTCCTAAAAAGGGTGACCGTCCTATAGCTTTAATCTCTTGCTTGTCTAAAGTTTTTGAATTTATCCTAAATAGGAAGATTCTCAAACATCTGTCACTTCACAATCTTCTATCTGATCGCCAGTACGGCTTCCGTCAAGGTCGCTCTACTGGTGATCTGGCTTTTCTAACTGAGTCTTGGTCATCCTCTTTTAGAGATTTCGGTGAAACTTTTGCTGTAGCGTTAGACACATCAAAAGCTTTTGATAGAGTCTGGCATAAAGCTTTGGTTTTAAAACTGCCCTCCTACGGCTTCTATCCTTCTCTCTGCAACTTCATCTCACGTGTCCTTTCCGACCGCTCTATTTCTGTTGTGGCAGACGGCCACTGTTCTTCTCCTAAATCTATTAATAGTGGTGTTCCTTAGGGTTCTGTCCTGTCACCCACTCTCTTTCTATTAATCATTAATGACCTTCTTAACCAAACTTCTTGCCCTATCCACTCCTAGACTGATGATACCACCCTACATCTTTCCACATCCTTTCAGAGACGACCAACCCTTCAGGAAGTCAACAGATCACGCAGGGACGCCACAGAACGCCTGACTTTTGATCTTTGTAAGATTTCCGATTGGGACAGAAAAAATTTAGTAGTTTTCAATGCCTCAAAAACTTAATTCCTCCATCTATCAACTTGACACAACCTTCCAGACAACTATCCCCTCTTCTTCAATGACACTCAACTGTCTCCCTCTTCCACATTGAATATCCTCGGTCTGTCCTTTACTCATCTTAACTGGAAACTTCACATCTCATTTCCTGCTAAAACAGCTTCTATGAAGTTAGGCGTTCTGAGGCGTCTCCGCCAGTTTTACTCGCCCCTCCAACTGCTTACTCTATATAGGGGCCTTATCCACTCCTGTATGGAGTACTCTTCGTATGTTTGGCGGGGTTCAAGTCACACAGTTTTATTAGATAGGGTAGAATCAAAAGCTTTTCGTCTCATCAACTCCCCTCCTCTGACTAACTGTCTTCAGCCTCTTTCTCACCGCCGAAATGTTGCATCTCTTTCTATCTTTTATCGCTATTTTCATGCTAATTGTTCCACTGATCTTGCTAACTGCATGCCTCCCCTCCTCCTGCGGCCTCGCTGCACAAGGCTTTCTTCTTCCTCTCATCCCTATTCTGTCCAACTCTCTAACGCAAGAGTTAACAGTCATTCATCCCTTTCACTGGTAAACTCTGGAACTCCCTCCCTGCATCTGTATTTCCGATTTCCTACGACTTATCTTCTTTTAAGAGGGAGGTATCGAGGCATTTGCTCCCAAATTTTGGCTGATGTTTTTTCTTTGTAGAGAGCCAGCACTCAAGTGGGCCTTCTTTTTAATCTTTTCTTTTTTTTTCCTCTTGGCTGGTTCTTTCCTTCATAAAAAACAAAAAAACACAGTCTGGAGGCTATTCCAATTATTCACCAATCTATATGAAGGAATGCTTTCTGATGTCTAATTTTGCTCTTAAAGGCCCTATCACACTGGCCTATGATACGCGGAACCAGGAACATCCGCTCTAGATAGCTGGAACTTGCCCGGGATTAGCGGAACCAAGTTGGGATGGCTTCATATCCATCCCGGTTCTCCGTATGCTATCCCAATGGAACAGTAAACATGATATAAAAACTTTTCATTAGAACTAAAAAAAATGTGACTAAGTTTTTCATATTGGAATATTAAATAATATTTCATCACTTTAGAAAGGTAAAGTATATATATATCATGTCGATAGTTTGGGCTCATGACAACTACCTCCGACTCTAAAGTTGCCATCGCGCACGTCTCAGCTTTTCTCTAGTTTTTTTTTTTTTTACTTACTTTTCTTTAACAAGAGGAAGTGCAAATGCAGTTCCTGGACAAAGCACAGGCTGAGGTATAAGCGGCATGGTTTTGTTCTAGTTTATTTTGATTAGGCTTTGTCTTGGTTAGTGGGCCGTTTGCCTAGCATAACAAGAACACGGGCAGCTTGTGTGTGATAGTGTTCCTGGTTTCGTACCAAGAACCATGGGCCGCGTTCCGCGTATCATAGGCCAGTGTGATAACCCCTTAAGGGTAGTGTAAAAATATAAAAATAGATACAAGTAAATAAATAAATATACAGGTATTACACACCTTGTTACATGAATATCTTACAATCTGGAAGCAAACTAGGATATTCCTTGAGTATATCCTTGAGAGTGACTGAGTCTAAGAGATGGTCAATAAGGATATACAAGTCACGTTGACCTTGCGACTTAAATCTAGCAAGGAGAGGACATTTCGTAACATAATGACGCAGATTGAGTATGTTTCCTTGGTGTAGTATAAGGCACACAACACACACCAGAAGCACTGATTTCTCACGAGTAATTTGTTACTGCCCATCAGGTGGTTGTAGGACAGTACGTGAGATCCTCACGCTGACACGATATTATACATTTCAGTTAAAAACCTTTTGACAGAAAATATCACAGTAAAACTAAATCAATACCCGCGTTTCCCGCTGACATTGATGCATGCAAAATAATTAGGGCCCCTCATCAGGTCGAACCCGGCATCCCACCCACATTCCCACCAACGGTTATGAGACAGGTACATGTTACATAATGTGAGGTGACTAAAATACAATAACATACAATTATAAGAGTGACATGCAGGATAAGTACGTCTGAAGGACGATGAACTTAGGTGTTAGGGGTCTACTATGTATTATGCATGGCATGTTATAAAGGGGATGACGTACGATGTTAATGTATTCTCTGTGGTAGGTTGATGTAGACAAGTCTTTGTGGTAGTCTGCCATGTTCTGCTCTCTGGGCTCAACACAGGCATGAGACAGTGACCTCACTCGCTGTCGCTAACACAGGGCTCTTCTATCCACAGTCCATATATACATCTATGTGGCAGGACAGGCAGCGTTTTTTTTTTTTTTTTTTTATCTTGTAAGCAACTTGGTGGCTATTCTCTCTCTCTCTCTCTCTCTCTCTCTCTCTCTCTCTCTCTCTCTCTCTGTCTGTCTGCCAGGTGATAACATATTTATAGCCTAATCTGACCCTTGTTGCTATTTGCTACCCTGTCGTGTGATGCAGCATGTCTCCCTTAGGTGTAAGGTCAAAAGACAGCTCTGGGAGACATGTATGTACATAGTGAAAACTATACTGCCACTGCCCCTATGGCAACAAAGATCCAACTGATCATAAATGGTACTATGTACAAAGTTCTTAACACTTGTTCACCCACATCCTGAGGTACTGGTAGGATCTGGTCGAAGCCAACCCAACTCCTTGGACACATAGCTGCCAGGCTGGGTCCGCTGCTGTTACCATCATGGGCCAGGACTTCTCGGCCGAGATCTTGAGTCCCAGCTCCTCGCACTTTCCATTGATGAGGTCGAGTGCCTGCTGCGTCCTCCTGTGCTTGTTGCCCCTTCCAGTGACCACGAGCACAGTCTAGATATCTGGACCGTGTCCACAAGGACGAGGTAATCGGCATAGCTCAGCAGGACGGTGCTGTCGTGGAAGGGCAGGGTCACCAGCTGCTCCATCAGTAGGTTGAAGAAGAAGGGAATGAGGATATCGCCCTGGGGCGTGCCATTCTCCAACTCGTGGAGGCTGGACCTCAGCACCTGCATGGAACTTTACCCTAGTGCGGCAGTGCTATAAATAGTCCTGGAGCCAGGTCAGCAGTCTTCCTCTCACGCCCTTTCGTGTAGTACCAGGGACAGTAGTATTAAGTTATTAATATTCAATATCATAAATGTAACTACGACACACGTGGGATATCAAAGACTGTACTGGGACTGTCATGTCACAGACAAACAGACGTACAGGCAGTCCATATTGAGACGGTCAGAGAGAGAGAGAGATAGACGGTAGCCAGCCGTGAATAATAATAATAATAAAAAAAAAAAAACTAAATTCTATTGCTGCATAATAAGAAAGTCTAACACAAATTTTTCACTCCAGTCAACAAAGGGAGAAATGAGTGGTTCGAAAAAGTATCTTTCATTAATGTAATCTGAACAGTAATGTTAATCAAATAATTCTAAATTACGTCCCTGCCGTTCCTATTGTGACAACTGCCAATAATTTTAGGAGGGAGAGCAAACAAGGCTAGCCAAGGGGCTTGACTGTGAGAACACAGATCAGTGGCGTACTTTCCTCCTGAAAAATTTGCATGACATAATAAGACATAGTGCAACTTTTATAAGACATAGTGCTTATTTATATAATTATTGCTTACTCAGTCTGGCTCCACTTCTACTCCGAGTAGCAGTAGCAGATAGTGGCGAATACCCTCTCTCTATTCTCGGGAAATCCATGTGTGTGTGTGTGTGTGTGTGTGTGTGTGTGTGTGTTTTATAGGATATTTACTTATTTATTTATTCTATTTATTTTATTTATTTTGTGAACATAGAGAAATGTGACGATATTTTCTTGGCAGTGGTGTTGGGTAACGTGAAGGGGAGAGGGCTGTCACCAAGCACGGTACGTCCTCCCCCACCCAAATGGTGTAATGAGGCCCCCAAAGACAAGGTTAAATGCGTTTGCTTGAAGAAGTGTCACCCTCCGGTACATTTCTCCCATAAACAATGTACTCAGCCCCCGCAGATCACGTTGTTAAGTGAATGTTCTTGAGTATAAATAAATGCTAGCCGCGTGAGTGAAAAGTTAAAAGTACATTAACTTTGTGTGAAGTAGTGGATTACACTATATCATTATCTTTCTAGTGTTTACCTTGTGTTGAGTGATATATTCTTTTCTGGTGAGCTGGGCTGTAAGTCAAAAATGACGTGATTGTGGGGAGAAAGTTTTCTTAATATTCAATCAATGTTTATTTTTCTTTTCTAATTAAATTCATTTGAATGTATAGTGAATTAGTATTGATGTGATAACAATCTAAATTATAACCAGTGCCTTTAAACTCAACTACTGCTACCAGTCTGTTAAAAATAAAGCTCCAAATTTAAAAGTTTCATACTTGTTTTCCTACTTAAAAATCCCCACATTATATTCGCACAAGTGCGGTGAGTATGGTGTGAGGGCTGGCCAACTTGAACGCCTTCTCGAGGTTCAGGAAGACGACGATGCACACCTTGGCCAGCAGAGCGAGAACGCTATCAGCCATGCTCACACCGCTGGTGTAGCCGAATTCATGTGTTGGTGCAGGGTCCCCACAAGTTCCCTAGACAACATAATTATGTAATGCGGAAAAAAAATAAATAAAAATAAATAAATAAATAAATAAATAAATAAATATATATATATATATATATATATATATATATATATATATATATATATATATATATAAATAAAAATTATTTACGATGAATGAAGGAAAGATTATGAAAATTTTTAAAAATATATTTTGACAATTGGTAGCAAAAGCCGTTATCAAGGCACTGGTTTTCAATTTTAGTTGATTAACATTGACTGCAAAATTCACAAAACTTTGCAACTGAATGATATTAAATTAATTTTTCCACCCACAATCACGTTCGTTCGTTTACAGTCTAGCCCACCGGAGAGAGGATATCTCACTCACAAGAAAATAAGTACACAAAAAAATTTACATTAAAAAATCACAACACAGCCTAGTCAAAGTTGACTCGTGGCGTCACGGGCTGCCGTAACTCCACTCACATAAACATCTCACTTCATTCGTCTATAAGTAAAAAAAAAAAAAAAAAAAAAAAAAAAAAAAACGCTTATTGGGGACGTGTACCAGGTGGTGACACAATCTCCCTCCACTGTCTTAACACAGCCAAGGCAAAACACAAGCCCAATTCACTAATTAGCCTAACCATAAGCAAGCACACACATAGAGCAGACACGTAAACCGGAGTAGCCGTATCTGTAACCGGCGGAGACAAGCTACACTTAGTAAATGATTGAAATATATATATATATATATATATATATATATATATATATATATATATATATATATATATATATATATATATATATATATATATATATATAGACAATGTTTTTATTTTTTTTTATTTTAATAAAAATTTACATTACAATTTAAGAAGCGAGTATGCGACTGACCTGTAACCGGCGGAGAGACGAGCTACGCACTCCGCGCCTGGCAGCCGTAGCAGTAGCACCGCTCGCTAGCTCGCTCTCTAACCTGTCACCAGCTGGCCTGTGCTCTCCTTACCTGCGGTTCACGCCTTCACCGAGTTCTCCAACAACTCCCCTGCTCAGGCCTGTGTATCGGGGCACTCCCTACGGGTGAGAGCCCGCCCAGGTTCTGTAAAGGCGCCCACAGCCGGCCACACCGACAGGAAAGCTGTTTGTTTACGTCAGCTGAGGCGTTTCCCGCCAAACTAGCGCACGGTTTTCCCAGGACTGCTCGAGGCGCCACCTACAGCACCCTTGCTGCTTCCCACGGCCACCGCTACCCTGGCCACGGCACCCGTTTCCTGCCGACACTGCACACGTGTACCGGAGCTCTCCCGCTTGGTGAGAGCTCGCCCGTGTTGCAGCCTCCTGTTCCCTACTACTAATACCTTCCTTTCGCCCTTAGCGTCCGCCTGTACGTGAAGGTCCGGCCCCGAGGCTTGCTCGAGGGGGGCAATTAGATTGCTGCCTTAAGCGTACAGGTGTGGTCGGGCACAAACTTTGGCTAGGGTTAGGTTGCAGACCAGGACTGTTACGACGGCTTTTAGCAGCCGAGCAGTTAAACTGGTCTGCTTAGGCAGGCTTCTAATCATTTCTATCCATTAGATGTGTTGCCAGTCGGGCCTCGGCCCCCTTATAGGATATCATGGCCCGAATTAAAATAAAGTCTAGAAACCCTATCAACAATGACAACAAGCTCCTTCTTCTTGATATCCTTTGCAGAAAAGATATCGAGATAAGCAGAATCTTTAACACAAGAGATGGATTCGTTGTCCAACCAGTCCACGAACACGACACTGACAACCTTTTTGCCACCAACACCATAGAGGAACTCACTCAAAATGCCTTCGCTCCTGTCATGCCTCCATAGATAAGAGCAAAAAAGAGCATCATCATCCCTAGAACCGATGAAATCATCTATGAAAAAAATGTAGTAGAAATTGGAGAAGAAATTGCTAGGAAAAATGAATGGTTAAATTTGGAAGATATAGAAAATATCTATAAGTTCCCAAACTCCCCAACAATCAAGGTAACTTTCCATTCATCACTACTAGCCAAAAAGTGTACAGAAAAAGGAATAAAAGCTTTTAAAATCAGTATTCCTGGTAATGAAATAAAACTAGAGACTTATGTTCCCATAAAATGTTGCATGCGCTGCTACACTCTGGAGACACATTACACCAATTACAGACAAAGTAGCACCTGCAACTTAAGTAAAACAGCTGAAACAGCACCCTCCAAGAAACCAAAGGCTATAGATCTAGGTTTACACTTTTTTACAACAAATGAAAAAGAATGGCCCCCTAATATTCCAACTGGAGAGCTGTTAAAAGGGATACAAAATAACAAGTACAAATGGACATACACAAATAAAAAGTATGAAGAGGAACAAATCTTACATAAAATTGAGCACGATGAAATCTCTCTAACACACTGCTTCTTTACGGTCGGGCCTGACGAGTTTCGCAAGATCAGACCCGGACTCATTCAGGAGCGTTCACCTGCAGGAACACGTGATCCGCGCACCGTAACGAAATTCCACAAAAGATAAGACGCAACATAACAATAATCCAACACAATGTCCTGAACTGGAAAACAAATAAAACATCATTAATACCATACTACCTTAAAATAGACCCAGATATAATACTAATAAATAGTCACGGACTAAAATCAAATGAAGAACTAAAAATCCCTGGTTACAGAACATACAAAGTAAATCATAGTGAAAATATATATGATGGTTCAGCAATAGGAATCAAATACAATATTAATCACAAACTTTTTGATAACTTCATCACTGAATTTTTATCTGTCGAAATAGAAACAAGTTTGGGACCAGTACAAATTGCCACCACTTACTTACCCCCAAGACGTCCTTTTTTACCATATCCAGACATTCACAGACTCTTAAGTAACAACATTCCTACCTATATCTTGGGAGACTTCAACGGAAGACACACTACTTTCGGTAATAAGGATAATAACACTGTCGGTAAAAGTTTATATAAACTCATAAATCAAGGAAAGTTACTGCATCTTGGTCCTTACTTTCCTACTTTTTTCAGGCAGAACTCATCTACTAACCCTGATAAAATATTCTCAAACAAGCATCACTACTTGAACTACATCAGTGAACAAGGTGATATAACAACTTCTGATCACCTACCTGTAATTTTCAAACTTTCTACCATACCCTTTATTACTGAAAAACCAAAAATACATAATATAAATAAAGCTGACTGGGACTTATTTCATCATAAATTAAACACAAAGATAAAGATTTCTAGCCTTGATGGTAGCAATGTTGAACAACTAGAAGAAGCAACTAAAGACTGGATAAAAAATGTTAAAAGTGCCATGGACATTGCAATACCTAAATCTTTTTATCAACACATATATCAATTAAAAATCACACCAGAGATTAAAGACCTAGAAACACAATTTAATAACTTAAACGAATTCGCTACACACTTTGGATGGACACCAGTAACATACAGGAGTACTTAAGAATAAAAGCAGTATTAAAGGAAAAATGCAAAGAAGCATATAATAAAAATTGGGAAGACAAAATAAATAATATTTCAATAAATTGTAAAACAGTAAACAGTTCTGGAACAAAATTAAAATACTAAAAGGGAAAAAGTCAACTTACACAAATTACATGAAAGACACCGAGGGAAGAAAGTATTACTCAGATAAAGAGAAGTGCAACTTAATGGAGAACACATGGAAAGATGTTTTTAGGATCTCTGAGGAAGAAGATAACAGCTTTGACAAGCAACACGCTGATCTAGTCAACGAATACATAAATGAAAACCATAACAGAGTTGAGACATTTCCCACCGTAGACTTAAACAGACTCAACACTGAAGATTATCATACAAGAGAAATTACTTTAGAAGAACTAAAAACATACATACGAAGATCTAAAAAGAAAGCTCCCGGCTTCACTAAAATAAATATTCAAATATTACAAAACTGCACAAATAAAACCCTGGAACAACTTAAAAATATTTTTAATGCTTGCTTATCTACGGGATACTTTCCAGAAATCTTTAAAGAAGCAATCATAAAATTTATACCTAAAAAAGATAAAAGTCCATTAAACCCTATAAATTACCGTCCAATATCATTACTTGAAGTGCCAGGAAAAATTTTTGAAAGACTTATACAAACAAGACTCAACACCTTTTTAACAGAGAAGAATATCATAAAAGAACGTCAACACGGTTTCAGAACATACAAAAGCACTCACACTGCTATTACAACAACATGTGAAACCATTGCCAATGCTTTAGCCGACAAAAAACAAGTTTATTTGGTCTTGCGAGATGTGGCTAAAGCATTTGATAAAGTCTGGCACAACGGGCTTAAATATAAAATATTAAAACTAGAACTTCCAAGCATTTTAGAAAAAATTTTATGCAACTTTTTAGAAAATAGAAAAGCTAAAATCAACATAGGGAACGACCACAGTAACACCATAACATTATTAAGTGGAGTGCCCCAGGGTAGTGTTTATCACCAACCCTTTATACGCTATTCACAAATGACCTCCCTCCACCTGAACATGGTTGTATAGACATTATGTATGCTGACGATGTCACACAAGTCATAACAATACCCAGCAAATCTAAACTCATGATGAAATATAAAGTAGAAAGGGAAATCGAAAGAATAAACAACTTTGAAAGAAAATGGAAAATAAAACCAGTGAAGAAAAATTCAAAATATTACCAATAGCCCAATACAAAATGCAAAAGATCATGGTTAATGGTAAAGAAATCGACACTTGTAAGAATGGGAAGCTACTTGGACTAAACATAGCATCAACGGGATACAATGGGCACATCAGCAAAACTATAAATAAGGGAAAAGGGATACTTTCACAACTAAGACGATTTAGCAACCTAACACCAAAAATGAAAACGACTCTTGTTAAAACATTACTAATACCGGTCATGGAATACCCATCCATACCAATATGCATGGCCTCAAAACCCAAAAAGAAATATGCAAACCATACTAAATAAAGCTGTAAGATTTATACACTGTAACGAAGTTGAGCAACTGAACACGGAACAATTACATCTTAAATACAATATCACTCCATTAAACATATCAAATTATAATAAAGCACTGAAAACATGGGAAACCATAAGAACTAGCGAACTTGAAAAATACGAAGAACTTACGCTTAATAGGGACAAAAGCCATACGTGGTTCCCTAAATGTAGCAATATAGTAAATATGGCAACACCGCAAGCAATTATAACCAAATTTCACCTGTAAATTAAAATGTTCATAAAAAAAAAAAAAAAGAAAAAAGTCTCCTTGGCAGGGCAGAATATGACAAGATTTAAAATTTAATTCTAGTAAAATTTACAGCGTTGAGCGTGCATCAAATAAATAATAATAAAAAAAAAAAAAAAAACTACCAATAAAAGTAAAGTAATGCTAAAATTAGCAAGGTGGTCAAAGCCCACCATCTATCTCTCTCTTACTTTCCTTCACCCCTTCTCTTCCCACCCACTTTCTCTTCAGCTAGCTACCTCCTCTCTTCACCCCCCTTTAAAAAAAAAAAAAAAAAAAAAAAAAAAAACGAGCTACGCTGGTCTGGGAAGCTTCTCTCTCTCTGTTTCCCACGCTCAGCATTTTCAGTCGCCAAAATAGTGGGTAGTAACTAAAAAGTTAAGTTCTCCCTTTACTTCTGGAGTGAAAAATTCGTTAGCAATTCTGACCATATAGCGAGTGAATTTAAGGCTTTTAATTCATGAGCTGGCTACTCTCTCTTTCTCTGAGGCACGCTATCAAGTCTAGTGATGTCTCGTGATCACGTGTGTCTCTATACTAAGCAATGATCTTAAACTAAAAAAAATTTAATATTATTATCCCCAGCACTACACAAGATTTTCCCCCCTTCAAGTATGTTTCACTCACCTAGCTTACATTTTCCACAAAGGGAAATAAGTCCTATTCCTGGCAACAGTAATCTTCACCAAGTTCCTCCATCCTTGGACAAGATTATGAATTTCACTCGGCCCTTGAAGAAAATTTACTTCTATTTTCAATTACTTCATCACTCATTTAGTACAACGGTCTGGTTAACCATCACTCTACAATGTCCCTTGGAGACATAACACCACAATTTTGGAAATACTCTAAGGAATGAAGCTGTTCATCCCAGCCAACATCCTGATCCACCGTCAGTTTGTGACTTAACCTTAAGTTCTATGGTACTCTCTATAACAAGATTCGACCACCTTAGTTATCCTGCATTCATGGAACACATTCATCTACCCCCATTAATTCTACTTTTCAGTCGACAGGGATCCCAAAGTGAAAATACGAGAACTTGCCACACTGCAGTGTAACCATGCTAGCTGTAAGTTGCAGTAATCAGCCTGCAAATTAAAGTGGTAACAACATCCCTTTCACCCTTATTTACCTGACTCTGGGCCTAGTTCCATCACTACTATCACTGCTAGGAAGAGATAACCTATTGAAGAATTACTGCTTTCCTTACAAGCTACGATTCACCATACCTTCACTTCTACATTCTCCGATGTTCCGTCGCGGCGGTTCTACGTAGCCTGGGAAGTAACACTTCAGTGTCTATATCTACGTGAAAAGTGTCCTGGGGTTCTAAGAGGTACTGTTCCTCTCCACAGAAGAGTTTCATTTTCTTGGCTGTCCTTTTCAAAAGCTTTCCCGTGATGGGGTCTTTTAGTACATAATCTTCATCATTTCTTAACACTTCTACTTTATATAGTTCATTCCACTTAACATAGTTTCTCACACACCACAGACTCAGTGGTCTCTCGTTTTACCCACTCTAACGCACCTATATTCACTATTTGTTCTTTGCATTTTCTATTTGCAACACTCTGATAGTGAGGTGTTGTGCAGAAGTTTGATGAGGTATTTGCTGGCAAGCCACTCTCGTTTTACCCTTCTTCTCTCCACGTGTGTGTGTGATTACTAAAGATATGATTTTACAACTTACTAAGCTAATTTACAATAAAACACATTATCTGTGAATGATGTATGCTCCAGGTGAACTGTTTACTGCAAAATCCCACCACTGCCACCAGTGTAATGCGGGGAAAAAGATAAAAAATGAATAATAAATAAATTTACTTACGATGAATGAAGGAAAGATTATGAAAAACTTTATAGATTTATTTTGACAATTAGTAGCGAAAGCCGTTGGTTGAGTAACATTGACTGCAAAATTCACAAAACTTTACAAGAATTGAATTATATTAAATGAACTTCTCTCCCCATAATCACGTTCGTTCGTTTACAGTCTAGCCCACCGGAGAGAGGATATCTCACTCACAAGAAAATAAGTACACAAAAAAATTTACAACATAAAAATCACAACACATCCTAGTCAAAGTTGACTCGTGGCATCAGGGGCTGCCATAACTCCATTCACGTATAAAAAAAAAAAAAAAAACCACTTATTGGAGACGTGTACCAGGTGGTGACACAATCTTCCTCCACTGTCTTAACACAGCCAAGGCAGAACACAAATCCACTTCACTAATTAGCCTAACCATAAGCAAGCACACACGTAGATCAGGCACGTAAACTGGAATAGCCGTATTTGTAACCGGAGGAGAGACGAGCTACACTTAAAAAGAAAAATAATAATAATAATAATAATAATAATAATAATAATAATAATAATATATATATATATATATATATATATATATATATATATATATATATATATATATATATATATATATATACGAAATATGCTTTTTTTTAAATAAAAAAATACATTAATATTTAAGGAGCGAGTATGCGACTGACCTGTAACCAGCGGAGAGACGAGCTACACTTGTCTGGAAAACTTGTCTCTCTCTGTTTCCCACGCTCAGCATTTTCAGTTGCCAAAATAGTGGGTGGTAACTAAGAAATTATTTTGATTGCAATTACTAAGACGACACTAATGAAAGACACTCTCCTAAACAGTTAAGTTCTCCCTCTACTTCTGGAGTGAAAAATTCGTTAGCAATTCTGATCATATAGCAAGTGAATTTAAGGTTTTTAATTCATGAATTGGCTACTTTTTCTTCCTCTGAGATGCGCCATCAAGTCTAGTGTTGTCTCATGATCACGTGTCTCTATACTAGGCTATGATTTTAAACTAAAAAAAAACTTGATATTATCCCCGGCACTACACATAATCGAGGCTGATGTTTTCGTGAATCATGGTTGTTGTCTCAAGCTTTCGAATGCACTAAAGTAGTATATCAAATACAGCTGTACTCCCGTAAAGTAGTACACCAAATAAAGCTGAATTCATCCTCTATCTATCATGCAGTGTTTCTCAACCAGGGTTTCGTGGACCCCTAGGGAGGCGCAGAAACCTATCAAAGGGGCCTTCGGGACAAGGAATTGAACTTAAGACAGTTAATTTATATGATTCATGACTACACAATGTCTTAGTCAATATGTCCGGCTTTATTTAAATTTTTTTTCCTGGCTAGTTGTATCTCAGAATGCTGTGATTATTTGTATAGTGTATTATAATGTTTATGACTAAATGTTTAAAAGTGAGAAAGTTATATTGTAATGCGGGAATATATATATATATATATATATATATATATATATATATATATATATATATATATATATATATATATATATATATACGTTCCTAAAAACCCTTCGTTAAGCGAAACTTCGTTAAGCGAACCGATTATAATACGTTTAACCCATGACTTGAACTTCCATTGAGAGTAAACAAAGCGAGAGTGCATCATAGTACAGTGAAAGGTTTAATGAAAGTAAAAATTATGAAATTAAACAGTTAGGCAGTTTAATTTAAGTCATTACAATGTACACTAATGTATGTACGTACGTAACTTTATAATGTTGATGATCTTAAATTTATGAAGGGAGGGAGAGTGAAGTGGGAAAGACACTAACCGGCAACCTGTGGAATGTAAACAAAGGGCGCATCATTGTATCACATACAAAATTTATGTACCACATTTCCACAAGGCTTTCCATTTTATCCATTGTAGAATCACGAGATCAGGTGGTTCTTTTAGATTGCAATAAAGATACGGTCTCACCAGCCCTCTTAACAGAGTCTGCTGACTTGAAAATAGTAGAGACAGTAGATGGAGTCAAGATGGTGGCGAGCAATGCTATTAGTTTTCTTGCCTCTCTCGTTTCTGTGAATAATATCCAGCTTCACTTCGAGAGTAAGAGACTTCCTGGTCTTCTTAGCAACACTAGGCGGCATTGCAGGGAGTTTTGGTAGTAAGTTGAGCGAGGGAAGACGAGCTGCTATTGTTTTGAACAGAGGGAGTGAGTGCGCTTGTTGTCCACCAAAGGCGCTGGTGTATTCAAAAGCCTGTCGGCTTGCGTGATACGGCGGTGCTTTCAAACTTGGAAAAATTACCTGGATAAAACTTCGTTAAAGCGAGTTAGGTGTTCGTTAAACGAGCAGATGGTAGTAATATGAAACGTTCGTTGTAGCGAAATTTCGTTGTGTGAACCTTCGTTAAGCTGGGGTTGCCTATATATATATATATATATATATATATATATATATATATATATATATATATATATATATATCATTACGCTGAGCGATATAATTTTTTATTTTGTTTAGTTAGCCTTATAGTCGCCGCCCGGCTGGCGGGTGACGAGTGAGAGAGAGAGAGAGAGAGAGAGAGAGAGAGAGAGAGAGAGAGAGAGAGAGAGAGAGAGAGAGAGAGAGAGAGAGAATGGGGTGCTGTGACGTCATCTCTCCTCCCTGAGCCAAGCGCGGGGTGGCCCGGAGAAGCGACCCCAACCTCCTTTGTTTTTCAGTGCATTGAGAAACCTTAAAAGGAGAGTAGTCACCGCCGGTGTGTAATAGATTTTATTATAATTATTCCGTGCACTCCTGTGAAGTGTGTCTAGAGGGCCACTCAATCTGGGAGAGTGTGTAGATCTTGAGGCGAGATGCTGCTGTGCTTGGAGAGCGCAGTGAGCAGTTATTAAATTCTGTAGTGAGCGGGCTGCTGAGATAAGTAGCCGCCATTACGTGTGCCACGACTTTTGGCGGCTTTTATGAGCTTTGTGAGAGACAGGGTTTCGCCAGGGGTTCGTGGTTACGGGAACTGATGTTATCTCTGCCTAACAGGTGGCTGGGAGAGATTGATGTCTGGTAGTGGGTAGTAGTCAGTGTTGTGAATTCTGTGTAGCGGGATCAAGTACTGCGCCTCTGTGGGTTGCCGGGGAAGGAGATTAGGGAGTCGTAGTGTTGTTGTAGTGAGAGGACCTAACGTCCTTACGTAGTATGTAGTATAGGAGGAAAATACCCTCCAGTAGTAAGTAGAAGTAGTAGTGATGGTAGAGGAGGTGCGAGGCAGCTCCTTTGTTCCTCGATAGTGCGTGGGAGGTGAGCCACGTGTGAGTTGAGGCCCAGTAAGAGTGGCGGGGCAGTCTTCCCCCACTCTTGTGTCGAGTCAGTTCTGACCTAAGGTATTCGTATCTGTTATCGTCTGCCACGTCCGGGAGACGTGTGTAGTGTGTTTCTCCGAGGCTGAGGGCCTCATAGAATATTGTAGGCCGTAGTGTGCTGTGTTAGCAGCCTTGGTGGTGTGGGGCCAGCTGGAGAGAAATGTGCCAGTGTATGTGAAAGCGGCTGACGAGGAGGTGGGCTAGTACGCAGTACCGCGGCGGGCCAGATATTACGCTGCTTGTAGTGAGTGTGGACTCTCTCCCTTGTGGAGGGCTCCAGACCACTACATTCAGCTAGGAGTGGAGTTGTCTTGAGTAGAGTGGGTGGACTGTCCTACGTGAGGGCGGTTTTACCAATACAACTTTCTCTCCGCACTCCCGTATAGAATTACTTGTTATTATCTCTTAGGACGAGGAGGAGGAGATGACGAGTAACCTTTCCCAATCTCTGAGGTTAAGATTGTGGTGGCGACCTAGGGAAGCAGCTTCTGTCTGTTTTTTAAGAGTTTGAAAAGAACCTGGTCGGTCTTGCTAGTGCGGCGGTGTATACTGGTTGGCCGCACTCCTGGGACGAGCTGTCCTGTAGGCTAGCGGGCGTGACAATATATATATATATATATATATATATATATATATATATATATATATATATATATATATATATATATATATATATACAGGGTGCGGCAACATAACTTCCTTTTTTCCAAAAGGCAATAAAACAAGATGTATAAATCAGAAAGGTTTTAATTTTGTTTCATAATGATAGTACATATTTAAGGTTTTGTTTCACACAGGTTTGAAAATCATATCAGGTAGGTGACGTCCCCCATTGTCCATACACTGCATAAACCGATTTCAGGTGTTTGCCATGACCCTCACCAGCGTATCAGTAGGTATATTGGCAATTTCTTCTCGGATGTTGAGCTTCAAGTCTGGTAGGCTTCTCGGGCGGTTAACATAAACACGGGATTTAAAATATCCCCGCAAATAAAAATCACAAGGTGACAAATTGGGGGAACGGGCTGGCCACTCCAAATAGCCCCTTATTGAAATTAGGCGCTCCGGAAAGTGTTCCCTCAAAACAGCCATCGATGCCTTTGAAGTGTGAGCCGTTGCTCCGTCCTGTTGAAACCAAATATCCCCTAGGTCCAATTCTTTAATTCGTGGAAAAAAAAATCCTCCAACATGTTTACCTACCGGTCTGAATTCACTGTCAATGTGACCTCATTTTCTTAAAAAAACCAAGGACCAACAATTCCAGTGGAGGAAATTGCACACCACACTGTGACTTTAGGTGAATGCAAAGGCCTTTCATGCAATTTACGGGGATTGGTGTCAGCCCAGTAGCGCATGTTTTATTTGCTGACGCATCCAGTTAAACGAAAATGTGCTTCATCACTAAAGTAAACAATAGCGTCTTCAGGAACGTTTTCGAGAAGTGCCTCACATGCGTTCTTTCGTGAAGTGAAATCACGTATGGAGAGTTCCTGCACAATCGCCATCTCGTAAGGATGGTAATGAAGGTCATCATGAAGTATTCGCCTCACTGAACGATCGGAAAGTGCAAAGGCAGAGGCATGTTTGCGCGCAGAACGTCGTGGGGATTGCAAGATTGAAGCTCTCACTGCCTCAATGTTCTCAGGTGTTCTGATGGGCCGAGGTACTCCAGTTCTTTGTCCTGTCGTACTCCCGGTTTGCCTGAACGTAGTGACCCATGTAACAATTGATTTCCGGTCCGAAACAGGGTCTCTAGGGGCAACATTGAAACGATTTCGAAAAGCGCGCTGGGTTGCAATCATAGACTGTCGATTCGAAAAGTAAGCTTCGATGGTAAACGCATGCTTCTCACTACTCCAACGCATGATAGCAACATACTGTATTTCCAAGAAAACTTTCGGAACGGCCCTGTCAAATGAAACCACGCCCACCCCGCTACTACTTCTACATCCAGATTGCCACGCATTATAAAAAAAAGAAGTTATGTTGCCTGTGTATATATATATATATATATATATATATATATATATATATATATATATATATATATATATATATATATATATATATATATATATATATATATATATATATATATATATATATTTGTGGAGATTTTAAGATTTATTTTGACAAAAATGCGCCACCAGAGCTCAGCCTGGGAGCTGTATACAGGCAACTCCCGCTTAATGAAGGGGTTACGTTCCTAAAATTCCCTTCATTAAGCGAATTTTCGTTAAGCAAACCAATTATAACAAGTTTGACCCCTGATTGAACTTCATTGAGAGTAAACAAAGCGAGAGTGCATCATAGTACAGTAAAAGGTTTAATGAAAGTAAAAATTATGAAGTTAAACATTTAAGCAGTTAAATTTAAGACTAAGTCATTATAATGTACACTTATGTATGTATGTAACTTTATAATGTTGATGATCTTAAATTTATGAAGAGAGGGAGAGTGGAGCGGGAAATATGCTAGCTGGCAACCTGTGGAATGTAAACAAAGGGCGCATCATTCTACCGCATACAAAACTTATGTACCACATTTCCACAAGGCTTTCCATTTTATCCATTGCATAGTCACGAGTTCAGGTGGTTCTTTTAGCTTGACTTGAAAATGGTAGACAGTAGATGGAGTCAAGTCATGGTGGGAAGCAATGCTATTAGTTTTCTCGCCTCTGTCGTGTCTGTGAATAATATCCAGCTTCACTTCGAGAGTAAAAGACTTCCTGGTCTTCTTAGCAACGCTAGGCGACATTGCAGAGCGTTTTGGTGGCACGTAGAGCAAGGGAAGACTAGCTACTGCTGACGCTGTTATTGTTTTGAACTAGGGGAGCGAGTGGTGCGCGTTTTGTCCACGAGAGGCGCTGGTGTATTCAAAAGCCTGTCGGCTTGCGTGATACGGCGGTGCTTTCAAACTTGGAAAAATTACCTGGATAAAACTTCGTTAAAGCGAGTTAGGTGTTCGTTAAACGAGCAGATGGTAGTAATATGAAACGTTCGTTGTAGCGAAATTTCGTTGTGTGAACCTTCGTTAAGCTGGGGTTGCCTATATATATATATATATATATATATATATATATATATATATATATATATATATATATATATATATATATATATATCATTACGCTGAGCGATATAATTTTTTATTTTGTTTAGTTAGCCTTATAGTCGCCGCCCGGCTGGCGGGTGACGAGTGAGAGAGAGAGAGAGAGAGAGAGAGAGAGAGAGAGAGAGAGAGAGAGAGAGAGAGAGAGAGAATGGGAGTGCTGTGACGTCATCTCTCCCTCCCTGAGCCAAGCGCGGGGTGGCCCGGAGAAGCGACCCCAACCTCCTTTGTTTTTCAGTGCATTGAGAAACCTTAAAAGGAGAGTAGTCACCGCCGGTGTGTAATAGATTTTATTATAATTATTCCGTGCACTCCTGTGAAGTGTGTCTAGAGGGCCACTCAATCTGGGAGAGTGTGTAGATCTTGAGGCGAGATGCTGCTGTGCTTGGAGAGCGCAGTGAGCAGTTATTAAATTCTGTAGTGAGCGGGCTGCTGAGATAAGTAGCCGCCATTACGTGCCACGACTTTTGGCGGCTTTTATGAGCTTTGTGAGAGACAGGGTTTCGCCAGGGGTTCGTGGTTACGGGAACTGATGTTATCTCTGCCTAACAGGTGGCTGGGAGAGATTGATGTCTGGTAGTGGGTAGTAGTCAGTGTTGTGAATTCTGTGTGGCGGGATCAAGTACTGCGCCTCTGTGGGTTGCCGGGGAAGGAGATTAGGGAGTCGTAGTGTTGTTGTAGTGAGAGGACCTAACGTCCTTACGTAGTATGTAGTATAGGAGGAAAATACCTCCAGTAGTAAGTAGAAGTAGTAGTGATGGTAGAGGAGGTGCGAGGCAGCTCCTTTGTTCCTCGATAGTGCGTGGGAGGTGAGCCACGTGTGAGTTGAGGCCCAGTAAGAGTGGCGGGGCAGTCTTCCCCCACTCTTGTGTCGAGTCAGTTCTGACCTAAGGTATTCGTATCTGTTATCGTCTGCCACGTCCGGGAGACGTGTGTAGTGTGTTTCTCCGAGGCTGAGGGCCTCATAGAATATTGTAGGCCGTAGTGTGCTGTGTTAGCAGCCTTGGTGGTGTGGGACCAGCTGGAGAGAAATGTGCCAGTGTATGTGAAAGCGGCTGACGAGGAGGTGGGCTAGTACGCAGTACCGCGGCGGGCCAGATATTACGCTGCTTGTAGTGAGTATGGACTCTCTCCCTTGTGGAGGGCTCCAGACCACTACATTCAGCTAGGAGTGGAGTTGTCTTGAGTAGAGTGGGTGGACTGTTCTACGTGAGGGCGGTTTTACCAATACAACTTTCTCTCCGCACTCCCGTGTAGAATTACTTGTTATTATCTCTTAGGACGAGGAGGAGGAGATGACGAGTAACCTTTCCCACAGAGCGGGCATAGGACGACTGGTCTCTACCCCTCTTAGGTTGACACCAAGGATTCTAAAGTATAAGGATATACGGGTTCAATAAGCGGGCTGGAGGAATTGATTAGGGAACTTAGCTTCTAACAGATGGCGCACGCATCACAGGTAGTAAGGAGGTGAGGGTTGGGGGTGTCCATCACTGGAGGAGGATGAGCACTGTTACAAGATTCAAACAGTCAGTCAGTCATGCGAAGGAGCACAAGACACATCAGCCATCGCCCGTCTCCCCTCTGGGCCACACCACGCTCAGTGCTCACTTGTACCGCCTACGTGTCTCGTGACCCCTTCTGCCCTTGGTGTAGGACTACCCCTGAGGCCATAGAAAATTTCCTTCTTCAATGCCCACGCTTCCACTCAACATACTGCACTACGCTCCTGGCTCTCCGCCCTGGCCATCACAACACTCAACCTGCCCACCCTCCTGATGGCCTCAGGTGTCCACTCCTCCTGGCAGCCTGCTGTCCTTCACCTTACTTGTGCCTTCTTGAGCAAGGCCGGCTAGCTACCACACCTGTGATAACCACACAGGACTACCCCAGGGCTCATAAAGATCCAAAAGAGGCCACGAAGATCTATGGATCCTTATGAGCCCTGGGGTAGTCCTGTGTGGGTATCACAGGCGTGGTAGCTGGCCAGTCTTCCTCAAGAAGGCACAAGTAAGGTAAAGGACAGCAGGTCGCCAGGAGGGATGGACGCCTGAGGCCGCCAGGAGGGTGGGTGGGCATGTCCAGTGTTATGATGGCCAAGGCAGAGCCGGGAGCGTAATGCAGTATGTTAAGAGTGGAAGCGTGGGCATTGAAGCAGGAAATGTTCCATGGCATCAGGGGTAGTCCTACACCAAGGGCAGAATGGGTCACGAGACAGACGTAGGCGGTGCAAGTGAGGAGTATGGTGTGGCCCAGGCGGAGGTGGGCAGAAAACGCAATATATATATATATATATATATATATATATATATATATATATATATATATATATATATATATATATATATATTTAAACAAACATGTTTTATTTGCCTTATAAGTTCATAACCACGAGAGAATGCAGGGAAAAATAAGGGGTGGGGGAGGTAGCATGGGATGGATGGATGGATTTTGTTTTAGGCGCCACAACAACTAGGGTCATACGGCGCCGCAAAGATATTTGAATTAAAACTATAGTTTATGAAAACTAAAAGCAGTTAAAAACAATAAAATTAAAAGTAACTTAAAACTAAAACTACAATAAAAAAAAACATTAAAATAATAAAAAAAAATAAAATTCACAAATTGGGGAGGAGGCCAGATTCTCCCAGAAACCTAAAAACGTCATGGCCAGGGGCCAGACAAACTGGTCCAAGGACCTTAGATAGGTAACAGACACCGCTATCTCTACCATGACAACGGTAGAGGTAGCGGTGTCGTAACTCAATTAGACTAGGGCACTCTACTAGCAGGTGCCGTACAGTGAGTGGCACCAAGCAGTCATCACAGTAAGGTTGAGGGTCCCTGGTCAAGAGATACTTTTGTGTAAGATAGGTGTGACCTATTCGAGGCCGCGCTAATACAATCTGTGTGCGGCGGTCGCGGATATGAGTATATGTCCAGTCATGGCGAACGGAAGTGGTAATCTCTCCCATTTTTGAGATGGCAACTCCCGTTTGCCACCTCCTCTGCCATCTTGCAACAATCGCCAAACGAATGTACTGGAATACATCTCTAAATGGGACAGGGGCAGCAGGTGGAGCGCGACTTGCTGCCTCTTTAGCAAGGCGGTCTGTGTGTTCATTCCCGGGAACACCAACGTGACCAGCAGAACCCAACACGATATCCTTTTTTTGGTAAGAAGATATAGCCACTCCAAGGCTGATAAAACTAATGGGTCAAGGGAAATAATGGAGGAGAGAGCAGTAAGAGCACTGCGAGAGTCACTAAAAATTGTAAAAGATGAAACTGGGAAAGTAAAAATGATCTGTAAAGCAAGGACTATGGCAGACAGCTCCGCAGTAAAGACGGATGCCATTGAAGGAAGGCTGCCAGACAGGTAAAAGGAGGGGAAAACCACGCTAAACCCAACGCCTGCATCGGATTTTGAACCATCAGTAAAAACAGGGATGTCATCAGAATGGATAGAAAAGTGTTCTAAAAACTGTGTGTGGGACAGAGCTGATGGGAAATCGTTCTTGCCATCCATGGCAGGAGGGCATAATGAGACAACAGGAAGCTGCCAATGACCAACTCGTGGGAGACAGAAAGAGTATGTAGGAGTGGGGGCGATAGATAAGTCGGTCATGAGATTTGCGACACGAAGGCCAAAAGGTTTAGGGAGACTAGGTCGAGTGACATACGCCTGCGAACGCGAGTCCCGCAATATTGACACACAAGGGACAGAATTAGGAAGGCGGTGGGTGCGAAACCAACACCGGAGCATCGAAGACTGGCGCCGGAGGTCGAGCGGCCACAAACCAGCATCCACTAGTAGGCTAGGAATTGGAGATGTCCGAAATGCACCTGTAGCCAAGCGGACCCCGGCATGATGCACGGAGTCAAGCACGCGTAGCCGTGCATCCGTTGCAGAGGAGTATATCTCACAACCGTATTCCAGCTTGGGAAGTATAAGTGTACGGTGAAGAAGCAGCAAAGTGTCCCTGTCCGCACCCCAAGAGGTGTGACTTAAAACCCGAAGAAGGGATAATGCCTGCCGACAAGACGCCTTAAGAGAACGGAAATGGGGAACCCAGGTGAGACGGTTGTCAAACACAAGGCCAAGATATTGAGTCGCCTCCACACATGAGAGGCATCTATTGGCTAGGTATAAATCAGGATCTGGATGGACACCACGGTTGCGACAAAAATGTATAGCTACGGTCTTCGAGGTGGAGAAACGAAAACCATTTACACTGGCCCAACGGGACACCCTATTGATTGCCAGTTGGAGCTTGCGCTCAATCAGTGACATCCTAGCAGCAGCAAAAGAAATACATAAATTATTAACATATAAGGAGCTGTGAACGCCATCCGGTACAGTATCTATAACACCATTTATGGTGACTGCGAATAGCGTAACACTAAGAATACTTCCCTGTGGGACACCGTCATTTAGACCACTAGCCTCGGAGAGAACACTCCCCAATCGAACTCGTAAAAGACGTCTGGATAAAAACTGCTGAATAAAAATAGGAAGGTGGCCACGGAGGCCAAAATGAAACAAGGAACGTAAAATGCCATGACACCAAGCTGTGTCGTAGGCCTTCTCCAGGTAAAAAAAAAGACTGCTACTTGATGGTGGTGATTAGCGAAGGCCTCACAAATAGAAGACTCTAGGGATAAAAGAGCATCAGTAGTAGACCTCATCTTTCGGAAGCCATACTGTACCGATGACAAGTACTTCCCCCTCTCCAAGTACCACATGAGTCTTACATTTACCATCTTTTCTAACACTTTACAAATGCAGGATGTCAAAGATATAGGACGGTAGTTCGTAGCCTGAAGATGATCTTTCCCAGGCTTCGGAAATGGGAGAACCACTGCCACAGCCCAAGAAGATGGAAAATCACCGGTATGCCAAATCATATTATAAAGATTTAAGCACTGTCACACATGTGGCGCAAGAAGGCATAAGGAATATCATCTGGACCAGGAGAAGAGTCATGACACTGGGACAAAGCGGTCTGCAACTCGGAGCAGAAAAGGGACATTATAAGACTCCTCCAGTGGAAGAAAAGTTGACGCCGAGAGATTCCATTCTCTGGCGGTGACGTGCACCTGGGGCTGCAGGATCCTTCCGGGAAACACTGGCAAAGTGCTCCGCAAAGAGGTCGGCGACAGTCTTAGGGTCTGCCACCGTTCGCCCAGCAGACAACAAAACTGGTGGGGAAGGAGCAGAATACTTCCCAGCAATTCGGCGGACTTTGTTGAAGACATCCGTAAGAGGGTGCGGACGTTAATAGAAGAGACATAGGCTTTCCAAGAGGCTCTTTGTGCCTCTTTCAAAACGCGGCGGGCTCGAGCACGGCAGCGTCGAAAAGCGTCCAGACACTGCGGGTCCCCACGATGTCGCCGGAGACGAGAGAAAGCCGCCCGTTTCTCTCTCACAGCGTTGGTGCACATGCTGTATTCCACCATGGAACGAGACGTTTAGTAAAGCGATCAGAAGTCCTAGGAATTGTCTGAAGCGCCGCTGAACGTAAAAAATCAGTAAAATAATCAACACCTTCAGAACAAGTAGAAAAGTCGGCCAACGGACGGATAACACAGATAAGGTCTGTGAATCGTGGCCAATCTGCCTTGTTTAAAACCCAGCGTGGGGCCGGGACTGTGGCTCAGAGTTCACAGATTCCATTAAAATCGGAAAGTGGTCACTACCGTGCAAATCAGGTAGGACCCGCCAATTAAAATCAAGGAAAGAATTAGATGTACAAGAGAAAGATCGATAGCTGTAAAAGTCCCAGTAGGACTGTGGAAATGTGTAACATCCCCAGAATTTAAAACCTCCAATCCCTCATCCTCAATAAAAGAAACGATTAAAACCTCACGAGAATTACTAGCACATTCATCCCACAACGGGTGACGGCCGTTAAAATCTCCCAACAAGAGGAAAGGCGGAGTCAGCTGACGCACCAGGCCGTCAAGCTCACCCCTGGAGACAGGAACCCGATGAGGAGATAGACTGCAAACAGTGTAGGATCGTCCCATAAAATTTTAACAGCAATCACCTGAACGGGAGAGTTAAGTTGCAAGGCGACAACAGGTATATCCTGACGGACTAGGATAGCTGTGCCACCGTGGTGGCCCTGTTCAGGGAAAGGAGTGTTATAAAAGGCACGATAGCCAGGAGGACTAGAATAAGTACTATCACCAAGCATAGTCTCTTGTAGAGCGACACATGCTGGAGAGAACTCCAACAGTAAAGCTCGGAGTTTCCCCCACGAGGCGCGAAGGCCTCTACAGTTCCATTGTAGAAGCTTGAAGATGACTATTTAGGTGCAGTGGACGGGCGAGCCTTTTGAAGGGTCTGCACGTGACTCACTTGACTAGAAATAAATAACCGAAGAGAAGACACCGGGAGTTGAGATGTGCCCGGTCGTTGGACCGCAGCCTTTCCCCCTACCGGTGAGTGATGTGAATTATCACCATTACTACCAGTCACCGGAGGACGAGAGTCAGGCTGCACTGCACTTTTCGCCACAGTGGGTCCACGAGGGACGGCTGTGATAATATCATCGGACATCTCCATGCCAAGACCTTCTTCACAAGAAGCCCGATCTGAGACAGAGGGTGTCTCAGAAGGCTGAACAGAAACCGTTGGTGCTACCATTGCAGAGCGGTCCCTGGAGGATTCGCGGTCATGTGCACCAGAACAAATCTTAGATCGCTTTGGCTGAGCTAAATCTATCGACTCCACAGAGCCGCGGTGCCGCTTGGTCAGCCCCTTCGGAGGCTTAGGTGATACAGGAAGAGCATGTACGTACATCGACAACATGGGTCACCTTGGTCAAGGCAGGAGGATTCCCATTGCATCTTTCAGATGACTCAGCTGAGTCATCAGACAAAAGGGCAAACCTGTTAGGTAAACGAACGGCAGAACCCCCACCCACAAGAGAGTCAGAGGTAGCAGATTTCTTTGGACCTGCAGACTCGGCTGATGAGCGAGCGGCCAATGAAGCATAGGATGTCGCACCAGTACCATCCTTCTGGCGATAAAGGAGTTCATGGCGAGCAATACCAAGGCTAATGAACTGACTATTAGTGAGCTGTAGAATATCCTGCTCAAGGCGATACATCGGGCATTGCCTGGAACGTACCTGGTGAGCATCACGGCAATGGAAACAATAAACAGCAGTATTACAATGTTCCTCAGAATGTGAGTCTAATGATGAGCCTTCACGGTCTCAAACATGCTGTCAGTGGAGCATGGGAGATGTTGCAACATCCTCGCTTGCGTAATATCTTTAGCCCGCACGAGCACCTCCTTACCATACTTCTTCAGATTCCCCTCAGGAATTGTGCCGATCTCTTTGGCCAGGTACTGGGAAGCATGGATGAAATTCTCACGCCCATTTCTGTAGTACGCCAAAAACCAACGTGGAGGCGGTATCTGGCGAACTTCTGGAACTGAATTATCTTAATAGTTGTCAAAAACATTTGGAATATAGTCCATGTCACTGTCTGAAACATTACGCGAGTGGAGAAGTTCCGTCTTAAAGCCAGAGCCGGCAAGGGGCAGAGATGCTACACGTTCAAAAGCCAAACGGGCTTCATCACATGTCAGAAACGTCACATAGCAGCGGTTAGATGGAAAGTCTTTATCATAAACAAGTCGAATGCGAAGGACCGTGTCATACACCTTAAGAAGGGAATGCAAGGCGTGATAAGAAAAAAATTGATTAACATTTACCATCAAAAGGGAGTCCATCCATACCAGCAGAGATGCGTCCCTCGGAAGAACTCCCAGAACAGGAGACTGCTGTGGGAGGCCCTTGTGGTGGGGAATCCTCCTCCCTACTCAGACCTGAAGATGACATCTCGCGGGCCAGGTCAGCCACCTCACGAGAACCTGATAGCTTTTTGTGTTTTTCCCATAAGCAGACAATAACACAAAAGAATACTCCAGGGGCAAGGGAAACCACCTACTGGGACTACTATGTGAGCAAGCACTGGGTGCCATGGACGGGGTACTTTGTCCCCATGCAAACCAATCGTTTGAAAAAAAAAGGCCCCACATGATGTGAATGTTTGTCCACGACAGAGCTGAGACCCCCCTCCCAAAGCATCCCAGCCTGGACACCCAACCATCCAACACAGAACGGCCCCTATTGGGCGATCCCTCCAGCGGGTGGCTCCGCTGTTCCACTGGCAGCTTACGTAGGAACCATTTAGTCTGGCCCCCTCACTGGCGACCTTACTACTCGTAGCATGGGTAGCCCTCTCCCCTCGGAAGGACAGAGCCGGGGCCTAAGCCCCCTCTAGCCTAGCTCGCCAGGTCACGGGCACGCAGTGAGATCTAATAGCACTAGTTCAGGAGGTGCTGTGAACCTTCCATTAAAGCTAGTTGTGATCTCGTTGAATGTTTCCCTTTGTGTCTCACAACTCAAGGGGGTAGTCACAGCCTACCCTCTAAAGACAGCTCTCCTTCACACAAAACTACATGCACTTACCACACATACACCCTTCACTCCAAATCAAAATTTAAAAGAAAAATGGGACCCAAAATAAACAACGCCTCGGAGTCCCCCTCTGGGAAGGGGACCAAAAATGTCCCCAGGTCGGAAACCTCTCTTGTTGAAGACCACAAATGCCTTGACACCTCCCTCAACTTTTTCTACATTATCTTCTGCAACATTCGCGGTCTTAGATCTAATTTTCAATCTGTGGAACACCACCTCTCCTCTAGTAAACCTCATCTTCTTTTCCTCACCGAAACACAGCTGTCTGAGGCAACTGACAGTAGCCCCTTCTCTGTTCCCTCCTACTTTCTCTATTCTCATTTTCATTCCAAAGCTGGATGTTGCGTCTATGTATGCAATGACTTAACTTGCTCTCGCGCCCACGCTCTTGAATCTTCCGAATTTTCCACCATCTGGCTACGACTTAACAGTCACTCTCAAACTAAATTCATGTGTGCTGTTTATCTCTCCCCTAACTCTTCTGACTATAGTAATTTCTTCGACTACTTAACTTCTAAAGTGGAGCACATTCTGTCCCTCTACCCTTTCGCTGAGATTTCCTTTCTTGGAGATTTCAATGTTCACCACCAGCTTTGGCTTTCCTCTCACTTCACTGACCACCCTGGTGAACTAGCCTTCAACTTTGCTATCCTCCATGACCTAGAGCAACTGGTGCAGCACCCTACTCGTATTCCTGACCGTCTTGGAGACACGCCCAACATTCTTGATCTCTTCCTCAACTCTAACCCTTCTGCTTATGCTGTCACCCTTTCATCTCCGTTGGGCTCCTCTGATCACAATCTCATTTCTGTATCTTGTCCTATTTTTCCAATCCCTCCGCAGGATCCCCCAAAGCGAAGGTGCCTCTGGCGTTTTGCCTCTGCCAGTTGGGGGACCTGAGGAGGTATTATGCTGATTTTCCTGGAATGATTATTGCTTCCGTGTCAGAGACCCATCTCTTTGTGCTGAACGCATAACAGAGGTGTTAGTATCTGGCATGGAGGCGTACATTCCTCATTCATTTTCTCAACCTAAACCTTCTAAACCTTGGTTTAACTCAGCCTGTTCTCGTGCTATACATGATAGAGAGGTTGCCCACAAAAGGTACTTGAGCCTTCCATCTCCTGAATCTCATGCACTTTATATCTCTGCCCGAAATCATGCCAAGTCTGTTCTTCAACTTGCCAAACACTCTTTCATAAATAGGAAATGTCAAAATCTTTCAAACTCAAACTCTCCTCGTGACTTCTGGCATCTAGCCAAAAACATCTCAAATAACTTCACTTCTTCATCTTTCCTCCTTTATTTCATCCTGATGGCACCACTGCCATCTCTTCTGTCTCTAAAGCTGAACTCTTTTCTCAAACCTTTGCTAACAACTCCACCTTGGACGATTCTGGGCTTGTCCTTCCCTCTCCTCCTCCCTCTGACTATTTCATGTCTACAATCAAAATTCTTCGTAATGATGTTTTCCATGCCCTTGCTGGCCTAAACCCTCGGAAGGCTTATGGACCTGATGGGGTCCCTCCTATTGTTCTCAAAAACTGTGCTTCTGTGCTTGCACCTTGCCTGGCCAAACTCTTCCAACTTTGTCTATCGACTTCTACCTTTCCTTCCTGCTGGAAGTTCGCCTACATTCAGCCTGACCGTTCTAACCCCTCAAACTACCGTCCTATAGCTTTAATATCTTGCTTGTCTAAAGTTTTTGAATCTATCCTGAATAGGAAGATTCTCAAACATCTGTCACTTCACAATCTTCTGTCTGATCGCCAGTATGGCTTCCGTCAAGGTCGCTCTACTGGTGATCTTCTGGCTTTCCTTACTGAGTCTTGGTCATCCTCTTTTAGAGATTTCGGTGAAACTTTTGCTGTTGCGTTAGACATATCAAAAGCTTTTGATAGAGTCTGGCATAAAGCTTTGATTTCAAAACTGCCCTCTTACGGCTTCTATCCTTCTCTCTGCAACTTTATCTCATGTTTCCTTTCCGACCACTCTATTGCTGCTGTGGTAGACGGCTACTGTTCTCCTAAACCTATTAATAGTGGTGTTCCTCAGGGTTCTGTCCTGTCATCCACTCTCTTTCTATTATCTATTAATGACCTTCTTAACCCAACTTCTTGCCCTATCCATTCCTACGCTGATGATACCACCCTACATCTTTCCACGTTCCGATCTTTCTAAAATTTCCGATTGGGGCAGAGAAAATCTAGTAGTTTTCAATGCCTCAAAAAACTCAATTCCTCCATCTATCAACTCGACACAACCTTCCAGACAACTATCCCCTCTTCTTCAATGACACTCAACTGTCTTCCTCTTCCACAATGAATATCCTCGGTCTGTCCTTTGCTCATAATCTTAACTGGAAACTTCACATCTCATCTCTTGCTAAAACAGCTTCTATGAAGTTAGGTGTTCTGAGGCGTCTCCGCCAGTTTTTCTCGCCCCTCCAACTGCTTACTCTGTATAAGGGCCTTATCCGTCCCTGTATGGAGTACTCTTCGCATGTTTGGGGGGGTTCCAGTCACACAGCTTTGCTTGATAGGGTGGAATTGAAAGCTCTTCGTCTCATCAACTCCCCTCCTCTGACTAACTGTCTTCAGTCTCTTTCTCACCGCCGAAATGTTGCATCCCTTTCTTTATTTTACCGCTATTTTCATGGTGACTGTTCTACTGATCTTGCTAACTGCATGCTTCCTCCTCCTGCAGCCACGCTGCACAAGGCTTTCTTCTTCCTCTCATCCCTATTCTGTCCAACTCTCTAATGCAAGAGTTAACCAGTACGCTCAATCATTTATCCCTGCATCTGTATTTCCAAATTCCTACAACTTGTCTTCTTTTAAGAGGGAGGTATCGAGGCATTTGCTCCCCTAATTCTGGCTGACGGTTTTGGCACTTTTTGTACTCTTTGGAGAGCCAGCGCTCAAGTGGGCTTTTTTCTAACTTTCTTTTTTTTGCCCTTGGCTGGCCCTCTTCCCTACGTGAAAAAAAAAAAAAAAAAAAAGCTCCCCCACCACGACGAGGCGGTTCCCATATGGGGGGGGGGAGGTAGCATGGGAGAAATCTTCTTAAGTTACTCCTGAAAACGTTTTCTACGAAAGTACTCGCTTGTATAGTCTTTCCACTCTATGAAGTCCGTTCAGGGTGGGGTAGGTATGGTCGTTTACAACTAACCATGCTGCCAAATCAACCTTAGTACATGCGTCTCTCTTTTATTTATCATCCATGTGGTGTTTGAAAGTGATATTTTGTGTATAGTGTATAGTAAAGGAAGTTACATAGTACAATGAGTGTCTATGTTTACGATGATAACGACGATTTGCATAAATTCTATTGCATGTGGCAGCGTTTTTTTCCCATGTTGCCACGTTGGTGGTAGTGTTCCCTTTCATCTCTCTGCTGGGTCAAGTCAGGCCAGGCCAGGGTTGCCAGGTTGGCGGGTTTCCCGCCAATATACATATATATATATATATATATATATATATATATATATATATATATATATATATATATATATATATATATATATATATATATATATATATATATATATATATATATATATATATATATATATATATATACACACACACACACACAAATATATATATACACACACACACACACACACACACACACACACACACACAAAGGGGTTTTCTGAAAGTTTGAGAGAAATGGACCAAAAACTAAGGCGCCGGAGTATTATTTATTATTATTCATTTCGACTTTT
This sequence comes from Portunus trituberculatus, assembly GCF_017591435.1. Taxonomy (NCBI): domain Eukaryota; kingdom Metazoa; phylum Arthropoda; class Malacostraca; order Decapoda; family Portunidae; genus Portunus; species Portunus trituberculatus. The sequence continues at coordinate 10,148,684 of NC_059263.1, read as the reverse complement.
TTTCCACATTACCTAAATAATAATAATAATAATAATAATAATAATAATTACAGAGAGAGAGAGAGAGAGAGAGAGAGAGAGAGAGAGAGAGAGAGAGAGAGAGAGAGATTAACAGATGGGTGGTGGGTCGGTACTTAATCTGATAATTGGGAGTCGAACTGGCAACGTCGCACTCATGGGAATTCCAGAATGTGCCCTGCCCTGAACGGACTTCATAGAGTGGACGCACTATAATAGATGGCAGCACCGTCGCTGCCCTCCAAACTTTAACCCACACCACAACTTCCTCTCTGTATATTTCTTGGGGGTTGCAACACACCTCTACACCTCCCCCCAAATTACACAAGATCCCTGCTAACGTGAGCTGTGTAATGATAACATAGTGGCTACCTTAACTCACATGAAACAGAACAAAATAAAAAAAAACTAAATGCACTTTGTGGTCCAAACGTGCTACATTGTTGTTTTAATATGTCTCATCAAGGGTGGTGTCACCTAATAGGTAGTCAGACAGGTGACAGGGTGCCTGTCTGGGGCGCTGGGGCCTCCCTTGCGTTGGGCAGGGAGGGCTCAAGTGTCGCGAATACTCGTACCCCGTCGTCGCTCACATAAGCGGGCTCGTACCTGAACGGATGTAGGTGTCGCCTGTTTCTAGTCGTGGCGCGCCCACTACCATCACACGACAGCTCCTCTGGAATGCCAAATCGCCTGAACCATCGTCGAAATACCTTAATGAGCCACGCACAGGTGGTGTCGCCTGGTAGGTGTTCTATCTCAAGCCACCCCGTGAGTCTGTCAGCGAGAGTGATGTAGTTGTTGCCGTCGAGTTGACACAAATCAGTCACTACCTGCTGGAATGTGTACTGCGGGGATGGGGTAGGCAAGAGGGGCTGGAGGTGGCGTATGTATCACATACTTCGCACTGTCATGCCCTGCGCAGCATCAAGTCTCTTCCTTGATGTCCCACATGGAGATTCACGAGGACTGCACGCCTGAGAGCTGCAGGAACAACAAGCTGCGAGTGTTTCTCATCAAGGATGTACAGGACCATGCCCCCTTGGCATGAGAGGTTGTGCAGCATTCTGAAATATTGACCAAGTGAGAGTGGCTCCTGATCTTTTCTTTCAGCCCAGCCCTTGTTGGCCACACATTCCCGTACGAGCCGGTACTCCTCGTCTCGCTCGGCTTCCTCCTCTACCTGGCGAAGATCCACGACGCGTCCCACCTCATCGTCGGCTGTTGCTGCTGTCATGGAAGTGCACACTAGTTCCTCGTCATTTACGTCCGATTTTTCTGGTGCACTGGACAGGATCAGGTACCGAGACAGGGCATCCACTGCACAGTTGACATCATTATTCAGATACCTGATGTGGAAGGTGAACGTCAGAGTCTTCTCTTTCAGATTGAGGAGCTGGGGGTTGGCTATGTCTTTAAGTTCCTTGTCTCCAAAAATTCTTGTGAGTGCTTTGTGGTCAGTGACAAACGTGAGGTTGTTACAGCCGAGTAGGAAGAGGCATGCTTTCTTCAAGCGCCAGACAATGGCCAGCGCTTTTTCTTCAAAGGTGCTGTAGTTCATCTCAGCTGTCGTAAGATGGCGGCTGCCGCAGAGCACGAGTATCCACCCCACAGGACAGCATAGAGGCAACTTTTCTGAGACACACTCACAGTACTGCTGTAAAATGACGAAGGCGATACCCTGGCGGCTGTAGTCAGTGAGGACTGCTGTTGGGCGTGAGACATCATAGAAGTGTAGTCCCTCAGCAGCCCAATGGTGTCCTTTGCTGATGCGACCAGCGCCTCCAGTTGTTTGTCCCAGTACACTACCTTCCCATTCGGCTTCTTGAGGAATGCCCTGAAGGGCTCCATGACAGTGGCGACCGCCAGGAAGGGTGCGATCTGGTTAACGAGGCCAAGCCATGACCGTACATCAGTTAGAGTTGGCTTGTCAGGCATCTTTAAGTCCGTTATGATGCTGATAAGATCGTGGCTCAGCTGGTATCCTTCCCAGCCTAGGAGGTAGCCGGCGAAGTTGACGCTCCTCCTGCAGAAACGAAACTTGTCTGGTCGCAGAGTGATGCCACTCTCCATGCACCTCTGAAGGATGTCATACGTGTGCCAGAAGGCGCCACTGACGCTGCTGTCGTAAAGTAATGTCATCCACGCATTTTAGCTTTCTGGGTAAATCTGTGATGGTGTCATCGAGCCGCGTCGTGAAGGCGTCCTGCAAAGCACAGTGGCCCATGGGGGTGCGGCAATAGCGGTAGTGGCCCCAAGGAGTAATAAACGTCAGTTTACGGCTCTCCAGGTCAAGGGGGACCTGGTGATATCCTGATTAAGCATCCACCTCGGTCTCGAATGCGTGCTTAGGCACGCTGGAGACGAGATCAAAAGGGGGCACCTCACTGAGGTTTGCACAGTTGAGGCGTTGAAAATCGACTGTACGACGGGGCCTTCCATCCTTCTTCGGGACCACTACCATTCTAGAGCACCATTCAGTGGGCTCGCCTGCAGGCACAGTCTCAATGATGCCCTTGTCGACGTCGTCATCCAGCTGACGCCGTACCTCGTCAAAGAAGTGGAGTGGGACTGTGGCTGGGACGTGTACCGGATGGGGACGTGCGTCGGACCGTAGGTGGATGTTGTGAGGCGGGCCGCTCATCTCTGGTAGTGGCGAACGACCTGTAGCAAACATGGTGCGTCTGAAGTGCTCCAAGAACCATGCTTCCATGCAATCCATGTTCTCCTCCACAAGCTTGTATGGTGGCGATTCCGGTAGGCCTGGGGCTATTGGGCTATCTGAAGGCTCTGCTGTGCACACGCTTGAAGGGGGACGGGAAGGTATGGTGGATCAGATGAAGGGCCTTGCACGACTCGAGCGGAAGGTAGAGTTGCTGCACACCCTCGGCTATGTAGATGCGCTCTGTGGTGGAGCGAGTTTCCACGGACACCTGACACGTGATGGTTCCCAGAAGGTTCATGTTGTCCCCGGCAACATGAGTGACAGACATGGGTGTAGCTTGAGGCTAGCGTTGAGATATGCAGAGATCTTCCATCAACAGGTGACCCGCTACAGATAACTGTGCCCCAGTGTCGGCCACAGTTGTGCAGGGGCACGAGGCAATAGGATTGGAGCAGCTAACCAGTACTGGTAATGACAACGCCGCCTCCACTCCTCGAACGATCACTGCTTCGGACGTGGGTGGCGCGCTCATATGGGTGGTTGCACGTGCGCCACCCTGAGGAGTGAGGGCAGGACAGAAGCGCCAGAAGTGCCCCTTCCGGCCACAACAACGGCATGTCGCTGCAAACGCCCTGCACTGACGCCCACCTGTACACTCAGTCCCCACATGCCGTGCACCGTTTGTGGCCCCGCCGTGACACCTCCTGGCGGTGCTTACCTTGTCCGGTGGGGCGGAGCGAAGTTGGGCCAGCTGGGTTGTGGGGCAGCATGTGGCGGGTCACCGCCTGTTACATCACCCCCGTCACACGAATGTTGCTCACTTGCCTTTTCTGCGGCCTCAATAATTTCACACACTCTGACTACATCACTGAATGACTCGAGAAGTGGGAGGCAACGCAATACCTCCGCTTTCATACTGCGGTCACACAGTCCCATAACTATTTTCTTACTTAACATGTATTCCTCCAAGGAACACTGACACTCAGGGCATCTAAAGCCACACTCATTCGCCTTAGCCCGGCACTTGGATATGTATGCACATACACTATCACTCGATGCCTGTGTTAAAGAGAAAAACTCCACCCATGACCTGACAATACAGAGTGGGCCTACCACTACACTCCTCACAATGTTGATTGCTTCCGTGGAAATTCATGCTTTCCCACACGTGCATCGATGCGTTGCTGTACCTCGGCTGTGCATAAGAGGCGTACGTATGGTGCGGCCACCGGCGGCACCCAGCCGCAGATGTTGCTGTAGTCCTCGACACTAGTGGCCCATGCCTCGAATGTTGCTGGTGACACGCCCACGGTTGCACCCCCTGGAGACGGTAGAGGGGGTGGTGGGCGCTGGTACAGAGTTGTAGGCAATAGCTGCCGCCCAGTGGCTGGTGTAAAGGCAGGGTTTGGTGAGTATTGTGTGGTGGTGGCTATGCCGTATGCTGGGGTGGCGGGCGCGAAGCTCAAAACCCACGTGGCTGCCTGAGGCATTTCCGTGGTGTCTGTGCCACCCCTGCCCATGAAGAAACTGCGCCATGATGGGGCTAGATCACAGAAAGGCCAGGGGCGCGTTACAGAGTTTATTAATGAGGGGTTGAGCACAAAGCGGGCGTAGGACGACTGGTCTCTACCCCTTAGGTTGAAACTGCCCGAGGCGGGCCGAAGTTGGGGTTTGCCACACATCCCTACAATAGTTTAACTTATTTGTTTGCTTGTTTTTCAATTGACCACTACAGTACTGAAACTGGGCAACCTTTAAGGGTTCTCTTTCTTTTTCGCCCTTATTGGAAAATAAATACACTAAGGAAAAAAAAAACAAAAATCACTACACAGCCTAGCATAATGCGGCGGCAATACACGCGGCTTTCACAGCTCACGGAAAGAAACACTGAAAACAATTACACGTCTTTGAGGCCGCAATGTATCATTAACAGAGAGAAGTGTACACCATGGTGCCACTTCCTCGAACACACATACTTGACTTTGGGTCTAGTTACGCCATGAGAAGAAATGGTGGGGAGAGAAGAACGTACCATGATGGGTGACAATCTCCCCCCTTCACTTCACCCTACACTGCCGCCCTAAAGATGATTTCACTTCCTCTAATCCTCCATAATAATTCCTTAACAACTAAGACACACACGTGGACACGCTGAGAGAAAGAGAACAGTTGTCTCTGTTTGGTTGGAGAATGAGGGGAGACTGAGTAATTAAATGATATGACTAAGTACAATTTAATAATTATAAAAGTCATGTTAAATTTTTACGAGAGCGGGAGAGAAGCACTGACCTGTTTGGTTAGAGAATGAGGGGAGACTGGGCCCGTGGGAACTTGCTTCCAACGGCTCTCCCAAGGCTTTGAAAATTGTTAGCAGACATCACAATAGGATTGGTGAGAGAGACTTTCCTGAACAGCTCAGTTCTCCCTTTACTTAACAGAGTGAAAAATTCGTTAGACATTTCCGATAATATAGCAAATAAATTTACGGTCTTTTAATTCATGAGCTGGCTACTCTCTCTTCCTCTGAGAACGTCCCAATACGGTATCTCTCGTGATCACGTGTGTTGCTACGCTTATAACTATGATTCTGAATTTCTTATAAAAAATTTTTGCCCCCTTCAAGAATTTTTCACTCTTAACTAACGTCTTCCACACAGGGAAGTAATACTTATTCCTTGGCAGCAGTAACCCTCACCAAGACATCCCCCCCCCATCTCTGGTGGGACTACTAATTTCACTGGACCATGGAAACTCACTTCAATTTTCATCTACTACAATTTCACAATGTCCCAAAAAACTAGGGAATGAAGCTGTCCACACCAGCCAACCTCCTGATCTACCGTCAGTTTGAGATCTAACCTTAGGTTCTCCGGTACTCTCGATGACAAGATTCGGCCACCTTGGTTACCTGCATTCATGCGTCACATTCATCTCCCCCCATTCATTCTACCTTCCACTCACAGGTATCCTAAAGTGAGAAATACGAGAGCCTACCACGTCCTGAAGTAGCCAATCGCAGTGTGACCCGTGCTGACTGTAAGTTGCAGTAATTAGTCTGCGAATTAAAGTGGTAACAACATCTCTTACACCCTCACTTACTCGACTCTGGGCCTAGTTCCATCACTACTATCACTGCCAGGAAGAGGTAACCTAATGAAGAGTTACTGCTTACCTTACAAGCTACAATTTACAATACCTTCACTTCTCATACTAAAATTCCTCGATGTACCGTCGCGGCGGTCTATGTAGCCTGGGAGATAACACTTCAGTGTCTAATCTACGTGAAAACTGTCCTGGGGTTCTAAGAGATACTGTTCCTCTCTTACAGAAGGGTTTCATTTTCTCGGCTGCCCTTTTCTACAGCTTTCCCGTGAAGGGGTCTCTTAGCACATAACCTCCATCATTTCTTAACACTACTTTGAATGGTTCATTCCACTCGACACAGTTTCTCACACACCCCAGACTCAGTGGTATCTCGTTTTAACCACACTAAAGCACCCATTTGTTCTTTGCATTTCCTATTTGCAACACTCCGATACTTTTGGGTCATTTTTTCGTAAGTCTCCCGAATAACACGGCAAGTAGTGTCAAAATCACTCTTCTTACCTTTCACAGTAGGCAATAGGGTACCCACCATGTGCAGTGGAGGTCGCGAGAAGGCAAGGTGGGTTGAGGGGTGATACTGGTGTGGAATTGCTGCGTCCAGTGGTCTCACACTTTGCAACAAACGAGGCCACCACAAGGATGATCTTGGCCTCAGGCAGCCAAGATAGTATCGAGGATGGTGAGATGTCGTGTAGAAGTTGAGGAGGTATTTGTGGGCAAGCCGCTCTCGTTTTACCCTTTCTCTTTCTCTACGTGTGTGTGTGATTACTAAAGATATGATTTTACAACTTACTAAGCTAATTTTACAATGATATAAATACTTTGAGTGATGTATGCTCCAGGTGAACTGCTCTGACTGCAAATTCCACCAATATGCCACCAGTGTAATGGCGGGGGACTGGGTAATGAATAATTTGAATAAATTAATTAAATTAAATAAACTTACAATGAATAAAAGAAAGATTATGAAAGATTTTTAATTTTATTTTTGACATAAAATTGTAGCGAAACTGCCGTTATCAGGCACTGGTTTCAATTTAATTTTGACTGATTGCACAACTACAAATTCACAAAAACTTTGCCACAAATTGATAGAATAACAAAATTATTCTCTCCCCCATAAATCACGTCTGTTCTTTACAGTCCAGTCCACCGGAGAGAGGATACACACCCTTACAAGAAAATAAGCACATAAAGGGAAAAAGAAAAAAAATACAAAATATAATCACTACACAGCCCTAGCATAATGCGGCGGTGATACACGCGGCTTTTACAGCTTACGGAAAGAAACATTGAAAACAATTACACGTCTTTGAGGCCGCAATGTATCATTAACAGAGTGAAATGTACCCCATGGTGCCACTTCCTCGAACACACATACTTAACTTTGGGTCTAATTACGCCATGAGGAGAAATGGTGGGGAGGGGAGAACGTACCATGGTGGGTGACAATATCCTGCCTTCACTTCACCCTACACTGCCGCCCTATTGCCCTATTGATAATTTCACTTCCTCTAATGTCTAATCCTTCATAATAATTCCTTAACAACTATCACACACACATGGACACGCTGAGAGAAAGAGAACAGTCGTCTCTGTTCGGTTAGCGAATGAGGGGGAGACTGAGTAAGTAATTAAATTATATGACTAAGTACAATTTAATAATTATAAAAGTTACGTTAATTTTTTTTACGAGAGCGGGAGAGAAGCACTGACCTGTTCGGTTGATGAATGAGGGGAGACTGGGCCCGTGGGGTGGGACCAGTGTTGCCACGCTTCCATGACTAATTTTCCCTACAGCCAAGGTGATTTTCCCCTACATTACCCTACGCTCACAAATCGTGATTATATACTGAAATAAAGACTACACATGCAAAAAAGAAAAAAAATGTTTACTTACATGCTTAGCAGGTTGATGATGATTATGAAGATTCTTGTGCTTCAACGAACATAGCATTTTCATCTTTATCCGAGTATTTTGAGAAGTACCTTGTTCTTGCACTTAAATACCGCTTACACAGAGAAGGGTCAGGGCAAAATTTGATGGAAATCTCTCGTATGTTTTAATTATTGATTCCAGTGTCTTAGTCGATAACTTATTTCTAAGTTTTGATTTGTTGTTGTTAAGTTTCGAGAATGTTCTTTCAACTTCTGCTGTACTTTGGGGTAATGCTGTTACTCTCAGCATGAAGGTTGATAGTTGTTCATATGAAGCTACTTTTCTCATTTCTTTCCAAAACTCCTCAATGCTCTTACTTTCCCATCCTCCTTTCTTCACCTCTTCATCAACTAAAATTGACCTCCATTGTCGATCAGTGATTTGTACATTAGCATCAGGAAGAAAACGTGGTAGCCTCTGAAACAAGACTGCTGCTGAGTTCCCTTCAGCTTTATCCTTCAAAATGTATTCATGGTTAACGTCTTTGAGTGCCGCAAAAACTGGATCCACTAGATTAATCCTTTTTAGAATTTGACAGCATGCAGTTTTGTACCAGTTTCTACACCGTGAAAGAAAGCTCCCTCTTTCGTGTGGCTTCAGTTTTGACAGGGTTTCGCTTGCAAGTATCCCAGGATAGACTTTATCCAACTGCAACCAATTTGATTCAAAAATGGAAAAAATAAATGGAGGTATACTTAACACATTCTAACTCCCGACGTGTCTACAAAGTAATATCCTCTTATATTAAGAAATGATGGACTGTCTATGTAAGCCATATTGAATTTCAGTTGAATTTCAGTCGTGCCATATTGATTTTCAGACTTGTAAATGCTATAGTTTCTTAATAGTATTGAGAGGAATGTCACTAACGGGATCGAATCCAGCCGTACTGGACACGAATCGTCGAGTCAGGTAGAGAAAGGATAGACACGTATCAGACTCGTCATTCTCTCTCTCTCTCTCTCTCTCTCTCTCTCTCTCTCTCTCTCATTTTGATTTCGTGTATGAAATTGATTGACAGTTGAAAATTTTTAATTTTCCCCTACATTCCCCTACGATGAGGCGATTTTCCCCGTAGGTATCCCCTACTCCCTACAGAGGCCTAAAATCCCCTACCGTAGGGGATTTCCCCTACGCGTGGCAACACTGGGTGGGACCTTAAATTCCCTGGTATTCTCTATGACAAGATTCGTCACCTTATAGTTACCCTGCATTCATGCAACACATTCATCTCCCTACATTCATTCTACCTTTCACTCGACAAGTATCCCAAAGTGAAAAATACGAGGACTTGCCATGTCCTGAAGTAAACCAACTGTTGTGCTGACTGTGACGTTGCAGTGATTAGTCTGCGAAATAAAGTGGTAACCACATGCCTTTTAGCATTACTTACTTTGACTCTGGGCCTAGTTCCATCACTACTATCACTGCCAGGAAGAGGTAACTTATTAGTTCTACGTACCCTGGGAGGTAACACTTCAGTGTCTAAATCTACGTGAAAAACAGTGTCCTGGGGTTCTAAGAGGTACTGTTCCTCTCCATGGAAGGGTTTCATTTTCTCAGCTGCCCTTTTCAACAGCTGTCCTGTGAAGATTTTCTCGGCTGCCCTTTTCAACAGCTGTCCTGTGAAGGGGTCTTTTAGCACATAACCTTCATAATTTCTTAACACTTCTACTTTATATGATCCATTCCACTTAACGCAGTTTCTCACACACCACAGACTCAGTGGTGTCTCATTTTACCCACACTAACGCACCCAAGTTTCATTTTTTGTTCTTTGAATTTTCTGTTTGCAACACTCCGATAATTACGGGTCATTTCCTCGTGAGTCTCCCGAATAACACAGCAGGCAATGTCAAGATCACTTTCCTTACCGTCTACAGTAGGAAATCGGGTTCCCACCATGCGCAGCGGAGGTTGCGAGAAGAAAGCAAGGTTGGGACCCAGATGGGCGGTCTGGTGTGGACTGCTGCGTTCATAGTGGTCTCACACTTTGCAACAATTGAAGCCACTGCAGAGAATGATCTTGGCATCAGGCAGCCAAGATTGTCTTGAGGGTGGTGTGGTGTCGTGCAGTAGAAGGTGATTCAGGTATTGTTGGCAAGCCGCTCTCGTTTTACCCTTTTATCTCCACATGTGTGTGTGTGTTTGATTACTAAAGATATGATTTTACAAACTTACTAAGCTAATCTACAATTATATACATTATATGTGAGTGATGTATGCTCTAGGCGAACTGCTTTAACTGTAAATCCCACCGATATGCCACCAGTGTAAGCGGTGAAAAAAAAAAAAAAAATATGAAAAGATTTTTAAATTTATTTTGACAAAAATGGTAGCAGTAGCTGTTACTAAAGACACTAGTTTTAATTTTGAAGGATTAACACTGAACAAATCTACAGACTTTATCATAAATTGATGGAATAATATTAAATTAACTTTCTACCCACAATGACGTTCGTTCGTTTACAGTCCCAGTTCACCAAAGAGAGGATGTCTCACTCACTACTAAATAAAGTACACACAAAAAAAAAAAAAGAATTACATAGTATAATTCACTACACAGCCTCACTACAATTAGCATGTGGCGACAAGCATGACACGGGCTGTTCCTAGTTCCACACACACAACCACACACACACACACACACACACACACACACAAAAATAAATAAATAAAATAAATAAATAAATAAATAAATAAAAAAAATAATAATAATAAATAAATAAATAAATAAATAGATAAAAAAAAAATACACTGTTTACGGAAATGTGTACCAGCCGGTGACACAATCCCCTTCACTGTTCTTTTAAATCCCACCACCAACACAAGAACAACAGTTTTCTTAATTTCACTAAGATTAGCCTAACTAAGAATCACACACATGGATCATCGCACACATAACAGAGAGTAGCCATATCTGTCTAGGCGGAGAGAGGAACTGCACTCAGTAAACAACTTTATATATATATATATATATATATATATATATATATATATATATATATATATATATATATATATATATATATATATATATATATATATATATATATATATATATATATATATACACGCAACATGTTTTATATAAGAGTTATGTCAAAACTTTATGAGCATGTATGCGACTTTATTTAACCTGCTCAGGCGGAGAGAAGAGCTGCACGTCTGAGAAGTACGTCTCACTTTGTTTCTCACGCTTAACCGCTCCCCTGGTAAGCATTGTCAGTTGCCACAATAGGACTTGTGTGGAGTAATTAAAAGTGAATCTGATTGCCATTATTAAAGAGATTACATTACTGAAAGAAAAAAAAAAAACTTTTCTGAACAGTTCAGTTCTCTCTCTACTTACTGGAGTGAAAAATTCGTCAACTTCCGATCACATAGGTAGTAAATTTAATGCTTTTAATGCATGACTGGCTACTATTTCTCTCGTACGCGTTTGATGTTCGTCCATATGTCTGTATGTCTGTATGTATAGTATCCACGTGTGTCGCTTCACTTACAGGTATGATCTTAATAACTGAAAACTTAATATCATTATCCCCGGCACTACAAACTGACCATCATTATATAAGACATACTTAATATTATAGGCCAAACACACACACACACACACCGTGCTGCAATAGTTTGCACGGTGGGTCCACACTCTGCAGAATGAATATGGGACTATATAGTAATTTCACACTATTCATCTTGACACTGAGACTGGAGACCCTTTTGGGGTCGACTCTTGGCCAGTAGAGGTGGGCAAGAGTCGCTCTCTTGGAGAGATTCCGACTCCAGAGGCTGGTGGAATCGGCGGAGTCGACTCCACGCAAGGCCGCCTGAGACAAGGCCAGATCACAGTTTCGCGGGTCTCCTGATACGTCATCAGCCAATAATCGGCTACCGGTCTTCTCTTCAGTTAATTTTGAATGGACAGCGGTGGGGTATGCTCAAGGCCGCCCTGGAGAACACGTTTCGCGCGACTTACTTTCCATTATAAAACTACTTGTGACAATGCCTTCTACTTGCTGTGTACCTTACTGCAAAGGCAATTACAAAACTGGTCCAAGAGTGAGTGTATACCGATTCCCTGAACAGCCTGAGCTTCGGAGGAAATGGTTACAAGCCATCGGGAGGAAGCATTTCACTCCAACTCATCACAGCAGGGTAAGCACTACACAGGTATTTGTTGTTTTGCATGATCTACTTGCTAAGTTAAGAATTGGGTACTTTCCTGTTATTGCCCCACCACTAATTTTAGGTTAGGTTAGGTTAGAAAATTAGTTAACCTAACCTAACCTACCCTAACCTATCCTAACCTAAGATAAAGAAAATCAAATACAATAGAAAAATCTGAAAATTAATGGTAGGACAATAGCAGGAAAGATACTCTTTAAAACATTAAAGCAAAGATACAAATTTATTACCTTATTATGAAATTTGTTTATACTGACTACATTATGAGTAAAAGCTACTAACTTAAATCTTTAAAAATAATACGTTAACTGTAATCAAATACATGTATAAGATGCTTAAAATAGGTAAAGATTTGTGAATATTAATACTAATGAGAAATATACAGAGTATTTAAGAAGAGATAGAGAGTGAGAGAAGGGAGAAATATATAGAAAAAAAAATAATACAAATATTTCTAGGTATTAATACTTATTATTGCAGTAATAGTGCTATGTGTTACTGAGGTCATTATTTAACACAAACTGTTTAAGTTTGTGTTTGAATGTAGCAATGCTGCAGTTATGTGGTACATGTCTTGCAATATTATTCCATATTATTGCACCTTTATATCTAAATGTTTTCTGCATCATGGCTGTCCTACATAATGGTACATGAATTTTATGATTGTCTTGTTATATGGGAGTGAACCTGATGATTCCTGAGAAACATATCATTGAATATTGGGGGCAAACACCTGTTGCTGTATCTATACATTAGCTTACTGACAGTGAATATATAAATTTTATAGAAAGGCAGTATTTGTAGTGAAAGGAATAGTGGTGCAGTATGATCCCTGTAATTTGCCTGTGACTTTGCTAGAAGATTATTAGGATTATATTACTAGTTACCTTATTATTTTTATTATTATTATTATTATTATTATTATTATTATTGTTATTATCAATATTATATTATTGCTTATTACTAGAGTTTTCTCTATACAAAGCAATTGTATAGACTTGTGATGGATCGAATAGTTATTAATAAAATGTACTATGTGTTTCTAAAAAACTTTTCGTTTAATATTTGATAACCTATCCTTGAGCGTTTTGTTCTACAATAATGTGTGTGTGTGTGTGTGTGTGTGTGTGTGTGTGTGTGTGTGTGTGTGTGTGTGTGTAGGAGCTTACCGGGTATGAAAATAGAGAAAAGGAAATGAAGATGTAAGTGTAGTACTAAATATCTTCATTATAACATAACACATTACATTTTGTAAGCTTAAAAGTGAGAAAACAACAGGTTAGTAAGCTATAAACATTAGGGGAATGATGGGAGGCGAGTTGTAGGTCACTGGTAAACACCATAGCCAACTGCGAGCGGGATAGATCCTCGGGACGTGACGTCACAGGGAAGTGGACCAGCCTTGTTCTCCAGGCGGCCTTGGATAGATCGTCGGGACGTGACGTCACAGGGATGTGGACCGGCCTTGTTCTCCAGGCGGCCTTTCTCCACGGCGCCACGCTCTTCCCAGCGCCTGGCACAGAGCGACCCCGGAGTCATCTCCCAGCTCGTCAAGCATTACAGGCCTTACCGACTTCAGCAGGGCCGTCAGAAAATATACCCTACAGAAATTAAATGTGTAATGTTTTATTTGAGCCTTGCCTTCAATTATCCCATTCCCATAATAATATTTTTACATTACGGTGGAATGAGGCTGTCTCAGCTTGGCGTGATCCTGCGACCAAGTTTTTTTTTTTTTTTTTATTTCCCGGTGAGCAACGAGGGAGATTCGTCTGGCAGTGTTACTGTCGTTTTCAGCAAAGGCATTCGCGTATATGGGCGAATGCTTCTGGACCGTTCGCCTTCCGCAAGTGCTACTGAAAACGCCTATACATGTACATGCATGTAGATGTAAACATGTACATATACATGTGTAGTGCCGGGGATGATAATATATATATATATATATATATATATATATATATATATATATATATATATATATATATATATATATATATATATATATATATTTTTTTTTTTTTTTTTTTTATTAGAAATTCAGAATCATAGTTATAAGCGTAGCAACGCACGTGACCACGAGAGATACCGTTTTGGGATGGTCTCAGAGGAAGAGAGAGTAGCCAGCTCATGAGTTAAAAGACCGTAAATTTACTTGCTATATTATCAGAAATGTCTAATGAATTTTTCACTCTATTAAGTAAAGGGAGAACTGAACTGTTCAGGAAAGTCTCTCTCAGTAAAGTAATTTCATTAATAATGTCAATCAAATTCTCTGTAATTATTCTGCACCAATCCTATTGTGATGTCTGCTAACAATTTTCAAAGCCTTGGGAGAGCCGTTGGACGGAAGTTCCCAGTTCCCAGGACCCAAAGTCTCAAACTGATGGGGGATCAAGAGGTTGCCTGGGGTGGACAGCTTCATTCCCTAAAGTATTTTCAAAATTGTTGTGTTATGTCTCCAAGGGACATTGGGGAGTGATGGTTAACAAGACCATTGTACTAGATGTGTGAAAGCAATTGAAAACAAGTAAATTTCCAAGGTCCAAGTGATTTTCGTAATCCCGTCCGTGGATGGAGGAATTTGTTGAAGATTACTGTTGCCAGGAACAGGAACCGCTTCCCTGCGTGGAAGATGTTAGTTGAGAGTGAGTGAAAAATTCTTTGTGGGGGGAAAATCTCGTGTAGTGCTGGGATAATAATATTAAGTTTTTAGTTATTAAGATCATAGCTGTAATTGTAGCGACACACGTGGATACCATACATACAGACATACAGATGTATTGATGAACATCAAACACGTACGAGAGAGAGAGAGAGAGAGAGAGAGAGAGAGAGAGATAGTAGCCAGTCATGCATTAAAAACATTAAATTTACTCACTATGTGATCAGAAGTTAATAAATTTTTCACTCCAGTAAGTAGAGGGAGAACTGAACTGTTCAAAAAAGTGTTTCAGTAATGTAGTAATGGCAATCAAAATCACTTTTAATTACTCCACACCAGTCCTACTGTGGCGACTGACAATGCTTGGGAGGGGGAGGAGATAGAGGCCCACTAGGGAGGTTAAGCATGAGAAACAACTCGAGACTTACTTTGCAGACTCTGCCTGAGCAGGTTAGTTGCACACTCGCTCATAAAGTTTTGACGTAACTTTTATATAACACATGTAGCATATGTATATATGTATATATATATATATATATATATATATATATATATATATATATATATATATATATATATATATATGTGTGTGTGTGTGTGGTGTGTGTAATTCACTGTTTGATCTGCTGCAGTCTCTGACGAGACAGCCAGACGTTACCCTACGGAACGAGCTCAGAGCTCATTGTTTCCGATCTTCGGATAGGCCTAAGACCAGGCACACACCACACACCGGGACAACAAGGTCACAACTCCTCGATTTACATCCCGTACCTACTCACTGCTAGGTGAACAGGGGCTACACGTGAAAGGAGACACACCCAAATATCTCCACCCGGCCGGGGAATCGAACCCCGGTCCTCTGGCTTGTGAAGCCAGCGCTCTAACCACTGAGCTACCGGGCCGTGTGTGTGTGTGTGTGTGTGTGTGAATAAAAGGTGGGAAATGACAAAGCTCGGGGCAGTTTGGGTGGCAGCAATCTCCTCTAACCTTCCTCCCTCTCCCTTCCTTCTGGCGAGAAACAGTACACCATCCCCAGAGTTCTGACGAGGCACAGTGCACAGTCTCCAAAGTTCCAACTCTATCCTTCATTCTCAAGCTGCCGGCCAGGCTTGCCTGACTGACACTCCTGCAAACGCCTTACCTACTGTCGCTGTGTGTTGTCTCAACCTCATCACGCCACTCAAGCCGTCGCCAGGAACAGAGAGGAGTGTTCTGGTACCTGCCTGTATGACACTATTTCACACGCCCTGCCTACGGTCGCCATGTGGTCTCAACCTCATCGTGGCCCTCTCGCCGTCGCCAGGAGCAGAGAGAAGTGCTCCGGGACCCAGGAGCCTGCTGAGCCGCACCCTGCTGCTTGGCTGCTTTTTAAGATTTGCCTTTCCAAGAAAGGCATGGGCCTTTTCTGCTAACGCAGTGGCCCATAGTTGGTTGCTGGTTTTCTATGAGCTTATAAAAAAAAAAAAAAAACGATATATGTGGTCCACCTATCGAGGTGGCGGGAATTTTTTGACCAACTCGATGAGTTGATCTAATGGTGTGTGTTGGAGTGTGAGTGTAGCTGTAGGTCTTCGTTGAAGAAAGCGGCTGGTGTTTTCACAGTTGGTGACATAGTGTAGTAGTGGTGTGTTAGTAGGTGTGTTGCAGTGAGTGCATGTGAGTGGCAGTGTATTGTTCAGCTCCGCTAGACAGTGGTATCCTAGGCGGAGCCTGTGCATTCGCGTAGTGATGTAGCGAGGTAACTTGTCGGGTAACATGATGTGTGTGTCGTCTGTGGTGGTGAGGTACCAGTTTGCACTGGGGAGCCTTCGGCTGCGCTGCGTGTGACGTCGGTTTTGTAGGTTGTGTTTGCTGCTTTGTTTGTTGTGCTTTTAAAAAGGCTCTTGGATGGTGGTATTGGGATGTTTACAGCTGAGAGGTGCAGTGCAATTTTGGCGGCTTCGTCTGCTAGCTCGTTCCCTTTGAGGCCAGAGTGGCTGGGGATCCAGTTTAGGGTGATCCTTCTTCCCTGATCGTGTATGTGTTTGGCTGTTGTGAGTATGGAAGTGATGATATGTATGTTGTCTTTGGGGTGTTTCTGTTGAAGGCATTGGATAGCTCCTAGAGAATCTGTGTGTATAGTAACGTGTCTGTGTTTTTGTGTTGCGTGCTCAAGTGTTTTTTTGATGGCGATTAGTTCAGTTTTAGGGTGGATGAGTGGTCGGGAAGGCGGAAGCACCCTGTTGCTTCGTCGTGATTAAAAGCTGCTGCTGCTCTATGAGTGATGGGGTCTACAGACCCGTCGGTGAAATAGGTGTCGGCCCCGATAACTTCTCCGGCGGAGAGGGATGCCTGTGCTTGGCGGGCAAGTTCGATGGGGGACAGACTGGATTTTTTGCCGGTCAAGGATGAGACGGACACTTGGATGGATGGATCCTCCCGTGGGGGCACGCGAGTAAGCAGGGTGGGGAGGATCGTGGCGCAGATTTGTGAAGGTGACTTCAGCTCGCAGTGATTTTATGTTGTGTGCTGTTCTGCTGGCCCGTGTCTTTTTCCTAAAAAGGTCTTCGTTATGGGCGAGGCTTTGAATTACACTGCGGACGATGGCGGAGTGTCGTGGTTGGGTGGCTTTTCCTGCTAGGAGGTTGATGCTAATTGCCCAGATTCGGTGTAAGAGCTGGGGTATCTTCGCCTCCGCCCTCAGATTGCATAGTTTTGCCCATTGCGGTGCACCAAGCATGAGGCGGAGGGCGGCGTTTTGGACTTTTTCGAGCTGGTCTATTTGGGAAGTTTGAGCGGTGGCAAGAACGGGTGCAGCATAGTCTATAATGCTGCAGATGGCCTGGAAGTAGTAAGTCTTCAGTACTCGGAAGTCGGCTCCGCCTTCTATAGCTGTCATGGCTCTCATGATTCTAATATGTGGTTAGATCCTGTCAATGGTGTGGCGGACATGTTGCTGGAAGGTGAGTTGATGGTCGAGCCAGATCCCGAGATACTGGTGTCCTAGAGTCCACTCGATGTCGATGTTGTGCGCTCTGAGCGGTACATGAGGTCTTTGACTATTGAAGTAAACAGCCTTGGTCTTGTTAAAGTTTATTTTAAGGCTTTCTGTAGGTGATGTGGCCCGGTGGACACTAAGGCCACATCATCAGCGTAGCATAAGATCTTCGTTCCAGATGGTAGAGGTGAGGATGTCAAGTCTTCCATCAGTATATTGAAGAGGTATGGGCTGAGTATGCTGCCCTGTGGTGTCCCATTTTCGAAGGTCATGCTAGGTGAGAGATGGCCCTGGAAACGTACTCTTGCCCGTCTGTCAGTTAGGAAATCTTTTGTCCACTTGAGTAGTGTGCCTCCTACTCCCTTGCGTGCGAGTGCTGCTAATATGGCTGTCGGGTTGGCCAGTTTGAATGCTTTCTCCATGTCCAGGAAGACAACCACCACTTTCCTCCCTGATATGGTGGTTAGCATTTCCCAGAGGCAATCTCTGGTGCCGAGGCCTCGGGTGTATGCAAAAATATTGTCTTTCAGTGGGCCTGTAGCCCACTGCAGCCTTTGGAGAACCATCTTCTCTGCAGTTTTTCCGAGGCAACTGAGCAGCGAGATGGGCCTGGTTTTGCCAGGTTCTTTTGGTTTCGGGATGGGCATAATGGTTGCTTCTTTCCAGGCTGATGGAAGACGACCAGCATTGTAGGACATGTTGATGACACGGAGTATCTCTTGTTTGGCGATCGGGCCGGCATGTCTCAGCATGGTGTAGGAGATCTTGTCACTCCCGGTAGCAGTGTCGGGTCGCGGTTGAAGAGCGTCCTGCAGCTCGATGAGTGGCTTGGCTGCTTGTACCACTCTCCTCCCATCACCTACGGGGCGAGAGCCACCTTGAACCGGTATTGCAGCAGTGGGAGTCTGTCCCCGCCAAGCCACATACCATACACATACGTAATATAGACTGAACTGTACATAACAAATAATGGGGGCCGCCATGGTACAGTGGAACTATGCGTGCTTTGGGGTTCGAGGGGTCTCCAAGTGCACGGGTTCGAATCCTGTCCACGGTCTGAGTGTAGGTTGGGCTTCGTCACTTGGGGCAATGGTTTCCTAGTGGATGGGCTTTGAGATAGGAGGTACCCCAAAAAGTATCCCCTTTAGCTCAGAAATTCACGTGAAAAGTCCACATGGTATAAATAAAAAAAATAAAAAAGGAAGAAAGGATTATATTGTTTCCCTAGCCCTCGGGGGAGGAACCACTTAGCCTCTTAACAGGAATAATGAAAAGGAAAGAGAGAGAGAGAGAGAGAGAGAGAGAGAGAGAGAGAGATTGTGTGTTTGTGCTAACTGTCACCATGACAGGTTGGAAGGAGGACATGCTACCTAGAACATATTTCCTAGATTCAAGCTGACATGTCACACGTTTACACAAGACAAGTTGAGAGATAAGTCAAGTGCAAGTTACTTGCTCCTAATTTTTCAAAGCCAAGTAAGTGTTCAAACTCTCTTGGGAGGTGGTGGCGTAGTGGAAAAGGTAGTGAGTGAGCATGGGATTGGGCAGACGTCCTCGCGTAGGTTCAATTCCCACCACATACCACTTTGAAGCTATGCCATTTGTTGAGTAGTTTAAAGTTACCTACATGTCACCATGATACCCAGGTTCAAGGTGGTTACACCAAAGATGCACTTGGGTGGTGATATGGGCCCTAATATGGGTACCACTATAAATAAAATTGCCTTCCCCACTATTAGGCGGAAGCTGAACAGCGCTCCCCACATATCCTTCAAGTGTGTCTACAGGCGCTATAAGCCATAACATAAAAAAAAAAAAAAAAAAAAAACTAAACAAGTAATTCGAGCAAGTAAGCTTAGATCTGAGATCACTGACTGATCTCAAAGTGTATTCCCTGGTATCTCACCAAGACTTCTATAACCACCGTGCTAACCTGAGCGCACCACAATTGTAGCTCTACATAGCAATGTCAAATATAGTGATTAATAATGTGTCAAAATTTATTAAATTATTGTATCATGAAATATTATAAATACATAAAAAAAGTTTTTTTTTTTATTTTGTTATTTATACCATGTGGGCTTTTCACGGGAATTTATGGGCTAAAGGGGATACTGTTTAGGGTACCTCCTATCTCAAAGCCCACCCGCTAGGAATCCGTTGCCCCAAGTGAGGAAGCCCAGCCTAGCCTACACTCGGATCGTGGACAGGATTCGAACCCGTACGCTTGGAGACCCCTCAGACCCCAAAGTGCGCATGGTTCCACTGTACCACACAGATATAAGCAAATATGGGTAAGGAAATGGACACATCAAAGAAAATGAGCGTGGATCTTCAGCATGACTTTTTAGGGAAACTGTATTTTGGAAAATCTAAAATAATACAGAATACATGCTTGATAATGTCCCTAAATGTGTTTGATGAGTTGCTAAATACAGAGAGGCCATGGAATATACAGTCGGCTGATACCTTGATGAGATTTATCACCAGTTTCATTTATTTTAGAGCATTAGATAAAAATCAAACCATTAAACCAGTTAAACGCCACAGAAGGCGATGAACAAGCGAAGCTATAGCCTTATGCTGTCTCCCTTTCATCTCCGTTGGGCTTCTCCTATCACAACCTCATTACTGTATCTTGTCCTATTTCTCCAATCCCTCCACAGGATCCCCCAAAGCAGAGGCGCCTCTCGTGTTTTGCCTCTGCCAGTTGGGGGGAACAACCTAAGGAGGTATTATGCTGATTTTCCTTGGAATGATTACTGCTTCCGTGTCAGAGACCCATCTCTTTGTGCTGAACACATAACAGAGGTGATAGCGTCTGGCATGGAGGCGTACATTCCTCATTCCATATCTCAACCTAAACCTTCTAAACCTTGGTTTAACTCAGCCTGTTCTCGTGCTATAAATGATAGAGAGGTTGCCCACAAAAGGTACTTGAGCCTTCCATCTGAATCTCACACACACTCTATATTTCTGCCCGGAATCATGCCAAGTCTGTTCAACTTGCCAAACACTCCTTCATAAATTGAAAATGTCAAAATCTTTCAAACTCAAACTCCCCTCGAGACGTCTGGCATCTAGCTAAAAACATCTCAAATAACTTCACTTCTTCTTTCCCTCCTTTATTTCATCCTGATGGCACCACTGCTATCTCTTCTGTCTCTAAAGCTGAGCTCTTCTCTCAAACTTTTGCTCACAACTCCGCCTTGGATGATTCTGGGCTTGTCCCTCCCTCTCCTTCTCCCTCTGACTATTTCATGTCTACAATTAAAATTATTTGTAACGATGTTTTCCATGTGCTCGCTGGCCTAAACCCTCGGAAGGCTAATGGTTCTGATGGGGTACCTCCTATTGTTCTCAAAAACTGTGCTTCCATGCTTGCACTTTGCCTGGCCAAACTCTTTCAACTTTGTCTATCAACTTCTACCTTTCCTTTGTGCTGAAAGTTTGCCTACATTCAGCCTGTTCCTAAAAAGGGTGACCGTTCCAATCCCTCAAACTACCGCCCTATAGCTTTAATCTCTTGCTTGTCTAAAGTTTTTTCATCTATCCTGAATAGGAAGATTCTCAAACATCTGTCACTTCAAAATCTTCTGTCTGATAGCCAGTATGGCTTCCGTCAAGGTTGCTCTACTGGTGATCTTCTGGCTTTCCTTACTGAGTCTTGGTCATCCTCTTTTAGAGATTTCGGTGAAACTTTTACTGTAGCGTTAGACATATCAAAAGCTTTTGATAGAGTCTGGCATAAAGCTTTGATTTCAAAACTGCCCTCCTATGGCTTCTATCCTTCTCTCTGCAACTTTATCTCAAGTTTCCTTTCTGACCATTCTGTTGCTGCTGTGGTAGACGGCCACTGTTCTTCTCCTAAATCTATTAATAGTGGTGTTTCTCAGGGTTCTGTCCTGTCACCCACTCTCTTTCTATTATTCATTAATGACCTTCTTAACCAAACTTCTTGCCCTATCCACTCCTACGCTGATGATACCACCCTACATCTTTCCACGTCCTTTCGGAGACGACCAACCCTTCAGGAAGTCAACAGATCACGCAGAGACGCCACAGAACGCCTGACTTGCGATCTTTCTAAGATTTCCGATTGGGGCAGAGAAAATCTAGTAGTTTTCAATGCCTCAAAAACTCAATTCCTCCATCTATCAACTCAACACAACCTTCCAGACAGCTATCCCTTCTTCTTCAATGACACTCAACTGTCTCCCTCTTCCACAATGAATATCCTCGGTCTGTCCTTTACTCATAATCTTAACTGGAAACTTCACATCTCATCTCTTGCTAAAACAACTTCTATGATGTTTGGTGTTATGAGGCGTCTCCGCCAGTATTTCTCGCCCCTCCAACTGCTTACTCTGTATAAGGACCTTATCCGCTCCTGTATGGAGTACTCTTCGCATGTTTGGGGGGTTCCAGTCACACAGTTTTACTAGATAGGGTGGAATCAAAAGCTTTTCGTCTCATCAACTCCCCTCCTCTGACTAACTGTCTTCAGCCTCTTTCTCACCGCCGAAATGTTGCATCTCTTTCTATCTTTATCGCTATTTGCATACTAACTGTTCTACTGATCTTGCTAACTGTATTCCCCCCCTCTTCCTGTGGCCTCGCTGCACAAGGCTTTCTTCTTCCTCTCATCCCTATTATGTCCAATTCTCTAACACAAGAGTTAACCAGTACTCTCAATCATTCATCCCTTTCACTGGTAAACTCTGGAATTCCCTACCTGCATCTGTATTTCCAAATTCCTACGACTTGTCTTCTTTTAAGTCTTCTTTTAAGCACTCAAGTGGGCCTTTTTTTTTTTTCTTTTTTCTTTTTTTTTTTGCCCTTGGCCGGTCCTCTTCCCTGCATTAAAAAAAAATTGTAACCGATTATTTGTTTGTTCTATGCAAGTTTCTTTGATTGTCTGCATTAGGGAATGCATTACCCAACCTAACCTAACCTAACCTAACTTCTGGATGTGTATTATAATTTTGATTGATGTATTATTTATGCTCTAAAGAACGAAGAAGCGCCAGTTCGCAGTGTGAAATTTGGGAGGAGTTGCAGGTGTCAGTCCCGCTAAATATGTACCAAATTGTCGTTGCAATAAACAGACTTGGAGAAGGCTTGGTTTTCTCTGATCATCACTGTTTCTGGGATAGCCTTAAGGGACTAGATACCGCTCAGGACTGACTTTGGCAAATGAACCATGCAGGGAGGATAACTAAGGAAACCTGGCCTTGTTATCTGAGTTAGAAGGATATAAGCACCTAAGGGAAGCTTATACCACTAGAGTTGTGTATTCTAGTCTGCGCTGTCTACTAGCTTAGGGCGTCGCCAGAGGAAGAGGCTGAACACTGCCGGCCCAACCCGCCATGAGGATACAATAAGGCGAGGGGCACGGCACGCCACCCAGGTGCTTCGACGGGAGTGTTTCCTCGCTGGCAGTCTACAGGAGGACCCCGGGATAAATCCTGCGTCGGGCCTCTGTGTGCCTCACGCAGGTGAAGTGTTGCGTGTGCTCTCCCTGGCTTCCCCTGCCTCGCCGCGTGTGGACGAAGAGATAGTGGGGGATCGCAGTGAAGGGAGGGCCGGTGATGTAAAAGTGGTGTCAAGAGTTTGGGATACGCCTGTAGGTTGCCTTGCCAGAAGACAAGAAGAGGCGAGATGGTGTACGACTTAGTGAACAGCGCAGAAGAGAAGTGGTAGCAGCCAGTACGAGCTGGGCTACTTCTCCCATCTCGGGAGAGATGCAGTGTCACCAAGTATCAGCATGGCTGCCTCCTCCATCCCAGACAAGCTTGACCTGTTCATGTAGTGGATGTCACAGCAGATGAAGGAACAATCACAGCAAATGAAGGAGCAGCCACAGCAGATGAAGGAGCAGTCACAGGAGCTGAGACAGGCGGTAAGGAAACAGTTTCAGCAGTTGGAACAGCTATCATAGGAAATGGCACAGCTGTCGCAGCTGAAAGAGCGGATGAAACAACAGTTTTACCAGGTGGCAAGTGATATGCAAGCAGAGCAGGATGAGAGTGAAATGTGATAGTTTTAAGGAAGAGATGAAAGAGTACTGTGCCCATGCCCTGCAGGAACTGAGGGGGATCAGTGAGAAGCGGTGTGCCTGTGCTGAGGAGAAACACCGGGAAGGTCCAATCAGTGAAATCCACTGCAAGGAGGAAGTAGTGGAAGACCAAGAGGAGGCAGACGCACCAGTGAGGGCTGTGCACTCATTCCTGGTGCTTGGAGCTGGTGCCGCCTTTCAGCACCCTCCTTCGCCTCTCAGCAGTGAGGACGAGGACCATAGGAGCAGTCGGTCGTCACTTCCTTTCTCGAGGGCCAATCGTAAGTTGAGGAAGCCAAGGGAGTTCAACAGCAAGGTGCCTTGGGAGGCTTACCAGGCCCAATTCGAGTTGTTGGCTCCGCCCCGTTATGAACGAGGAACTGACGCCCTGCCCCGTCATGTGAAAGCTAGAAGGGTGACGACGTGCAAGACGAACCATCGGTGGAAGGATTGATTGATTGATTGATACTTTTATTGTTGCATTAATAAATAAATACAACATAGGAGGAGGATGGACCTTGCCACCCATCCCCTGGGCAAAGACTTAAGGTTAAAGTATCAGAAATATAACAATAGACAGTATACATAACAAGAATACAAGTACTTCAATAAATAAATACAAATATTGCACACCTTATTGCCTAAACATCCTACAGTCTGGGAGCAAACAGAGGATATTCCCTGAGTATATCCCTGAGAGTGGTTGAGTCTAGGAGATGGTCAAAGAGACTATACAAGTCATGTTGACCTTGTGGCCTAAATTTAGCAATGAGAGGACATTCCATGATATAGTGACGCAGAGTGTGTCCCCTTGGTGCAGCACATAGCACACAGCACACGCCAGGGGCAGCACTGAATTCCCAAGAGTATTTGTAGCCTAATCTGAGCCTCATTACAGTGTATCTCCCGTAGGTGTAAGCACAGCTCTGGGAGACACGTGCATAGTGAAGACTTGTGCTACTGCCCCTATGGCAACAAAACTCCAACTGATCATTAATGCTACTATGTACAAAGTCCTTAATGCTACTCTTAACATAACCCAGAGTGTGCTCAGTGCCAGGGTCCACTGTGTCATCTTGTAGGGCACACTGAGCAAGGCGGTCTGCTTTTTCATTTAGCGGGATACCCAAATGAGAGGGTATCCATGTGAAATGGACCGTGGCACCAGCACCTTCTAGGGCGTGGATGAGATCAAGACACTTATTAACTAGATCACAGTCCATGGGGGAGGTGGATTGAAGGGCATACAATGCAGCCTGACTGTCAATAAAGAAATATACATTCTTATGGAGAGGCGCCACAATATGGAGCGCCTCCAGTACAGCATACAGTTCTGCTCTAGTGGAAGACATGGGTGCAGGGAGCCGCCTGGAAACCTCAGTGTCAGTGTAGAGACTGGCAGAGATGTAGTCACGGATGAACAGCCCACATCCAGACCTGCTGCCATTGACTGACCCATCACAATAAACATGAATAGCCTGAACGTGTGGGTACTTGGACAATTTAGTCATGAACATGTCTTGCAGCACATGAGGGAGCCAGTCCCTCTTGGGCTGATGCAGAGTGAATATCAACACTGACACGGTGAGGGTTCCAGGCGGGTTGTAGCGGTGACATAACAACGTTAATACAAGCCTCGGCTACACCTACACTTGTCAGTACTCCCAAGATCTTCCTGAGGTATGGTGTTGTAGGAGTGCGAGGATCATGATACAGGGGGTCAGTGATCCCTTTAGAGAGTCAGAGTCCGTGCATAGCATCCAACTAATTGTGCGACAAGTAATTTCCTGTACCCTACACATAATACTCGGCAGGTGCAGTTCAGCTCTGAGGACTTCAATCCGTGCAGTCCTGGGGCATCCCAAGATTATCCGCATGGCTTCATTCTGAACAAGCTCCAGGGGATGGAGTTGGGTGGCACTAAACTGTATTAAAACAGGGGAGGCATAATCAATAAGGGACCGTATGACAGATATATAGAACATTCTTAGGACTGGAATGCCAGCCCACAGGCCCCTGTTTGCTAGCAGCCGAAGTGGTGCTAGCCGTGGCAGACAGAGGTCTCGAACATAGTGGACGGCTTGAAGAGACTTCCTGAAGCTCATCTGAACACCCAGGTACTTGTGTATATGAACTCTAGGGATGGAAACATTATTTACAGTGGGCAGCCGAGAGACCTTCCCTTTAGCTTGAAATTTTGTTTTACATTCATTAATCACTAGTTCCATTTGGACACACAACGCTGCCAGTTGTGACAAAGCTAACTGGAGAATCCTGGGTGTGGGGCATTGGAGGAGTATGTCATCAGCATAGATGAGGACCTGCGGAAAGGCACAACACGCAATTTTGTCCATTAAAACATTAAAAAGCATTGGACTAAGGACTCCACCCTGTGGTGTTCCAAGCTCAAAGTCTTCCTCAAAGGAAACTGCACCTTGAAACCAAACCTGTCCTGTTCTATTGTACAAATAGTCCCTGATCCATCCTAATAATCTACCTTTGACACCTTTGAGAATGACTTCCTCCATAATAACATCTTTGTTTGCCCTGTCGAAGGCACCCTTGCCAGAGAGTACATGGTCCATCTTGTATATAAACCTGTTCAATATTACCCGTTCCATCATCTTGCACAGACAGCTGGTGAGACAAATAGGGCGAAAGGTGCCATCATCTTTGGGGATAGGGATGATAATGGCTGTTTTCCAAGAGTGGGGAAGCTTGCCTACTGTGAAAGACATGTTAAATAAATCCAAGATAGGGTTGTCTACCTTTACCTCCAGGAGAGCATTGAGGATATCATAGGTGATGCCATCCTTGCCAGAAGCTGTTGACTTGCCCAACTTGACTGCCAAGAGGAATTTGTCATGCGTGATAGGCACACAGCTGTCATCCAGCAGAGAAACACTGTGGCGAATCAACTCCATCCTTCGTGGTCTTTGCTGATCAAGCGCCTCCTGGTATTCCACCGGAAGGCCAGAGAAGGATGAGGCTTCCTTCCAATGCAAGACGAGTTCTCGTGCCCTGCCTGCAGGATCAGGGTCACACACCTGTCGCCTGGACTTGCCCCGGATGCTTTTGACATGGCGCCACACGTCCTGGAGGGACCAGGTCCCACGCACCTGGTCCAGGAAGGAGACCCAGTACTTCTTCCTTTCCTGCTGCCACAGATCCGTGAGGTGTCGAGCCACGGTAACCATGACATCCCGTGACTCTGTGTCTGCTGGGTTGAGCTGCCAACGTCTCTGGTAGGCAGCGAGTGTCTGTTGGCAGTTCAGAATCACAGGGTCGGCAGCATAAGTCCTGCGGCGTGGAGCATGGGCCCTTGCCAAAACAGATGAAGCCCTCAATGGTGTGCAGGAGTCCGTCGTGCAGTGCCTCTGCATCAGCAAAGGAGCCCTTCACGGCAGTGTACCACGCCACCACGTGGACGACGAGGCCCACCATCCTGGATGGTGGCACCGTCAAGCGTTTCCTGGGCACTACTGAGGCGGACTGCACAGGGAGGGTTGTCTCCTGGGCGAAGTGGTCACTCAGCAAGGACCTGACAAGAAAGGTTTCGGTAGTATATGTTGGCATATTGACAAGAGCTACATAGTCAAGTCTGCCTCCTTGTACATGTGTGGGTGTATGTTCCCCAGTAAGCACAGCTGTATCTGTGATGTCAAGGAAAGCCTTCCAACGCACACCATTGGCATTGGTGGCATTAAGGTCACCCATGATAACACACTGCTCTTCAAGAACATAATCAGGAAAATTTGCAATATTTAAGGCACCAGCATGAATGTACATGTTTACAAAGTAAATAATTTCACCCAAAGTGTGCAAGCAAACTAATAAAATTAATACCCTCAGTGACCCCCATTTCCATGAAGTTAACTGGAATCCCATGTTTAATGTAAGTGGCCATCCCCCGACTACTGCCGTCACAACAACTGAAGGTGTGGGAGGCATAACCCCGCAGCTCAGTCACCCGTGGCCCTATCTCTTGTAAGGCAATAATGTCAGGCTTATGGAGAAGGACATGAGAGTGTAGATCAGTGAAGCAGGCATGTAGACCATTGACATTCCATGTTAGGGTGCGGAAAGACTAACCGTTGCATCTGTGTCTTCAGGCCGTCCACTTCCTGTGTCAGGCGAGACATCTACTCCATCAGCATCTATATGGCTGCCATCAGATGTCCCTGGTCTGGCTCGGGGCTGGCAATCATCAGATGTACCTGGTCTGGCTCGGGGCTGGCAGTCCGGGCTGGATTTGGGCTGGAGCAGCGCTTCTTCTTATGGCTGACCAATGTCCATTCACCTGCAGCATCCTCATCACAGTCTGCCTCAGGTGATTTGCTTTCTGAGGCAGGGGGAGCTGAGGCCATCCCTGAGGGGCTCTGGGATTGTCGCGTAGCTCCCTTGACTGGCTTGGTGGGGGTATCCATCCTCGGTAAGAGTGCAGCGGCAGTTTTACACTGCCCTGCAGCATTGACCTTTTTCTTGGGTGGGTCGCACAGGCTATGCTGACACACGTCACTCTCTCCTTGGCCCCGCTGGCCACCGCTCGTTGCAGATGGGGGTTAAGGCCACAGTGGAGGTCCCAGTGCATACTTTAGGGAGGCTGTGGCACAGTGGATAAGGTGGTGAGCGTGGGATCGGGCAGACGTCCACGCGTAGGTTCGAATCCCACTACGTGCAGCCTTAAAACACTTTGCCATTTGTCGAGTGGTTTAAAGTTACCTACATGTCACCATGATACTCAGGTTCTAGATGGTTACACCCAAGATGAGCTTGGGTGGTGATATGCCCTGCCTGCGCCACTAATGGGTGGAAGCTGAACAGCACTTCCTACACACTCTTCAAGTGAGCCTACAGGTGCTATAGGCCTTACTGAAAAAAAAAAAATACTGTGTGCTGCTGGTTCTTGAAGGCGGCAAACTCATTACTAAGACCTGAAACTGTTGCAGACAGGTTCTCCACTTTGGCAGCTAGCGCCACTGCCATTAGCTGCTGGGTGGGGTCGGTGGCAGGCAGTTCCTGAGTGATGCCTGGCTGGGGCACTGTTTTTGGAGGCACAGGGGGCACTGTAGCAGTGCACTGCGGCAAAGGCGGGAACACGGCCGGTGTGGCCAAAGTGCCAGTGGTGGAACTGGAAGGCTGGGACAGGTAAGGGGTAGCATCCGAGAAGGAGAGCTTCGTCGCCCAGGCGTTGGTCTGGGGAGGTGGAGCATGGCAGAACACAAGCCTGGGCAGACTCACCTCATTAGTGACAGGCTCCCTTTGGGGCCAAGGCCTGACAGTGCAGAGGGTGGAGTGGGCGTTGTGGTCGTCCCCACAACTGCAGCAGCGAGGAGGGATTTTGGTGCCCTCCTTGATTTTATCCAGGCACTGTGCTGACTTATGGGGGCCAGCACAGTATCTACAACGAGGGGCAGATTGGCAACGCCACTCCTTGTGTCTCCCAGTGACTGCAGTGGCGACATAAGTCTGGTTTGGCGTGTAACGCTCCACACGCCGACGTCCAAGGCCCAGGAGATGCACCTCACTGGGCACCTTCCCTATCACCACTCCCAACAGTTGGGGCCTTGGCATCTGCCCCACCATTCTCCTCTTCAGCCCATGGAATCCGGCTGGTACTTCAATGAGGTTGACATTGATGTGGGTCGCTACACCATGGATAATGACAGGATGAATGCCTTCCTCACCAGGGCACTCCATAACAAGGCCCAGGAAGCCCTCACTCACCAGGATGGCATAGAGGGAGGAGTCAGTGCTGACTGTGATATAGGGTTGGTTTCTTCCCTCCTTGTAGAGTGGCTGCAGGTCTGGATGTTGCTTCAGCAGGGCTGCAAACCAGCTGAACAGCTCACTGGTCGTCTTCCCATGGCCAGCTGGGAAGAACAGGCGACGTCTTTGTTTACAGTCAGAGGCAGGGACAGGTAAATGTGGAGGTGAAGATTGGTCAGCAGCAGCAGATGGTTCAGAACGAGGCTCCTTGACAATCACCATGTCCTCCAGGGCTGTTACGCCTACCTCCACCACAGCAGCGTCCTCGACGGGCATAGTCCTTTGTGCTGGGTCCACGTGGAACTCAGCAGGCTTTGTTGTGGCGGCGGGCACCAACAAGCCCAGGCACGGGCACTTATTTTCAATCTCAAAGGCTATTTCTGGCTGGTAAAACGGGCCTAGACCTCCCTCAGAAGCCACTGAATAGGCGTGATCACTCCAAATCACTTCTGATTTCTGCTTGTAGGGGCTGCCACTCATGTAAACAAGCGGAGTGTGAAAATGCGTCCTTCCGACTCAGTGGGCAGGACGCAACTGCAGTGGACGGAGAACCCTCGATACTTTAAAGGAACCTACTGGGGATGTGGCAATTTGGGCCATAAGTGGGAGCAGTGTGGCTAGCCACGAAGATCACGCTCCCTGGAGGACACCAGCCGTATGCTCTTCAGGCCGTGCTGCTGGAGTTGTGGTCAAACTGGACACTGTTCGAAGGACTGCCAGGACAACAAAGAAGTGGTGAAGGCAGGAAACGCAGCCAGGCTGAGCAGTGGGGCGAAGCATCAGCCAGAGGCTGTGCTGCCCCACTAGGAATAAGCTGCCGGTTGACAGCAGTACCTACAGCTGTGCATGTGGTGGCAACGGTGAATGGGCTCTCTGTTCAGCTTGTGGTGGACGCAGGTTCTGAGAAGACATTTGTGGGAGAGGACTTAGTGGATGTGGGCAGCGTGCTGGAAGTTACACAACAGCTGTGTGGCGACACAGGTCAGTGTGTCGCTATGTGGGGTCCCGTTATGGTGAACATCAACGTGGGAAGCGTGCTGGAAAGATTGCCAGTCTTCATCGCTGCCTTGGAAGATCTTTGCTTGCTAGGGATTGACTTCCTTACGTGTGTAGGAGCAAGTTTGGACCTCTGAGAGGGGAAGTTAAAAGTACGTGGCCAGGAAATTCCTTTGATCCTCGGAGGTGATGCTCCATGTGAGAGGAGTGAACAACAGTGTGTAGTGTCTTGCCAGGAACCAGGACCCCGACATAGACAAGATGACGCTGAGAGCCGCCAAAGCAGCGACAGTGACGTTGAAGAAGCTGCAGTGAAGCGCGCTGATAACATTGACATGCCCAGGAGGAATACAAGAAAGCCGAGGCGGCACGAAGATTGTCATATGATATCATGTCCATGTCTCTATTTTTGACCTTTTTTTATGATGTTTCTTTTTTTTTCTTTTTTGTGTGATAGCTAGCTAGGGTATCTTTGTGTAGGGGGTCAGTGTTATGTAAAAGTGTTTAAGTTACTCCCCCCCCCACGCATTGCTGGAAGCCTGTAACTAGAGAATTGGGATGTGGAGAGAGGACATTTATTTTCTTGTAACCTGGATCATTTGTTTGTCCTATGCAAGTCTCTTCGATTGTCTGTATTACCCATGAATAAACTTCTGGCTGGGTATTAGCATCATGGTTGATGTATTATCTGTGTTCTAAAGAACGAAGGAAGCGCCAGTTGGCATTGTAAAATTTGGGAGGAGTTGCAGGTGTTCAGTCCCGTTAAAATATGTACCAAATTGTCATTGCAATAAATAGACTTGGAGAAGGCTTGGTTTTCTCTGATCATCACTGTTTGTGGGATAGCCTTACGGGACTAGATACTGCTCAGGACTGAGTTTGGCAAATGATAACCAAGGAAACCTGGCCTTGTCACCTGAGTTAGAAAGACGTAAGCACCTAAGGGAAGCTTATACTGCTGGAGTTGTGTACTCCACTCCACGTTGTCTAGGCACCCTAGACTCTAGGGTGCCACCAGAGGAAGAGGCTGCACGCTGCCTGCCCAACCCGCCATGGGCGAAGGGAACAGCACGCCACCCAGGGATAAGCCCTGTGTCGGGCCTCCGTGTGGCTCATGCAGGTGAAGTGTTGTGTGTGCTCTCCATAGCCTCCCCTGCCTTGCCTCTCTAAGGGATATACATTAACTATCTCTCTCTCTCTCTCTCTCTCTCTTTATAGTTTTAATTAGAATGATGTGTTATTTCATGTCACTGCAGTGCATAATTCTGTCATGATCTGAATTTAGGGCCGGCCCAAGCCATTTTGATGCCTTAGGTGAAATTACTCCTTGGTGTCCCCCACCAGTAACACAATTAGGTGACAGCTATCCGGTGGCACCCCTCTAGCAGATGGCGCCCTAAGTGACCACCTATATGGCCTATGCCAAGGGCCGGCGTTGTTTGAAGTTAACATTAAATCAAGTGTATTGTCTGAGCGAATATTAGTAGATCCGGTAATCCACTGAAAGAGGCGTAAAGAGATAAAGCAGTCAAGAAAATGTTTGGCATGTGCACTGGGGACTAGGAGAATCACCTGCCCACTGTATACCAGGCAGGTTAAAGTCACCCATTAAGATAATCTCTTTACCAAGCACAAAATCATTCAGGAATGACAAAAGGATTGCATCATCAAACAGCAGGCTAGAAGGAGGACGATATACAGCCAAAATCTAAATGTTATACTCTGGAAGAAAACACCTTATAAATTATTTACAGTTATATCTAAATGGATAGAAATCAATTTGTTATGAACATATGTACATATTCCATGCTTGTGGACAGGACTAAGAGTGTCTTTTCTGAAAGATTATTATTCAGGATGGCTATAAAAGAGTCAGGCATTGAGGGTAGGAGTCAAGTTTCAGTAATTGACACAAAATCCAATGTGTTTACAACAATAAAATCACAGAGTATGGTAAACTTATTACTAAGACTATTTACATTTAAAAGGCCAAAATTTAAAGTAAAAAAGGGCCCTGGGTAGCAACAGCAGCCACACCCGCCAGAGGGGCGGAGGGGTGGCCACCAGCAGGCTGCTCCCTGGACCGGCCCGGTCGCTGAGGGTCTGTTCGAGGACGCACTTCCCCAGCCACCAAACCAGCACCAGCAAATGACCTGCCAGTCCCCTGACGGATCCCTGACGGGAGTGTTGACTACTAGCATACAGCTCTTGTCTCTAATGATATGTTAGATCACGGATAATATAAACATTTGGATAAATATCACTGTTCTTTAGATATTTAACATTAAGAATCAAACTGTTTCAGAGATCTGAGTTAGCGAACTTAGTCTGATCAATGCAGAACACATTCAAAATAGGGAAATCAGAACCTAACATAACATAACATAAATAATAGGATAACAAAGGGCCACCAGGGCCCATCTAGGTTATCCTGTACCAGTCGCACAGCGACCTCGTCATCAGTACTTAAAGATACACTTACAAGTACACAATACATTATATACTAATTCTAAATATTTGGCCCATTAACAGGGCTAAGTCCTGCAGCGAAATCCTCTACAATTTGTGGTCCCCATACATGGGGATCATGTCTTATTTAACTATAGTAAATTTCTTATAAAAACTATCATGCAGTGCTATACATAATTATAAATCTAATGAATTTAAGTGCTTATCTAATCTGTTTTTAAACATTGTCAAACTAGTGCTATTTACAACCGTCTCTGGCAATGCATTCCAGAAGTCTACCACTCTATGACTAAAGAAATATTTTCTTATATCTAACCTGCAGCCTTGCTTTCTAATCTTAAACCTAGATGTACAACAACCCAGGAAATCATTGATTTTGCTTCCTCCATATTAGCTACTTTTATGCCGCAAAATATTAACGAATCTTTACGTTTTCGACGCTCTTCCATTTCTACTATCTCCTTCCTAATAGCAAAGCTAAAGTCTGGAAACAATGCAGGGCAGTTACCACGTTCACCACTACTCGGTTGAGCAACAACAGAGACGCCATTGCTTCCCCGAGTGTTGGGGCCGGAAGTGGCGGAGACCTGATTTGTCAAGGTGGAAACTTGCTCAGATAGAGCCTTAACAGATGAGCACAATGCCTTGACAGTTTCATGCAGCTACCTGAGGGCAGGACTGGTACCACCATTGTCACCTCTGGGCACATCGTTACCAATACCACCACCAGGCCCATGGGTAGGCTTCACTCTACATCCAGTACAGACAAAAGGTACCGCATCACCACCATCCTTCATTGACTAGATGATAGACTGAGATAGGCCCATGCAAAGAGGAATGTTACGAAACCACAAGGGGCACTTATCACAGCCTACTCACTCGTTATCCCTTGTGCCATTACACATTTCACAAAATTTGTCATCGCTGGCGTTATTGCCAGCTATATTAGCAGCAACATTAGGACTAGTCTTACTGATGGAGCTCTTTCCTCTACCCGTAGCAGAGCCTCTTTTACGTCCACGGTTCTTGATGAGTAAAGTGTAAGTTGTAGAGCATACAGCGCCACGTCCTCACTCTTCCCTCACCACCAGCCTTATGTTGTTTACGTAAGTCAAACCATCAGTTCTTAGTTTTCTTCTAGTAATGGAAAAGAAAGTGGCAATTTCCCATTGCTTAACACGGGAGAGGCCAATGTTTTGGGTGCTTGAATATTTGGAATTTCTTCAGATTTTTACAAACCACCATCACCTCCATCCAAGCCTAAGGAAGGAACAAATATATTTGAGAGCACTGGGAATCCTTTCCTCTTTATGTTTAGTCCGTCAGTTAGATAAGACACGAGTTTTGTTAACATTACACCTCCTTCAAGAAAGATATATCACTCAAGGAAGTCATCAAGGAGATTAATCAACATCCTTAAAATTCATTATTCAGTGTTTGTAGAAATAGCATAGTCACCCATTCAATCCGTTCAGTGTTGGTGGCGTACGTATGTATGCTAGAAAAAAAATCTTTCATTATACTTAAAATCGCACATGAATTAAGTAGTTATGAATTATAATTTAGTTTTATTAATTTAATTCAGTAACAAAGGCGCTACACTTAAAAGAAAATACAGTCCCCATTTAAAGATTGGAAACCGGCCTGCTGCTGCGATGAGCCTGAGGAGCCGAGCCAGTGAGCCACCGGCCAGCCACTCAGTGTGTCGCAAGCCGCCGTTGTGAGAGGAATTTTGACGTTCACAGCTCCTGCGTTAAACCACCGGCGCTATGGCTGCCAGTATAGAGTTTTACAAAGAACAGGCCAAGAAAATGCTGTACGAGAAGAACAAATTCACGGACATATTGGCGCAGGTGGAGGCGAAAACCCAAGTGAAGAGAGAATACCTGGCGCTGGGTGAGTATTTTCGTGTGTGCTTATGTATGTATGTGTGTGTGTGTTTAGTAGCCCATTTCCTCATCATATGGTAAGGCACTCTTGGTGGTGTGATGTTGTCATCGGCGACATAATCACTGACTAGTGTGTGTGTGTGTGTATGTATGTTGTAGGTGACACGGTGAGGCAGAAACACCCATGGTGAGTGACGGGTGAGGGGCGAGTCTGTCTCGGTGCAGGCCAGCCAGCAGCAGCTCAGGCGTGCTGGAGGAAATAAGGAGAGACAAAGTGCTGCTGTGTAAGAAGGGTGATGATGAATATGAAGGCCGTGGCCAAGACTGCACCCAAGATGAGGTCCTGACAGGGTGCACGCCACTGCTCAGCCCGGCAGCCAGGCGCCTCGCGACAGCAGGAGACTGGCATAGATGCAGCAGTGACCGCAGCACGTTCCGCCTGTAGGATTTGTGCCGTGGCTGTACGGCAACTCTGGTGGTCGTTGTGTGGCTGGGACCACAGGCATTTAAAAGGGGACTGGGTGTGGGGGCTACCTTTTGGGCATATGGTGTGTCCTGTGTTTTTGAAGTTGATGTTCTGGAAATTTCATAAAATTTTTGTTGAATGTGTAAGGGTGACTCAAATAGAGAATGAGTGTTTCTGTTTTTGTTTTATGGTAAATATCTATAACAAATCCTTCATCCCTATCATTGCCAATCCCCTTGGGGAACCATGAGGAAAAACGGGAATTTTGAGTGGGGTAAGCTAAAGTAGACATTTTTTTGCAATTAAATATTCTAAGGAAAAGTATATCATTATTTCACAAAGTAATTTTTTGCAAAATATTTGCCAACGATTCACTCTAAACTAGATGCCGTGGGGACTGTGCCTTTCCAGAGCCCCCTTCTAGACTAGCTGGGGGGCCTGCATCTCCCTGGACCTCCCATAGTTACTAACTAAACCCTAAACAAAACATAACCTGTCCTAATTTTAGCCTATATACAAAATGTAGCGAAGCATTGGCAACGCTGCTCACCAATAACAGCTAGGCTCACCACAACCGCTCCCTCCTAACAGGATGCTGCACCCCTTTAATAAAATAAAAGAAAGAATGTCTGGTAGTATCTGATGTTATTCACAATATGGAAGCAAGATCACCTTGTGAGGCACACAGAAATGAACTCTTGCATTTTCTGTGTACATAGCGATATGATTAAAAAAGAGCTGAACTTGCAGTCCGAGCAGTACACATACACAGTGAAAACTTACTAACTGGTAGAAGCTGACATGTTTCACCCTCTCTCATGAGAAACAAATGCAATACTATATACCAAAGTAACTCTTAGCATAGCAG
This sequence comes from Portunus trituberculatus, assembly GCF_017591435.1. Lineage (NCBI taxonomy): Eukaryota > Metazoa > Arthropoda > Malacostraca > Decapoda > Portunidae > Portunus > Portunus trituberculatus. The sequence continues at coordinate 10,112,615 of NC_059263.1, read as the reverse complement.
GCTCTAATTGGATGTCCATGACACGTGATTTATAGGCACCACAAATCCCACAGGACCCACAATTCCCTACTAATGTAGACAGCCACAAGAACAGGAGGAAAACTGGAATACTGCTCGCTGGACTCAGTTTCTGACTTGATTTTGAGTTTTCCAAAGCATCACTATAAGCCAATAAAAGGCTTGTGCTGGGAAAAAAAAAACTTGATAAGCATGAAATAAATATTAACAGAATATGTAGTCGTTTTGTGTGCTACTAAGAAGGACCAATTATAGACATTAACCCATTTTTTATATATATATATATATATATATATATATATATATATATATATATATATATATATATATATATATGTATGTATGTATGTATGTATGTATATATATATATATATATATATATATATATATATATATATATATATATATATATATATATATATATATATATATATATATATATATATATATATATATATATATATATATATATATATATGTATGTATGTATGTATGTATGTATATATATATATATATATATATATATATATATATATATATATATATATATATATATATATATATATATATATATATATATATATATATATATATATATATATATATATATATATATATATATATATATATATATATATATATATATATATATATATATATATATATATATATATATATATATATATATATATATATATATATATATATATATATATATATATATATATATATATATATATATATATATATATATATATATATATATATATATATATATATATATATATATATATATATATATATATATATATATATATATATATATATATATATATATATATATATATATATATATATATATATATATATATATATATATATATATATATATATATATATATATATATATATATATATATATATATATATATATATATATATATATATATATATATATATATATATATAAATGGGTTAATGTCTATAATTTTATCTATATGGCATACTGGTTGATTGTTTTCTTCCATCGTCACTCCTAAGTCCTTTTCCTTTTTTACTTTCTTCAGTTCTACTCCATCTCCCATCTTATAGATTCCCACTGGTCGTCTTTCACTCTTTCCCATTTCCAATCTTGTGTGTTTCACTGTTTGATATGCTGCAGTCTCTGATGAGACAGCCAGACGTTACCCTACAGAACGAGCTCAGAGCTCATTATTTCCAATCTTCGGATAGGCCTGAGACCTGTGTGTGTGTGTGTGTGAATATATATATATATATATATATATATATATATATATATATATATATATATATATATATATATATCACACACACACACACACAGGTCTCAGGCCCATCCAAGATTGAAATAATGAGCTCTGAGCTCGTTCTGTAGGGTAACGTCTGGCTGTCTCATCAGAGACTGCAGCAGATCAAACAGTGAAACACACAAGATTGGAAATGGAAAAGAGTGAAAGACGACCAGTGGGAATCTATAAGATGGGAGATGGAGTAGAACTGAAGAAAGTAAAAAAGGAAAAGGACTTAGGAGTGACGATGGAAGAAAACAATCAACCAGTATGCCATATAGATAAAATTCTCTGAGAGCCATTTAATTTGCTAAGGAATATTGGATTACCGTTTCACTACATGGACAAAGAAGTGATGAAGAAATTGATAAGTACTATAATAAGACCCAGTTTGGAATATGCAGGAGTTGTGTTGACCACTCACAAAAAGAAACACATAAGGAAGTTGGAGAGACTACAAAAGATGGCTACAAGAATGGTTCCAGAATTTGAAGGGACGACATATGAGGAGAAACTAAAGGCTATGGATCTACCAAATCTGGAACAGAGAAAGGAGAGATAGTTAGGCAGATAAGTCAAATGATCGTTCACTTTTTCAGGAAAGCACCAAATTTGGTACACATATAGTATAGACCCATACATTTGATTTTGAAGGTGGAGCCCAAAAATCTGGGCTCCCTGGTGGCTGCCATATTGGATTTCAATATGGCCATCTAGTGAAACATGGTATGAGCAATATCTCCATTGATATAGCAGATACAGTCTTACTTTTAGGGTCTACCACCATGTTTTAAAGGGCAGTGGATTCAAGGAAGTCATTTATAAATGCATTTGAGTCTGCCATTTTGGATTTCAAGATGGCCACCACTCCTCAATACTGTTTTGTTAATATCTCTCAAATCATACCTGATACAAAGAAACTTTCAAGGTGCACCCTATGGGTATATGAATTCAGTGATGCCATTTTCAAATGGATTTGAGTCACCCATTTTGGATTTCAAGATGGCCACCATTCATTCAATCAGCTGTCCTCCTATAATGCACAATATATGTAGATGACATATATGGAAAATAAGACAGATGAAAACACATTTTCAATGTTTTACCATGTTTAATGGTTCCCAAAAACAATGAAAACATATTAGGAATGCCAAAATTTACAAACATTTAGGTTTCTTGATAACACTGACCATCGCATCCACACAAAGAGGTATATGGCAGATTAGCTTTGTGGCATTTACATTTGGCTTTGTATGATGATTTGCAATGACAGCTGATAAGTTCTGTGCAAGCAGTTTGCATGACCGGAAGTTTCATCCAGTTAGGTATCCAGCAGCGATCTCCCTTCCGTTTCCACCCAAACAATGTTGGTGATGGCAGTTCCTATTGGCATACTAATGATTGGCCCTACACATGACAAGCTTGATAAACTGCACGTTTTGCGTGCTCCTCCAAAGCATCAGCTGTTGGAGAGATGTTCTCAATTTCTCTGGACTTCTGGGCAAACAGGTACTTCCACACTTTGTTCACAGATGCCGAGTCATTTGTTTTGTCATACAGGATGCTGACAAACCGCTCTAACTTGTGAAACTCTGTGGTGATGGAATCAGGGTTTATCATTAAAGATTGGAAGCACAGAGTTATGTCTGGTAAAATTTCCCGTGTTTTCCAAACTGAAAGTTTGCCCTTATTTGCAAAATAGGAAGTTGTATCACAACTTGTGAAGGCGTGAAAGAATGCTAAAGCTTCTGATTTCCTTTTGCCTAGTCCATTTGCTATTCTGTGAATAGGTATGTAACGGAATTTTTTGCCAGTGCCGAATGCTATCCACATTTCCTCCACTTGGATGGAAAAGAAATGAGATATAGCCTAGACAACTACATCGATATCAACAGTTCTGATCAAGATTTTGGAGGCTCCCTTTCTTGCGGCATCCATTGTGTGTAAGATCACCCTGGTGTCTGCCTCTTCATGGTTGCATGGACTCAAAATATTCAAATCAGCATTAGTATCTGAGGACAAAACTGATGCACCGCTTGTGACATATATCTCTCCTCCTGTGATGGATGCTTTCACAGCTACATTAGACAAGTACTGGAAGAGCTCCTCTTTGTTCTTGTCATTTTGCAAGAAACTTTTCCAGTGTCCAGGAACCTTTGTTTTTAATGTTACCATCCTGCGTGTTCCAGTTCCCTTATCCCCCCGAACTTCAGATTTTATGCTATCATCTCGGTATGTGTCCCACACTACATCCACATGACTAGTAGATTCCAGTTGTCCCTTCAGATAGGGAAGGAAAATGTCCTGTCCGTACTCTTGGAAAGTTTTCCCTGAAATTCCCTGGAGAAAGTTCACAACAGCTCCTCCATCAAGAACTTTAGCATCTACAGATGGGGTGGTCTTCTGAGAAGGGGATACAGCCTCTAAACAGTCTAGGAGATCAGCTTTATCTCCTTGCCTCATCTTCCCATTCTTACTGAGTGATGGTGGCTGGGGTTGAATTTGTGACTGAAGAAGGTGTCAAGGTCGGGATCTCTGCATTGACTCGCAATATAAAGTCTAGAAAATAAGCTGCGATCACTTTTCAATTCAGAATTTTTCTGTTTCTCCACTGATTTTTCACTGTGCTTTTGATTGGTGAAGAGAAGAATGTTGTTGCGATGTATTGTGGCATCAACTGACTGATTTCTTTTTGACAAACGCTCTTCCACGTATGCTTTGTATTGTGTGAGCCCCAAAGTCCTCACTCCAGCTATGGACTTGGCAACATCTGCAGACATGATATCCTTGGCATCCAAAGTCATTAACTCCAAATGGATTACCCATATCTTCTATGATGTCAACAAGGGAACATACATTTCTTGCAAAGGCTTCTTGAATGCTGGGTGTCTGTTCATGATGCAGATTATTAGAATTAAATATGATTTTCAGTTCTGATTTCAAAGGTAGTACAAAGCTCGAATTAGAATGGCGGCCATCTTGAAATTCAAGATGGCCAATGCATTTATAAATTATCTCATTGGATCCGCTGCCCTTTAAAACAGGGAGTAGAGTCTAAAATTAAAACTGTATCCGCCATATTAACGGAGATATTGCTCATACCAGGTTTCACTAGGTAGCCATCTTAGATTTCAATATGGCGACCACCAAGGAGCCCAGGATTTTGGGCTCCATGTCAAAAATCAATTGTATGGGTCTATACTTTGATTGTAACAAGTTTGGTGCTTTCCTGAAAAAGTGAACGATGAACCCTATTTATCGGTCTTATCCGCCAAACTAGGAGTGGATCTGATACAAGTTTATAAATTGATGAATGGAATTGATCAAGAGGATAATGAGAAACTGATCCTGAGAAGATTATGACATTCGTAGCACAAGATCACATAGTAGAAAATTGAGGAAGAGAAGATGTCTGAGAGATGTTAAAAAATGTAGTTTCCCACAAAGACGTGTTGAGACGTGGAACAGTTTGAGTAAAGTGGTGTCAGCAATGAGTGTGCATAGTTTTGAAGAAAATTTGAATAAGTGTAGATATGGAGACAGGGCCACATGAGCATAAAGCCTAGGCTGTGTTGAACTGGACCAGAGAGTAAAGGAATGCACAAGATTCAGAGGAAACGACGAGCCGGCGAGATTGGACCTAGTTTTTACAAGGGGTATACAAATGAATGACGATATAAGATATAAGTGCCCATTGGGAAAGAGTGACCATGCAATATTAGAAATAGATAAAGAAGAAGGAAAGGAAGATAGAGACAATTCATACAAAGGAGACCGATTAAATTACAGAAAGGCTGATATTGAGAATCTCAAGAATTATTTTAAAAACGTAGACTGGGAGGAGATGGAAAACTCAGAGACGATGCAAGACAAATATAACTTATTTTTGGAAATATACAAAACCGGAGTCAGGGAATGTCCCGAAATATAGACCTAAAGAACAAGGAAAGAAAGATTGGTTTAATGCAAGGTGTGCTAGGGCAAAGGAGAAAAGAGATGGAGCATGGAAAAGGTGGAGGAGAAATAGAAATCCAGCAAATAAGGAAAACTTCAAGGCAGCGAGAAATGAATATGTTAAGGTGAGGAAGGAAGAGGAAAAGAACTTCGAAAAAGACATTGTCGAAAAATGTAAGGAACAACCAAAATTGTTCTATAGATTCATAAATGGAAAAATTAGGCAAAAAGAAACAATAGAAAGGTTAAAAGGAGAGAACGGGATGGTGGAAGACCCAAAAAGTATGGCAGAACTATTAAATAAAAAATTCCAGGAGGTCTTTACTAAGGAATCCAAATTTGAAAGGCCACAGGGTAATGGAGAGACAATCTATATGAAAGAGATTAAAGTAACCAAGCTTGAAATAAAAGAGTTAATGAAGGAACTGGATGAAGAGAAGGCAATGGGACCGGATGAAGTCTCAGGCAGAATACTGAAAGAATGTAGGGAAGAACTAGCAAGTCCTATATACAACATCATAAAATGCTCAATAGAAAATGGAACAGTACCAGTAGAATGGAAAAGAGCTGAGGTGGTTCCCATATATAAGAGCGGAAGGAAAGAAGAACCTTTAAATTACAGACCGGTATCACTAACTAGTGTAATATGCAAGATGTGTGAAAGAATAATAAAGAAACAATGGATCGAGTTCCTTGAAGACAACAAATTAATATCAAATAGCCAATTTGGTTTTAGAAAAAGACGGTCTTGTGTAACTAATTTATTGAGTTTCTATTCTAGAATAGTTGATAGAGTACAAGAGAGAGAGGATGGGTTGACTGCATTTATTTGGATTTAAAAAAGGCGTTTGACAAAGTGCCACATGCAAGATTACTATGGAAGTTAGAGGAGAAGGGTGGCTTAAAAGGAAGCACATTGAGATGGATAGAAAATTATTTGAGGGGGAGAGAAATAAGGACGGTAGTTAAAGATATGAAGTCCAAGTGGAGAGCAGTAGAAAGCGGAGTGCCACAGTGGTCAGTATTGGCACCAATACTTTTCCTCATTTATATTAACGACATGCCAGAAGGAGTGAACAGCTACATAAATCTGTTTGCAGATGATACGAAACTGTGCAGAGTTATAAAGCAAAAGGAGGATTGTGAAATACTGCAAGAAGACCTAAATAAGATCTGGGAGTGGAGTAAAAAATGGGAAATAGAATTCAATGTGAACAAAAGCCATGTCATGGAAATGGGAAAGAGTAAAAGACAACCTGTGGGATTCTATAAGATGGGAGATGGAGTAGAACTGGAGAAAGTAAAAAAGGAGAAGAACTTAGGAGTGACGATGGAAGAAAACAATCAACCAGTAAGCCATATTGATAGAATTTTTAGAAAATCATATAATTTGCTAAAGAATATTGGAGTAGCATTTCACTACATGGACAAAGAAATGATGAAGAAATTGATAAGTACTATAATAAGACCCAGATTGGAATATGCAGGAGTAGTGTGGACCCCTCATAAAAAGAAACACATAAGGAAATTGGAGAGGCTACAAAAAATAGCTACAAGAATGGTTCCAGAATTTGAAGGGATGACATATGAGGAGAGACTAAAGGCTATGGATCTACCAACCCTGGAACAAAGAAGGGAGAGAGGAGACCTGATACAAGTTTATAAATTGATCAACAGAATGGACCAAGTGGATAATGAGAAACTGATCCTGAGAGAAGAATATGACATCCGAAGCACATGATCGCATAGTAAAAAGCTGAGAAAAGGAAGATGTCTGAGATATTAAAAAATATAGTTTCCCGCAGAGATGTATTAAGACGTGGAGCAGTTTAAATGAAGAAGTAGTGTCTGCAACGAGTGTGCACACTTTTAAAGTAAGATTGGATAAGTGTAGATATGGATGGAACCACACGAGCATAAAGCCCAGGCCCTGTAAAACTACAACTAGGTAAATACACATATGCAATAGGTTTTGTTTATATATGGAATGTTAGAAAAAATAAATAAATAAAATGTGGAGAGCTGGACGTATGTTTAATTCTTTCTGGTGCAGCTTTGCCTCCAGATCTGATGCGACTTTTCATCAATTTTTGGTCACCAGTGGGACTTATTACTTTGCGACTGTGACTTTCTCTTTTCCCCCGGTGCAATTCCACTGAACTACAGAGTGACCTTTAGTGCAATAACAAAAACATGCCTTTATAATTGAGAGAAACATATTTAAGTTTTTTTTTTTTTTTTTTTTTTTACACATTAACCGCTTATTGAACGATATGTGTACTGAACAAATGTATCTTTTGTTTCATATTGGTACATCTGTGGCCCAAATTGCCCTTTCTATAAACTTTTGCAAACATAAGTATATAAGCAATTTGTGTCAATTTATTTTTTTTTTTTTTATTTATTTATTCTTTATATATATATATATATATATATATATATATATATATATATATATATATATATATATATATATATATATATATATATTCACTGCAGATGTGCTACAATGGTACCATGCATTAAGTTAACAATGTTAGGGGATTAATTATATATGCAGAAAAGAAAATGTCTAATAGACGTATAAAGTTTTGAGACGTTTTACTTCCAAAATATAAGCATTGCATTGTGTAACAGTAATCAATTATATAGGAAAATTCCCCTCATAGCAGGTAACGTAAATAAAGATTCAGAATTAAATAAAAATTTTGCTTTCATAACAGGGAAAAAATTTTTCTGTAGTCAACTATTGGACGGTAATGATAAGAAAAAATAACTACTTATTACATGGAATACTGGGTTATTCTAATATATGATAGAATATATATGAAGAAAATACCACTGAACAGGCGAGGGCGCAGTGGATAAGGTGGTGAGCGTGGGATCGGCCTGACGTCCATGCGTAGATTCAAATTCCACCACGTCCCGCCTTGAAACTTTGTCATTTGTCGAGTGGTTTAAAGTTACCTACATGTCACCGTGATACACAGGTTCTAGGTGAGGGTGTAATTACCTTTACCAAAGATGTGCTATGGTAGTGATATTGGCCCTAATATGGGTACCACTATAAGTAGAATTGCCTGCGCCGCTAATAGGTGAAAACTGGACAGAGCTTCCTATACTCTTCAAATAGACCTACAGGCACTATAGGCCTTAACGTAAAGATAAATAAATAAATAAACTAATAAAAAAATTAACAAAAAAAGATATCCTCTGTTAAAAACAGTCGGTTTGATTTCTGTTGAAACAAGAAAATACACTGCTGTTGTGTATACCTTGTATCATAATGCTCTACCCTACAGTCCACCCTCTCACAATGAAGCATACCTCCTCTCTCTGCAGAAGTCCAGTGTGTCTCAAATGTTTGCTTGTAGTAATAGTCAAAAACAGTTTCAGTGTAATTTCCTTAACTTTTTACCTTAATTTCTCTGCGAATAATCTGTTTACATATAAACTTGCTACAGGCACGCCACGCTACCATTCACCAGTCTGCAGTACTGTATTTCATTTTTTTTTTTTTTTTTTTTTTACTTGCCTACTAAACTATTGCATATGCTTCATCTTTACAATCCCTGGAGTGAGTACTAACTCACTCTGGAGGGTAGTTTAATTAACTATTTGAATATGTTAGTATGTATCCATTTATATGTTGAGTTCATTTTCTTTTATTATTATTATTGTTATTATTATTATTATTATTATTTTTACCATTATCATTTTTATTTTTACCATTATCATTATTATAATTTAGCATCTATTTGTTTTATTTATTATGTTTTTCTTCATTATTTTGTATGCAAGATCACATGGGGTATTTTAGTCAGTCACTAACCAGCCTCATTGGTCACAGTTATGATTTGTACACCAAGACTCACTCATTGTACTGAAGCTGTTTTACACAGTGTGCTGTTATTCCAACCCCCAGACTATCCTGAGGAACAATATGTGCCACCTTTAGCAGTGGGCAAATCATAGCCTCATGACGTGACAGACTCTTGAAAGTCTGACCATGACCGTCTGGTGAGGTGGGCAACCTGTGACTCACTGAACAAAGCGGGGCCATGTGATCATAGAAACTATAACATGAAACGTCTTATAGTATGTAACTGATAGATAATGATAATGATAATAATTAACAATAATGATAAAAGGAAAATAAAACTAAACACATTGACAGTCACAATGCCTCTTAGCCTCAGGGCACATCAGGGCAAGGGATCCTCCAGCCTCATGGGACATATGGACTTGACACTACAGTAAGAGTAATTGCGAATATTTTTTTTAAATATGATGTTTCATAGTTTTTATGAGTTTTAGGAGGCACACATGTAAAGGTCTTGGAGTGCTTTTCTATTTTTCATATTCTATCTTAAGTTTTCTAAACGATTATTTGCTCCATGATTGCATTTTCAGGAACATAATGTAACTTCATACCAGGGAGTGTGTACCTGTGATGTACTGTACTGTATGCAACAGAATGAACAGTAATGTATTACTGTCAGTACACTGCAAAAACAGAACATCATTTGAGGTATTACAAATGTCACTCATGCCACCAGATGCAAAACAAAAATAACTATGTGATTCTATTGAATTAACTGTCACACAAGAGTGAATGAAGTGAAAAATCTATCCAAGGAGATAATTTTTATGTGTAGCAGACCATCAATGCAGGCACAACACACTGCTGAGCCACACTCCATGTTAGAAGGGCTGCTTGTGCTGGGTGAGTTGCCATTATCATTTGAAATTATGTAGTTCCTTTTGTTTTTTGTGTGTTTGCTAAGACAGGAAGTATACTCACAGCTTCTCTGCTGTGTATTAGTGACTAGATGGGTCATCTTAAGCCACTGCCTAGATTCTTCACCATTTTTCCACTTATGCTATTTTTGATAGTATTTTTTTGTTTTTGTTCTAATATTCACAAATTATCGTTATTGTGTAAAATATCCAAAGAAAATGTTCACTCAAACTTCCAAAACTTTAACACACTTTGCTAAAGATGTGCAAATATTTGGTAAGTAGTGAATATCATGATGTCAAACATTTTGTAATCCATCATGATTTTGATTGTTTGTCGGGTCATTTTGAGACCAAGTTCATTGTGATAGCGTATATAATAAGAAAGTTGTGGTCATCAGAATTTTGCTGGACTCTGAGCGCATTTCCCTCAATTTTTTATTTTGGCACAAATGTCCTTTCTAATGCAGGATGCCTCACTTGAAACTGAAGTGAAGATTAAATATCCTTCAGAATTGTTTAGTAAGTGAAGCTGTTTCATTTTGGACTGAAAAAGCGATTGTTTAACTGTTGACAAGGTTAACAATCATTACCAACCATTCATAATTGTGAAGTAAACCAAGCTGTTTTATTACAGCACCAAGACTAGATTGCTCACTTGCATAAGTGTTCTGGGTCCTGCAGTGCTTGCAGCAGACCTGGCAGTGCCATAACACATCAGGGATTGGTTCCAGTGGAGCATAATGACCACATGGTATCTAAGCATGTCACCACCACTAAGTCAAGTCTCTCACACGTTGATTAAGTTTTAACTATATGAATAATTTATGGACAAATAAACTGAAGTGAATTTTTAAAACTATTTTAATGATAGCTACATCATCCTGCGAGTGTGTTACATGATAAATGTGTCTACCTGTCTCCCTTTCACACACACACACCAGCATAGCCAGTTGCTGCTCCTTCCAACATTTTTAGCAGGTATGGATGGGAAACTTTCCTGTCTGGCGAGCATTCAACTTTTCACCAAGGTTAGGCTCAAGTTTTTAGTTTTAAGTGTGTCTACCTGTCTCCCTTTCACACATACACACACACACACACCAGCATAGCCAGTTGCTGCTCCTTCCAACATTTTTAGCAGGTATGGATGGGAAACTTTCCTGTCTGGCGAGCATTCAACTTTTCACCAAGGTTAGGCTCAAGTTTTAGTTTTAGAATGGTTTGTTCCCAGGCAGAAGTTGCCGCTGCTGCTGCCTCACTTTGGGGCCCCCTGGTAGTGACTGGCTGTGTGACCATCACTTTTGTAATAAGAATGAAAGACCAAACTCTGGATTTCTTTGTTCTTTCATCATTACACACACACACACACACACACACACACACACACACACACACACACACACACACACACACACACACACACACAGTAAATGGTACTTGGTAGTTTTAAGATAGAGACTGATCAAACACTCTCTCTCTCTCTCTCTCTCTCTCTCTCTCTCTCTCTCTCTCTCTCTCTCTCTCTCTCTCTCTCTCTCTCTCTCTCTCCTGAACACATGTTCTATCCAAAGGTTATAAATGTCAAGTGTGTGTGTGTGTGTTTGTACAGGTAATACTCGTTCCTCTTCCTGTCCTCACTCAAGTTGTTCAGTGTGTCATTGTTCGGATAATTTGGTGCGTCACTTGCACTGTAGTTGAGTGAAATGGGTTTGTTCACTGTGTACTCTTGAATGCCAACACTAATGAAGAGGAAAAACACAAACATGGCAGTACTAACACAATAGATTCATTCATTTTCATCTATTTTCCTTTTTAACCCTTTTTTTCCTCTCTCTCTCTTTCTCTCTTTCTCTCTCTTTCTCTCTTTCTTTCTTTATACAGTGTGCCTGTTACATTTTGGATTGCTAGTGTTCCTCTCCTCTCCTCGTCAGTCTAGTACTTTATTCACGTATCCTAAATTTGTACCAAAAATGTTCCCCAGCACTCCCCACACAGCTGACATATGGCAGCATACAGTCATGGTACTCCAGCGCCATTTTTAAACTTGCCACGTGCCAATACCTTACATAAAGTGGCAAAAGATTGGATAGTTCTCGGAATGGAATTACAGTACTATGTATTTTGCAAAAGTTCCTGTTCTCTTCCTCAACTATTATTTCAGTGTATGCCATTCTTTCTTTTTTTTTTTATGTAAGACGGAAAATCTGGCCAAGGACGACAAAAATTACTAAACAAAAAAGGTCCATTTAGATGCCAGTTCCCAAGCAGGTCTGAGAGAGTTAGCCAAAAGAATAGGATAAATTTTGTGAAACCTCTCTCTTAAATAGTCCTGTTATAGGAAAGTGGCAATGTAAAAGCAGGCAGGGAGTTTCAGAGTGACTTAGTTTGACAAATAATGCTCTGATGAGTCTTACCAATGAAATAGACTGAGATAAAGAGTACAGTGGATTCTCAGACTCACAAACTTCAGCCACAAATAGTGTTAACTTATCACCACTCCACTCCATTCCTGTGATGTGTGCTCAGTGTGCTCTATATCAATTACATGAAGGGAATACTTGTACATGTCATAGGTGAGGCTTGGGAAGATGCCAGGTGCTCGGTACCTGGCCAACTCTCCCAACCAGGCTATCTCTCTCTCTCTCTCTCTCTCTCTCTCTCTCTCTCTCTCTCTCTCTCTCTCTCTCTCTCTCTCTCTCTCTCTCTCTCTCTCTCTCTCTCTCTCTCTCTCTCTCTCTCTCTCTCTCTCTCTCTCTCTCTCTCTCTCTCTCACACACACACACAAAAAAAAAAAAAAAAACAGGCTTTCCATGCACCCCCATTGTATCTCCCTCTCCACACAGTACACACACTCTTTGCATCTCTTCCTTCACCATCTATGCTGTGTAGTTGAGCTCTCCTCACTTCCATGCATGAGGTGTTGCTAAGAGGACATCAGTGCAGTGCTGCGTTTGGTAATCACTCAGGCGTCTATCTGAGCTCCACACCGTGACGTTTTCTTTGCACATGTGACTCCCTCTTACTCACTCCCTCCTCCTTCTCCTCCTCCTCCTCCTCCTTCTCCTTCTCTTCCTTCTCCATCTTCATCTCCATCTCTTTCTTCTTCTCCTTCTTCTTCTCCTCCTCCTCCTCCTCCTCCTCCTCCTCCTCCTCCTCCTCCTCCTCCTCCTCCTCCTCCTCCTCCTCCTCCTTCTTTCCCTCCCTTCCTCAGTTTATCAATTTGTTGGTGTTACTAACTGGACTTTTTATCTGTTGTAGGTTAAAAAGAGCAGAATTTTGATGATACCAGACACTTCAACTTTTGATGATGGAGAAAAGATTGGTGAAACTGAAATAAATGTTGACTAATGTTTTTGTGTATTAGCAGATTGTATTGATTGTGTGTTCTCATTTGACCACATTTTGATTGATTCCTGTGTTTAATTTCTTGGGTTTGGGTCACAAAGGAGATTTCAAGACACTGAGACTGGCATAGTGAGTGGATTATTTTTTTTTCCTGCATCTTTGTACCCCTTGGCCCAAGTCTCTAACATCAAAAGAAGGAAGAGATCACATTACTTTGCCACTTTTTTATTTCTACTTTACAGTGCCTTGCAAAATTACAACTAAGTCACAGCTATGAAGTATTGGGAGTTGTGTGGATGTGAGAGATGATACGGATCTTTAAAACTCAAAGCTGGAGCCAAAAGGGGGAGGTCTTCCTGCCTTCAGTCTGTATAGGAGGGATGGTTACTGGGGAAGATAGCAATAGATGTCATATTTTTCCTATCTTTTTTGTTTCTGCTATGTGTGTTCCTTAGATCTCCCCATAGCTAGAAAATAAAAGTATGGGTATTAATACCTTCTAGATAGACAAACAGTTAATATTGTCATGTATTTACCTATCAACCTCCCATCTCTGTGTCCTTTTTGATCCCCAACCTATAGCTAGAAATAAAAGGATGGGTCTTTATACCTTCTAAATAGACAAACATAATATTGTCATGTATTTACTACTATTAACCTCCTGTCTCTACCATTTCTGACTACCTATTAATCTTGTATCTCCATCTTTCTCTCCTTTAGATCAACCAGTAGCAAAAAATAATAAATATATGGGTCTTTGTGTCTTTTGGAATAAATGAACAGATAATATTGTCATGTATTAACCTTCTGTCTTTGCTATGCCTCATTTGCATCAATTTACTACATTCCTCTGTCCTTTAGAAACCTCAATAACCCACAGCTGAAAAGACAGATGTGCCTTGGTGCCCTTTGAATATCACCCACTGTACTATGACCAGTGATAAGATAAGCAGGTATTCTTACATCACTCACTAAGATAAAAATGGTACTAATTTTGTCTTTTCTGAGTGAGACTAAAGAAAAAATGGAGAGAAGAAAAAAACTGATAATCTTGGAAGGCAAGGAGTGAGGGGGACTGTGTGTGTTGGCAGGGTGAGCAGGAAGGTACCAGAATGTAAAAATGTATGTTCAGCTCCTCACACTACCTGGGTATTCATATGATTCATGCAGTGGTGTAGAATTGTCTTGTTTGTCTGTTTGCCTGTGTGTCCATTACTAAGGTGAAGGTTTTAGGTGGTGACGTGTGTATGTGTGTGTGTGTGTGTGTGTGTGTGTGTTTAATAGTTTTGGTAATTATTGGAATGCATGAGAGGAGAATAGGAGAGACAGTTATGAATGGAAAGAATAAGAAGAAATTTGTGGTTTAATGAAATGTATGAAGGAAAGAGAGAGGGATATATAGAAATAGAATAAAAAGAATAGTTATAAAGAAATACATCTATTACCTGGACACACACACAAAAAAAGGATCTCAGCAGAACAGGAAGAAGAGGAGGAGGGAGAAAGAATAAAATGACAAAATGTATGGTTTGAATTGGCTAAAATTAGAGCTGCTCCTTCAGATGTCTCAGTTTTAACAAGGTCATGAGTGGTGGTGGTGGTGGTGGTGGTAGTGGTGTCTCCCAGTGTTGCCAAGACCTGCCTGGTGTACTGTGGGTGTTGCCAAGTTTACACAGCTGAGAAGCAGTACAGGGAAGGGGGAAAGGCGAGAGGAGTAGATAGGAAGGGTATGTTCGTGTGACTGCCAAGGTTAAATATACATCTGAGAGTAGTGGTGGCTTATGTGTGTGTGTGTCTGTATGTCTGTTGGTCTTCCTCTCTGTGTATGTGTGTCATGTATAATTTTACAGTTCTGGTCTAATTAATTATAGTGTGTAAAATTGTTGTGGTGAGTATTCTATTTATTTATCTGTGTGTGTGTGTGTGTGTGTCCATTCCCCCATTCACTGGTCTGTCTTAGTATTTAGAATTATGAGTTTAAAAAAGAACCAAAAAGCTAAGAGCAGGGGATAATACAAGGACAGCTATACTACAAAAAACAACTAACACTTCTTTATGTATTATGGAGAGCAGCCAAGAGTGAAAAGACACCTAGAAGAAAAAGAAAAGGCTGGCTCACTGCCATTCCCATAAGAAGCAGAGTTTGAGGACCTGAGAGAGAGAGAGTGCAATTACTACAGAGGATAGCTTAGAGGGGCCAGTGGTAAAAAGAATGCTTGAAAAGAAATAAATAAAAATAAAGAACTTGCTCAATGCTGTAAAAGAGAGAGAGAGAGAGAGAGAGAGAGAGAGAGCAGTTATTACAGAACACAGCTTACATTCCTTCTGTATTAAGGAGAGCAGCCAGGGATTATAAAAGAAAAAGAACAAATAAAGGCTTGCTCAATGTCATCCTACCAGAGAGAGAGAGAGAGAGTGAGAGTATAATTAATTTCCATAGCACACCCTTGGTTATGGATCCCACGGTTCTTTATATAATTAGCCACGTTGTCATGGGGGAGAGCTGTGGTGGTGGTTGTCAGGGCAGCACCAGAGTAGCCAGCAACACTTAGCCCTGACTCACCTATCTGCTGACATCACACTGACTGGTCACTGGCAACACTCCACCAAATACTGAGCTGGTCATGGGTGTCAGGCAGGCAGATGTGTAGGGCTTGCAGGGGTGAAGGTGATGAAGGATGCTGATAGGTGTGTGTGTGTGCTCTTGTTAGTGAAGTGGTGTGATGCAATGACTCTCTCTCTCTCTCTCTCTCTCTCTCTCTCTCTCTCTCTCTCTCTCTCTCTCTCTCTCTCTCTCTCTCTCTCTCTCTCTCTCTCTCTCTCTCTCTCTCCCTCCTCCCTCTCTCTCTCTCTCTCTCTCTCTCTCTCTCTCTCTCTCTCTCTCTCTCTCTC
>NC_059263.1:10086356-10093856 GCF_017591435.1 Portunus trituberculatus | reverse complement strand
GAAAGGAGAAAGAAGGGGGTAGAGGAGAGGAGGAGGATGGTTGTGCCTAGCACACCTCAGGTGTGTGTGGTGGGTGACTCTCAGGTTAGGTATTTAGATAGCACTTTCTGTGGGAAAGACAGGGATAGGAGGACGAACGTGTGTATGCCTGGTGCAGGTGTGAAGGCAGTGAGTGAGGAGGTGCAGAAGAGGGTTGGGGGGATGGAGAGGGAGGGTGTAGTAGTTTTGCACGTAGGTGGGAACGATGTCAGAGCAGGTGGGTCGGAGGAGTTAGTGGCAAGATTTCGGGAAATGTTAGGCAAGATAAGGGAGAGTGGTAGGAGGTGTGTAGTGTCAGGAATCTTGCCTCGTGTGTATGTTAGCAGGGAATGGTTGTCTAGAGCCATTGGTGTGAATGATCGGGTAAAAGGGATGTGTAAGGATGTGGGTGTCAGCTTTGTGGATGTATGGGATAGGTTCTATGGGCGAAGGATTTGTATGCTAGGGATGGTGTGCATCTGAGTAGGAAGGGTGTGGATGTGCTGAGTGGATGTCTGGAGGGAGTTGGGATGGAGTGTAGGGGTGAGGTAGCAAATGCATTCCAGAAGAAAGATGCTAGACATAAATTAGATAGGATAAACAGAGATAGTGAAAAGATTAGGAAAGATTTCCAGGTGCAAATAGGAGAGAATAAGATTAGGATTCCAAATAAGGAGACAGCATCTAGGAAGGTAGCAGGACTTAAATGTTTTTATGTAAATGCCAGGAGTCTTAGGAACAAGAAGGACGAGTTATCTAGTTATATAGTTGAGGAGGACTTAGATGTTGTATGTGTCACAGAGGCATGGGTAAATGAGGAAAAGTTTAGGAAAATAGGAAAGAATATGAAGTAGATGGATACATTATGTATTTACACCAGAGAATTGGTAGGATAGGCGGAGGAGTAGTTATTTATGTAAAAATCCTTCATTTCCAGTCAGGTTAATGGTATTAAGGTAGATAACAGAGTAGAGTCCTTATGGCTGGATGTTAGAGTAAACAAAAGTAAGGTTATTAGAGTAGGAGCTTTTATAGGCCACCTAACCAGTCAGCAGATGTAGACAACCTTATGGTAGATGAGATAAATAGGGGTGTACTAGTCAGACAATTATCTTAGGGATTTTAATCTTAAGTCAGTAAACTGGGAGAGGATGGTAGGAGATGCTAGTGAAAATAAGTTTATGGAAAGTTTTCAGGATAACTATTTAGTGCAGATGGTAGATAAACCTACTAGGGGGAGGAAGGTTTTAGACATAGTACTAACAAATATTGAGCATTGTTTAAAGGAAGTTGAGGTAGGAGAGACTTTAGCAAACAGTGACCATCATATAATTAGATTTATCATTAATTCCAGTAGGGATAATATAGTGAATAAGACTAGAGTCCCAAACTATCAGAAAGGCAATTATGGTAGGTTACGTCAGTTATTAGGAGAGGTAAACTGGGAAGATAGTTTTGGAAATAAAACTGCACAGGAGATGTGGGATATTTTTAAGGTTGTAGTAAAGGGTATAGTGATGCAGTGTATCCCTTACAAAGATATAAGGCAGAGAAACAGGAAGCCATTATGGTGGACTCATGAGATAGGTAGCCAGATCAGAGAGAAGAAGAGGGCATACAGAGAGTTGCAGAAAAGTGGGAAGATGTAGATTTGATTAGGTACAGACAGGTCAGAGATGATTTGAGTAAGGTTATAAAAAAAGTAAAAGGCAGGCAGAGATAAAACTAGCTAGAGCTGGGAGTAAAGATCCCAAAAATTATATAGTTATTACAAGGTCAGTGATAAAAGAAATAAGGATAGGATTGGACCACTCAGAAAAGATGGTGTAGTAGTGGATCAAAATGAAGACATAGTAGAATTATTGAATGAACAATTTTCTTCAGTATTTACTAGGAAAGAATAGGAAATCCTGTTACAAACAGTGCGAGTAGTTTAAGAGCTTTAGAAAATATTGATATAAAACCGGGAATTATTAGGAAATTTATTCTTGAACTAGACGATAGGAAAGCTAGTGGTCCTGATGAGCTACATGCCAGAGTACTTAGGGAGGGTGTAGACAGTATTTCTGAAGCACTTAAGTTAATCTTTGAAAGATCACTTAGGTTTGCTGAGATACCTCAGGACTGGAAGTTAGCTAATGTTACTCCAATATTTAAAAAGGTAGGAAGGATGATGCGAATAATTATAGACCGATCAGTTTAACTAGTATAGTATGTAAGATACTAGAGAAAATCATTAAGGGTAGTATTTGGGAGCATTTAAATGAGAATAGATTAATTAGAGATACCCAACATGGCTTTAGATCAGGGAGGTCCTGTCTTACAAATTTGCTCGATATCTTAGAATATATTACCAAGGAGTTAGATGATGGAAATAGCATAGATGTTATATATCTAGATTTTAGCAAGGCGTTTGATAAGGTACCGCATAGGAGGCTAGTGTACAAATTGAGACTACATGGGATAGGGGGTAGGTTAGTTGATTGGATTAGTGAATGGCTTTCTGATAGGAAACAGAGAGTAGTATTAAATGGGGCAATGTCTGAGTGGAAGGAAGTGGTTAGTGGGGTACCCCAAGGATCAGTGCTAGGACCTCTTCTTTTCTTGGTGTACATTAACGATTTAGATATAGGAATTAGTAGCAAAGTATCAAAGTTTGCAGATGATACTAAGATAGCATGTGCAGTACAGGGTGAAAAGGACAATTACAGAATACAACGAGACCTGGACAGGCTGATAGCATGGGCAGACAGGTGGCAGATGGAGTTTAATTCTAAAAGTGTCAGGTTATGCATTTAGGTAAAGACAACACAAACTTTAACTATGAGATGGAGGGATGTTGGCTAGAGGCAGTAGAGGAAGGAAAGGATTTAGGAGTAGTGATAGACAGGACTATGAAATTTTCAAAGCAATGTTTAGAAGCAAGAAATAGGGCAAATAGGATCCTGGGTTTTATAAATAGAAATGTTAGTTATAAAAGTAAGGAAGTGGTGCGTAGCTTATATAATTCCTATGTTAGGCCCCATTTAGAGTATTGCATACAGGCCTGGTCACCCCACTATAGGCAGGATATCAACATGTTAGAAGCAGTTCAGAGAAGAGCAACTAGGATGATACCAGCATTAAAGCGCCTGGAGTATAGAGATAGATTAAAGGAATTAAACATGTTTTCATTTGAGAGGAGATGTATAAGAGGGATATGATAGAGTTATTTAAAATGTTCTCAGATACAAACTACATAGATGTGAGATCTTTCTTTACCTTAGAGGAGGAAATAGGACTAGAAATCATGGCAGGAAGATTAGAAAGCAAGGCTGCAGGTTAGATATAAGAAAATATTTCTTTAGTCATAGGGTGGTAGACTTCTGGAATGCATTGCCAGAGACGGTTGTAAATAGCACTAGTTTGACAATGTTTAAAACAGATTAGATAAGCACTTAAATTCATTAGATTTATAATTATGTATAGCACTGCATGATAGTTTTTATAAGAAATTTACTATAGTTAAATAAGACATGATCCCCATGTATGGGGACCACAAATTGTAGAGGATTTCGCTGCAGGACTTAGCCCTGTTAATGGGCCAAATATTTAGAATTAGTATATAATGTATTGTGTACTTGTAAGTGTATCTTTAAGTACTGATTACGAGGTCGCTGTGCGACTGATACAGGATAACCTAGATGGGCCCTGGTGGCCCTTTGTTATCCTATTATTTATGTTATGTTATATGTTATGAAACATTTTTTGATGGAGCATCAAGTGTTTTTTTAATTATACATATTTTCTATAGCCTTGAAATTGTGTCTGTGTTATTTTTTCAGAGTTGGATTAGCGTGTTTCTTAAAGTTTTGTTTATCTGTGTGTGTATGTAATGTCCTTCACACACAGATGCATGGCAGACATGTTACTTGTGAGGCTGTGAGGATTATGATTACATAACTGATACAAGTGTGAGAGCTTGGGAAAGTGAAGGGTTACACAGTTATGTCCTCCTTCACACAGTTATGTCTATCTGTACTCCACCAGTTTATCTCAAGACTCTGATAATTCTGTAGATGTTAATGACCAGACAACTACCTTCCTTATCCTGCAATGTATATTTTATGGCTCTGTGTGTTATCTAGACTAGTGATAAGGAAGAGATTTTCATAACTATCACTTCAATCCAACACAATCACGGTCACTTGTTGAGTAACCAGTTAGTCTGCTGTCTCTTCCATCGTCAGTGGGAAGACCAAAAAAAAAAATGTGATGTGTCTTTGTGTACCAATGAATGTTTGTCACAAGGTGTCTGAAAAAAAAAAATGTAGACTGGATGCTTGTGGAGTCATTGTATGGTAGTTTTTAGCATAATATATTAAGCTGTGGTCAGTTAATCTGGAGGAAGGCTTGGCAAGGATGAACAGTGAGGGAAAAAAAAAAAAAAAAAAAACATAAAATTGAAGGAAAGGCTTCATAACTATTCAACCCCATAAGTAAAAGTAAAAAACAAACAAAAATATAATGATTACCTTGCAGATTAGAGGAAGTAAAATTGAAACAAAATTAAACACAAGAACATTTATATTATTACCAAGTCATTCTACCGTAGACTATGCAGATCAGTTCTTTATTGTAGAATGTATGGTGAGTGTAGTGAGTGCTTTCTATCATTAGGTTAGCCAGTGAGAGCAGAACATGACACAACTTGGCATGAATAACTGTACAGATTCCCAGAGAGAGAGAGAGAGAGAGACTGACATTGACCTCCAGGAACAATGGTATATCAATTCTTATCTCAAAACGCCCCGTGAGGTAGCCTTATCTATGCCCTTGGTGTGTATGTGTGTGTGTTTGTGTGGTTTCATGTCCAGTGTGGCGTTCCCCCTTGCGGTGCAAAGTTTGTCCGTGTTTCACCTGTACCTCCACCACACTCACCATGGCAAAGGGACACCTGAAGAAAGAGAAAAGTATTGAGAGTGAGGCAGTAGAGTTTGGCATCCCTGAGATTATCAAGTGGATGGGAGATGACTGGGCGAACGATCCTAGGCTTGCCCCGCTCATGGAGGACAAGTACCGGCCTTACGTTAAATATGGTGAGGAGTGGCAGGAGGCTTCATGTTCCCAGACTTTGCCATGACCCTAACAGGAGGAGTTTTCGTATATTTTGGGGGCTCCTGGATATTGCCACATTTCTCTTATTATAAGTTCTGGTGGAAGTCATTGGTGTTTTTTTTGTGTGCGCGCGCCTTCCCAGATATTGGGTTATCTCGCAACATTTTCTGATGGAAGTTATTTTTTATTTTTTTAATCAATTTCTTATTTATTTATTTTTATTTTTATTCATTTATTTATTTATTTATTATTATTTTTTTGTGTGTGTGTGTGTGTCTCAGATATTGGGCTATCTCTTAACATTTTCTGGTGGAAGTTATTGGTGTGTTCATATACATAAGTGGGATTCCTAGATATTGTCATATTTCTTAACATTTCCTTGGAAGTTATTGGTGTTTTTGTGAGTTTGGAGGTTCTTAGACATTGTGCTATCCCTTAACACCTTCTTGTGGAAGTTATTGGTGATTTTGTATGTTTTTGAGGGTTCCTAAACATTGCCACATCTCTAGTATGTTCTGATGGAAGTTAATGATGTTTTCATATATGTATATATGTGGGTGGGTGGTAGGTTCCTGGACATAGCAACATCTTCCAAACAGGTTCTGATGGAAGTAATTGATGTTTTTGTATATTTTTTGGTGGTTCCTAGACATTGGCCACATCTATCTAACATTTTCTTGTGGAAGTTGCTGGTGTGTTTGTGTATTTGTATAGTGAGGAGCATTGACAAACATAGTGTGCCCAGACTGTGCCACATGTGTCTTGGTGACTGCTGGCTAGTGCTGGTGCATGTTATCACTGTTTTGGTCATGCTAGTTATCAGTTAGATCTTTCACTGCTGAACATTTTTCCCATATCCCATTTCAAGTTTTCACACACTTATTTTTGTACTACAGTATTTTGGATAGTTACATAACATGAAAATACAACATTGCACTGATTTTCTCTTTTCTCTCAAAATAGAAAGCTGTTTATACTGTTCTGAACGTTACCAGAAGGTGCCCGTAGCATTCAAAGTGTTATTTGTCAGTGTACCTTATCAGTGGGGAAAACACTCAAACTCTCAGAACATGGCTACTGAATCACAATAAATGCTTAGGGAAATATTGTGGTGATAGTTTCAACACTGACTCAGCACAACCAGTGGGGGAAAAAAACACCAGTGGTAATGTGACTGAATGATAACAAGTGCTCAGTTCTCAACAGACCCAGGAACAGTACAATTCAAGTACTGTATAGATAGGTAGTGCGCTCGTAGTTTTGACTCCATAACCCAAGGGGACAGAAAGCAAAGGACTGTTCCATAATAAACTCTACCATCACAGGTGTTCAGGTCTTTACTCAGGTGTTCACTACTCATTCATTCACTTATTACCCATTTTAATTTTCTGATGCCTAAAATGAATCTTAATCTCAAAAATCCTGATAACATCTTGAAATTTTTCAGTATAGTGACCTCAAATTGAATGAGACTGGCATATCTTCAACCCACAATAACGTGACTTGAAAAGAGCAGACATAAAGCATCCTGAAATCATGTAATCTCATCCCAAAGAAGAATATAGAAACATCACTTCATTTGGGGGCTTAATAACTGATATACAAGCAGCAACATGTCTTCAGCTCATCACTAAACTGTTTCATATTCATCTGTACAACTTATTTTACTCCCTAGAGTCTAGTATTTTATATTCACACATAAGCAGCAGCAGGTCTTCAGGTCACCATTACACTGTTTCATATTCACCTGTACAAATGATTTTTATTCCCTAGAGCTTGATATTATACTGTTCACACACAAGCAGCAGCAGGTCTTCAGGTCACCATTGCACTGTTTAATGTTCACCTATAGAACATTTTTATACTCCCTAGTGCCTAATATTATACTGTTCACACAAAAACAGCAACAGGTCTTCAGGTCATCACTAAACTGTTTGATATTCACCCATATTTTTACTCCCTAGAGCGTAATGTTATGTTGTTCACTAGTTTCATCATATTTGTTAATATTTCACCCCTAACTGCCACACATTAGGCCACAGCTGTGAAGAGAGGGAGTGTGGAGGTGTGTAAAGGCATATGTAGCCAACAAAAGAGTGTGGCACAGGTGTGAGTAACCTATTAATGTGTGTGTGTGTGTGTCGCTGCAGGTGCCGTGGTGCTGGTGAGCTTGTACCTGGTGTTTGGCTATGGTGCTCAGCTCATCTGTAACGGCATCGGCTTCGTCTACCCAGCCTACTGCAGCATCAAGGTGTGTCTGCTGCTCTTCTTGTTGCTGCCAATGTTTTGTTTTTGTTATTAATTGTTATTATTATTATTATTATTATTATTGTTGTTGTTGTTATTGCTGGTATTAATATTATTGTTGTTATTGCTGCTATTATT
>NC_059263.1:9961356-10083856 GCF_017591435.1 Portunus trituberculatus | reverse complement strand
CATATCTGCAATAGATATATGTACAATGCCAGTGTGTTGCTGTGGGTAGTATGAATGAGGCATTACCAAGTGTGAACATGTCTTGGCTTTCAATACTGTAATGTTATGCTTACTTGCCCACTAAAGTATTATTTCTTCATCATGGTGACATTCATAAGCTGGGAGTTGAAATGTTGAAATACTGCTAGTGTCATGTTATGAAAGCTCAATACCAATGTACTATACTTCTAGTTGGGATGTAGTTAATAATCTTGCTTCATCAACTAACCATATTCTGTTCAAAGTCTTGGGAATGTTTTCCTTGTTTAACTTGGTCTGGTTTCACAGTTTAGTGCTGTCTAATTGAGTAACCTCGTCACCTCATACCAGTGGTGTCCTAGTAATATAGGAATTTGAAAACTGGAAATCAAGTGCAAGTTGATAAATGGAAGCATTTCACTCGTGACACACTGCTTTGGGTAAGTGCATCTCTGCCAAGACTTTGAACAAAGTTACTTTGGTAGTTCTAACCCTTGTCTGTGGGTCTTGCAGAGTTGTGTAGCACAGCACTGAGGGTGGGACAGACAGAGTTGCTGCCTCACTTGCTCACACTCATTCTCAACCCAGCCAACCAGCCAGCCAGCCAACCAGCAAGCAGAGAGCTGGTGTATGCTTTGCTATAAGAACGGTTAATAATTGATAACTATGATAATCACATAACTACGATAATCACCAGAAGGATATAGTCTTGCCACCACTTGTGTATATAAAAATTAAGTAACATGCTTGACATATTCTCACACACGTACTACGTTCATACATAATGCAGCACGCCAAGTAACCAACTGCTTCTCGCTACAACTACAATCTTGCAGTCTCAAAGTGTAAAAACACCACAAATGCCCATCCACTGGCCTGTTCATCTTCTTTCTCCATGACATGTCTTCTTCCCCATCTTGTTTTAACCCAGATAGCTTCCCTGCCTTGTCTCAGGACAGGAGGACATGCATGTTTTGTGTAGGATACTTGTCCAGCTGTTAGCCAGAAAGATGCCTCAGATGCTGTTTTATGTTGTTTCAAATAAGATGATTTATTGTAACCAAGTTGGAAACTTCATATATTTGATTTATCTATTTCTCTAACCATTTATTTATATATCTGTGTTCTGCTATTTCATGACAGGTTAGAAATTGATTAAACAAATGCAAATATCTAGAAAAATAGAAATCGTACCTTGCACAACTTCAAAATATGATGTTGAAGGAGGAACACCAGTTGAACACGGCCTTTAGGTACAGAATCATGTGGCCAGGTCAGTGTATTGGCACAGTAGTTAGTCTAGTCACATAAAAAACTGTTGCTTTACACACTCCTCCTCTTCTAAATCCAGATAGGCAAGAAAAGGCTTTATTTCTTTGTGTTACGTGTGTTTTCCTCCGGTGTCTGTATATTGAGGATGGAGGACCTACATCAGTTAGTACTCTTCTTCGCTCTCCTTGTGTGACTCAGTCAGTTTTGTCGTTCGTGTTAGTCAAGTCAAGCGGTGCCCGTCACTGCTCCCCACAAACCAAAAGCCCTCTTTTTCACAGCCTTTATATTAATATGGGGATAAATAAATTTTTTTCAAGAAGAGCATGTTGTTTTTCTCCCTGATTGCTTTGACCAACTCACCAGGAGGGAATGGAAATATTAACATAGATTTTGGTAGGAAAGTTTTATTTCTAAATCCATATTTTGTCAACAGGAACTGTTTGTTGGTACTTGTACTATTCATAAGATTCAAAAGTAACTAGATTAGTCAATAAATTAAAAGAAAATGCTTTTACAACCTTCACATCTCTGCTTCTATGTGCACAAATTTCCAAGGATGTTTAAAGCCAAACATTTTTCACTTGTTCTTGATTTAGATAAGATTTAAACTTGACACATTAGTTACTAGTCTCCATCGTCACTAGATAAGAAGCAGTTGGTGGTGGCAGCAGAAGCAGAAGCAGGAACATCACTCAAGACCAAACAAGAACTAGAATGTGACATCACAATTCTAACTTTTATATAGCATTTAAGAAGTGCACTTGAAGCATCATACACCAATGCCTTGTAATTAAAATGTTGCTTCATTTCCTAAACCATTTCAAGAGTGTTTGTAGTTATAAAGAACAAAGTTTATCATTTGCACAATCCTGTTTTTCTTAATCTTTTGGGGAGTTTGGATTATGTAGTTTTGACAGTCACCTAAAAATCTGTGGACACTGGGCAGTGATAGTTGGCTATGTTTGTGCCAATACTACATATAGTGTGTGTGTGTGTGTGTGTGGTGGTGGTGGTGGTAAAAGTAACAAGATCACAGAGTAAGCATAGTCTGTTCCATCTATGAAGTCTGTTCTAGGTATGGCAGATTCTGAAATTCTCATGAGTGCGGCACTGCCAGTTCGATCACCGATTATCAGATTAAAATTGTCTTGTCTCCCTACCTGCAACCCCTCACCCCCCTACCTCTCTCTCTCTCATTAATATATATATATATATATATATATATATATATATATATATATATATATATATATATATAATTTTCGATTTTTTCCACACCAACATATATGGGGTAAAAGTTGGGGTTGTAGCTTCCATCTTGCTTGGTGGCCATGACATTTGACCTGACTTGAACTGGAGGAGGGACCCAATAGGAAATGCAAACCACCACCACCACATCATGGCAATATTGGGAATACACTGCCACATATTTTTTTTTTTTTTTTTTTTTTTTTACATTACAAGGGCACTGGCCAAGGGCAAACAAAGTGTTGGAAAAAAAAAATCCCGCTGGTTGCCAGGCCCTGTTAAGAGGAAAGTAGAAAGAGAAAAAACAAAAAAATCTAAAAGGAGGGTCCAGTTAACGTAAGAGGTGTCTTGACACTCCTCTTTTGAAAGAGTAAGTCATAGGCAGGTGGAAATACAGACACAGGTAGAGAGTTCCAGAGTTTACCAGTGTAGGGAATGAAGGAGTGAAGATACTGGTTAACTCTTGCATTAGGAAGATGGACAGAATAGGGATGAGAAGAAGTAGAGAGTCTTGTGCAGCGAGGCCGCAGGATGGGGGAAGGCATGCAGTTAGCAAGTTCAGAAGAGCAGACAGCATGAAAACAGCGGTAGAAGACAGATAAAGATGCAACATTGCGGCGGTGACTTAAAGAATCAAGACAGTCAGTTAGAGGAGAAGAGTTGATAAGACGAAAAGCTTTAGATTCCACCTTGTTTAGTAAAGCTGTGTGTGGATCCCCCAGACATGAGAGCCATACTCCATACACGGGCGGATAAGGCCCTTGTACAGAGCAAGCAGCTGGGAGGGAGAGAAAATGGACGAAGACGCCATAGGACACCTAACTTCTTGGAAGCTGATTTAGCAAGAGTAGAGATGTGAAATTTCCAGTTTAGATTTTTAGTGAAGGATAGACCGAGTGTGTTTAATGTAGAGGAGAGGGAAGTTGAGTGTTATTGAAGAAGAGAGGATAGTTGTCTGGAAGGTTATGTCGAGTAGATAGTTGTAGAAATTGAGTTTTTGAGGCATTGAACAAAACCAGGTTTTCTCTGCCCCAATCAGAAACAAGTGAAAGATCAGAAGTTAGGCGTCCTATAGCATCTCGCCTTGAGTCATTTAATTGTTGTTGGGTTGGGCGTCTGTTGAACGCTGTTGAATAATGCAGGGTGGTATCATCAGCATAGGAGTGGATAGGGCATTGAGTCAGATTTAGGAGATCATTGATGAATAATAGAAAGAGAGTGGGTGATAGGACAGAACCCTGTGGAACACCACTGTTGATAGTTTTAGGGAAGAACAGTGACCGTCTACTACAGCAGCAATAGAACGATCGGAAAGGAAACTGGAGATGAAGGTACAGAGAGAAGGATAGAATCCGTAGGAGGGTAGTTTAGAAATTAAAGATTTGTGCCAGACTCTATCGAAGGCTTTCGATATGTCAAGGCCGACAGCAAAGGTTTCACCGAAGTCCCTAAAAGAGGATGACCAAGATTCAGTTAGGAAAGTAAGAAGATCACCAGTAGATCTGCCTTTACGGAAACCATACTGGCAATCAGAGAGAAGGTTGTGAGCTGATAGATGCCTCATTATCTTCCTATTAAGGATAGACTCAAAGGCTTTAGAAAGGCAGGAAATCAAAGCTATAGGGCGGTAGTTAGAAGGATTGGAGTGGTCACCTTTTTTAGGGACAGGTTGAATGTGAGCAAACTTCCAGCAAGAAGGATAAATAGAAGTAGAGAGACACAGATGAAAGAGTTTGACCAGGCAGTGAGCGAGTTCGGAAGCACAGTTTTTGAGAACAACAGGAGGGACTCCATCCGGACCGTAAGCCTTCCGAGAATCAAGGCCAGAGAGGGCCAGGAAAACGTCTTTATAAAGAATTTTAATTTTAGGGATGAAGTAGTCAGAGGGTGGAGGAGTAGGAGGAATATGCCCAGAATCATCCAAAGTTGAGTTGGTAGCAAAGGTTTGAGCGAAGAGTTCAGCTTTAGAAAAGAAGAGACAGCTGTAGAGCCATCTGGATGAAGTAAAGGAGGGAAAGACGAAGAAGTAAAGTTGTTAGAGATATTATTGGCTAGATGCCAGAAATCTCGAGAGGAGTTAGAATTGGAAAGACTTTGACATTTTCTATTGATGAAAGAGTTTTTAGTAAGTTGGAGAATAGATTTGGCATGATTACGGGCAGAAATATATAGGGCATGAGTTTCAGCAGTTGGATGGCTACGGAACCGTTTGTGAGCCGCCTCTCTATCATTGACAGCACGAGAACAAGCAGAGTTAAACCAAGGCTTTTTAGCTTTAGGGTTAGAGAAAGTATGAGGAATGTATAGCTCCATGCCAGAGATAATCACCTCTGTTATGCGCTCGGCACAAAGAGAAGGATCTCTGACATGAAAACAATAAATCAGAATAGTACTGCCTTAGTTCCTCCCACTTAGCAGAGTTAAAATGCCAGAAGCACCTCCGCTTAGGCGGGTCCTGAGGCTGCACTGGAGTGATAGAACTGGTAACGGAAATTAGATTGTGGTCGGAGGAGCCCAACGGAGAGGAAAGTTTAACAGAGTAAGCAGAAGGGTTGGAGGTTAGGAAAAGATCAAGAATGTTGGGCGTGTCTCCAAGGCGGTCAGGAATACGGGTAGGGAACTTCACTAGCTGCTCTAGGTCATGAAGGATAGCAAAGTTGAAGGTTTGTTCACCAGGTTGGTCAGTGAAAGAAGATGAAAGCCAAAGCTGGTGGTGAACATTGAAATCCCTAAAATGGAGATCTCAGCAAAAGGAAAGTGAGATAAGATGTGCTCCACCTTGGAAGTCAAATAGTCAAAGAATTTTACATAGTCAGAGGAATTAGGTGAGAGGTATACAGCACAGATGAATTTAGTTAGAGAGTGACATTGAAGTCTTAGCCAGATGGTAGAAAATTCTGAAGATTCAAGATTGTGGGCACGAGAGCAAGTGGTGTCGTTACGCACGTATGCGCAACATCCAGCTTTGGATTGAAAATGAGGATAGAGCAAGTAGGAGGGAACAGAAAAGGGCTGCTGTCAGTAGTCACAGACAACTGTGTTTCGTTAGGAAGAGAAGATGAGGTTTAGTAGAGGAGAGGTGGTGTTCCACAGATTGAAAATTAGAACGAAGGCCACGAATGTTGCAGAAATTGATAGTGAAAGTATTAGATGAAGTGTCAAGACACCCAAGGTCGACAGCAGAGGGCAGTCCGACCTGGGGACATTTATGGTCCCTCCCAGAGGGGATTCCGAGGCAGGGCGTGGTGAAGCCATTATTAAATTTTGATTTGAAGAGAGTGTAAAAGTGTAAGGTGTTGTAGTGTAGTGTAGGAAGTAGTAGAAGTTGTCTTTAGAGGGCAGGCTGCAGCTGCTCAATTGTATAAATGAGACCACAAAGGGAACCGGGAAGAGAGGACACGGGGAATCACTCAGTCTGCAGCACTGCCTACATCCCCGTAAGTACCTCTCCTGGAGTATTCCACCGGGCGGCGGAATTTACATGAATCATTGTTATAATCCTAAACATCGACACACATTGTACTATGTGGCTTCCTTTACTATATACAGCATAGGTAAAATTATCACTTTCAAATAGCACACGGATGGGAAATAAGAGAGACACATGTATGAAGATTGATTTGGCAGTATAGCTAGAGGTAAATGATGTGACCTGCCCCACACTAAACGGACCTCATAGATGGAACCAACTATAGTAGTGGTGATGGTGACAACAGTAATGGACAAGTATTGGTGACTGCAGTAGTTGTAATTGATCAAGTTGTGGAGGTAGTTTTTTTCACCAGACACCAGTTTGAAAAATGGTGGTAGTAACAACAGTACTGTAACTGGTTGTAATGGAAGCACAAACAGGTGGTTACAATGGCACTAACTATTCTCCACAGCTTCCTCATTAATATATTCAGGTTTGATGAGAAGATCCTGTGGAAAGGCATAGGGGTTGAGTCCTGGGATGTTAGTGAGGGAAGTGGCTACGGCTGCCTGCACCTCCTTGCTCTGTGAGGACCAGAGAGAGAGAGAGTAAGACAAGGTGAAAAGTCAACCCTTGTATCAATATATTAGGGTGGCAATCTCAGACAGGATGGTCCAAACAAAGTACCACATAGATAGATATAGATAAATTTTTAACGACCACAAATCCTATTGTACAAGATTTGCCTAAAGTAAAATTACTTTAAAAATAATAGATCTTGGCTTAAAATAACATTTATGGTCCGTGAATTTAGAGAAACAAATAAATACCCAGGCTAAAACTTAAAAAATGCATCAAAACTATAATACCTCTACAAATGGCAAACATTTATTATATAATGATTCTTTAAAACCACAAAATAAAAATAAAACTAAATAGTATTACTTTATTATTATTATCATCATCATCATTCACACTCCTGGTTCCTCTTAGCTCCTAGTGGAAAGGGAGTCATGGAAAATCTACATCTCAGGAATTTAAAAGTAGTATAGACCAACAGATATGCAAAGATAATGACAAAAGACTAACCTTCTTTAGAGCTTCCTGTTTCTTCAGTTCATAATTTGCATCATCTTTCTGTAACTCTGTGATCTCTTCCTCTTCAGTCAGCCCTTCCTCATCACCAGTAGTGAAGAGAGGACACTCTGGCCTGAAAATAAACCTGGTGAGGGAAGAATATTAGGTGACAGGAAGCTTAGTCTGTGAAGACACAAGATGGCTGAGGAATGGAGGAAAACAACTAGTTTTAGAGGGTGACAATCTAGGGGGGGAAAAAAAAAAAAAAAAAAAAAAGCTTTGTGAGATCAGTTTTGGAGGGAAGATATGACCCAGTAGAAGGAAAAGTGACAAAGCTTTAATATGAGAAACTGATAGTCAAAAGATAGCTGAGAAGAGAGTGACACGTATGAAAGGCAGCTTATCTAGGAAGTGAAGGCTTCGTAAGATAACTGTACTAGGTTATATGAAATTAAGCTTTTAAAATGAGAAACAGAGGTAGCCAAGAGCCAGCACAGATGACAGTATCCTTGAGTTAGTGAAAGACATGCCATTTACCTATCATTGGAAGTCATATTGGATTGCGCAGATGGAAGAAAGCATTGGAGAGTCTATCCTTACCTTCTATCTTCCTCTTCCTCCAACTGTTCTTCATCAGTAGGTCCTTTCTGAGGAAGGGAGAGATCATTTATCTTTGTAAAAATATGATTGACCACTAGTTAATCTCTCTCTCTCTCTCTCTCTCTCTCTCTCTCTCTCTCTCTCTCTCTCTCTCTCTCTCTCTCTCTCTCTCTCTCTCTCTCTCTCTCTCTCTCTCTCTCTCTCTCTCACCCAGGAAGTAATGTAGGGTGGTGGCTTAAGGTGCAAACGATTGTTGAGTGTGCCTCTGTATTTACTCTTGGTCGCCACCTCCTCTACCCTGTCCAGCATCCTGAGCACCATGGTAGCACTCCCCTGACTCAGCTGGCTTGGCTCCTCCCCCTCCAACACCTGTCCTAAGTATCTGAAGGGGAGATCACATTGTTAGCTTCACCAATATCTCTACGAGGAACAATGGTTAGGTAGACACACATTCAGAGATACACACTGCTCACCTGTATATCTCTTTGTAGTCTGGGTCTGTAGAAGAGGAAGGGGGTGGGTGTTCCTCTTCCTCGGACAAGAATAGCATTACCTGCAGGAGAGAATACACAGGAATTATAAGAATTCCTATTTTTCATGCATCATCTAGCCTCGCTCTTGTGGTGTGCTAGAGTGTATGCTGTTTTCCTTTAAGTGAGAATAAATGGATTTCAATACACTTCACTAGTCTTGTATGGCTTAAGCAATGTAGTATAAACCATTTCTAAGTCTCATATTGATTCTATCTGTCTACTCTACACTCAAGCCTAGCAAAGCACCACATACATATTAGTAGAAATATTAATTCATTGAAAAAAAATATAAGAAAAAAACATAAAGCAAGAAGTTTTTCACACACCTTGCTCAGCAAACGTCCCTGGTCCTTAGGGACAAAAGATGACACACGTCCTCTTGCATCTCCATCAAATGTTCCTTCAAGAATGTGCATGTTCCTTGTGTGTGACAGCCATTTGGTCAGCCACATCTCATCACCCAGCCTATTCTGCTCACACTCTTTTTCTTTCTGAAAGCAGGAAGGTGAAGGTGAATAGAGCAGGTGGGTATGTGGCAATGAATGTTTACAAAGGGAAAGGAATACTGTGGTATGTGAAGGAAGGGAGAAAGGTAAATCAATGAAGGAATGATGGGGAAAAGAATAAAAAAATAAGTAGAAGGAAGAAAATGGGATGAGAGAGAGAGAGGATGTGTGTGTGTGTGTGTGTGTGCAGGCCTCCCTCACCCTTTTGGCATTTTTCCTGCAGCACTTGATGTAATGCTCCACTTTTTCTTGCCCCCAGTTAGACAGTTCTGTGACCAGTGCTTTGGTGTTTGTCCCATGCTTGTACAGCGCAGCCAACATCTCCCAGTGC
This sequence comes from Portunus trituberculatus, assembly GCF_017591435.1. Lineage (NCBI taxonomy): Eukaryota > Metazoa > Arthropoda > Malacostraca > Decapoda > Portunidae > Portunus > Portunus trituberculatus. The sequence goes on along the minus strand of NC_059263.1, from coordinate 10,074,859 downwards.
TCTTGCTCCGACACTTCCATGGTGCAGTGTGGTTAGTGCTGTCTATTTGAGGATGAGAGGAGTGGAAGGATTCTTTAAGTATAGGTCTCAGAAAGTATGGTGCAATTTTAAGCCATGTGTGTAGCTGTAATGTTAGATGCAAGTTGTATGTATTTGAGTGGTTTTGTGGTCAGTTTTGTCTGTTCAAGAATGAAAGAAAAATGAGTGAGTTCTATAGTATTAGTCTTACTGAGTATTGTATTGTGTTAGCCATGTGTATAGCTGTAATGTTTGATGCAAGTTGTATGTCCAAAATGGCTCTGTCACTCCACAGTAAAGTGCAACACCACTGGTTCACTGATCCTGATGATGCAAAGGTTAATGACAGCACACAAGATCAGAAGTAATAGTTCATTGTAATACAAGTACATGAAAACTTTTTTCCACAATAGTGTACACTGTGTTGTTCTCAAAAGCAACAACTGTTATAATTTCTTGAAGAATTTTCTATTATAGAGTCTTAGACAATTTCTTGATAACTACTAAGAAGAGTCATGCAGCTCATTTTTCTACTTTCATCAGCTTCTACATGCATCAACTTAGAAATATGTTACACACAACATCCTGCGTAATAAATGCACTGCCAACGTGAAATGTTACCACCTTTATTATAAAATTCCTCTCCACTTGGCTAAGAGAACTACTGGCTTCTGGGGACATCTTCTAGGTATCTAGATATTGTTAGCAGCACTGCTCTCCAGTGGAGTGAGGCAATGCACACACCTACATAATGTAACACGCATATTTCATTTCTTGTGGTAAGAGACCTTATTTCATCTTTTCTACTTGAAAACACTGTTTTCCTATCGAGTCCCCCTACATTGTAAGGGGTAGGAGCACATCCCTAATTTTTTTTTTTTATAAAAATAAATAATAATAATAATAATAATAATAATAATAATAATAATAATAATAATAATAGAGCTGTGTGATTATTCTTCATAATAAAAAAATTAAGATTTTTTTTTACAACTATAATAAAATTTGCACAGCAACTAGCAAGTGCAACACTGCCAGTGTTTTCACCACACACAATGTGTCCCAGTAACACAGGTCAGGTTAAGGCTGACAAGGTGTGGATATTGTTGTCTATGTCGTCAATCATGTCATCGCTGGCTGGGTCACGGTAGTTGTACTTAGCCAGGTGGGGGTGCTGGTCCAGGATTGCCTGGTAAGTGTGGCACAGCCGGGCAAACTCTTTCATGGTGATCTGGAACGGCCGCAGGGTGGGCTCCACATCGGCCACCTTCAGCAGTTTGTCCAGCAGGGCATCTCTCACCCCCTTGGGGAACAGTGTGCCCAGCCCACGCTGGCAGTACTTCTGGCGAAAGGAGAAGAGGCAGCGCGCAACCTTCTCCACGACAGGGAAGGGCAGCGGGACATGTGGCGCCACGTGGGGTGTGAGCTGCACCACGCCCACGTCCACATCAGGCGGTGGCACAAAGGCCCGGCCGGGGATGGTGAAGCAGTGCCTCACATGGCACCAATTTTGGCACATGAGGGACAGACGGGACCTTTGGTGGTGGCCAGGTGGTGCTGCCATGCGCTGAGCCACCTCCAGCTGGTAGGTGAGAGTAAGACGGGTGCGGCCCTCCACCCATGCATTCCTGCGTAAGCTGATGTCCTCCAGCCAGCCAATGGTAAGTGGCGTGGCCACACTGAATGGTAGGTTACCAATTATGTGTGCCCTAGGGGGTGGGTCCTCCCATGTGCAGGCAGGGCTGTCCTGGGAGGCAAAGATCTTCTCCATGTTGAAGGACAACACGTCCCCAACACACACATCCAGGCAGCCCCCAGACACATCCTGCAAGGCCTCCAGTGTGGGCAGGAACCTGACGTCCTTCTCCACCACCGTGACCTTAGCAGCCCCCTGGTGCAGGATGGCCCTGGTGAGATTGCCGGGCCCGGGGCCAACCTCACACACCCGCGCCCCACGCAGGCGACCCGCGGCTCGCACCAGCTTGCTACACAGTTTGGGATCCAACAGAAAGTTCTGACTGAGCTGCTTGAGTGCACGCAGCTTGTACAGCCTGAGTAGCTCCCCTGTGGTGGGCAGGGGCGGCAGGCGTAGCGGCCCCATCTCCCTCACACACCGCTCGGCGCTCACCGCGCACACACAGGAGGGAAGCCGCCGTGCCTCACGCCCTCGACTGCTCTTATTTTGTCAACTGTCATACTCAGTAATCACAGAAGCGTACCCTTAGCCTCGAAAGACCGCGCATCACCACAAGGCGAGGCTGGCGTGGTGTGGTGCTGTGTGCACAGTGCTCACTGCGGTGGCTCGTGTGACTGACTGACTAGTCGGTCGGTGACTCGGTGACCCACACGGTGACGGTGTCGCTAGACTCCCTTGTTTGTTTATTCTTCACAGCGAGTTTCGGTTCCGGTACGATTCGGCTCATAATCCAAAAGTTTATATATGTGTATATAGTACACTAGCTAATGTCCGCAGCCCCCCCCCCCACAAAAAAAAGAAAAAAAAGAAATAAAGCCAAAAGGAAAAAGTAACAGATTACTTTGATTTTCTTTAACGGTAGAAATAAATAAACAGAATATTATGTATCGCTGGCTTTTGTCGCTTGGATAGTGTTGTTATACATAAATGTTACCTATAGCACATTTTGAATGTAGGTTGAATGCAGTGGTGACTGGTCTTTCTGTAATCACAGACTATCCACCAATCTTAAACCCTCCATTCTCGTGACGGTGATGCAGTGGTCAGGATGAACTCTTGAAAGAAATGGAAATGTTTAAATTCAAGACTTTTTATTTAGAAGATTTATTATTGGATGTTTACGACTATAGATCTCTCAGTACAAACAGGAATGTATATATTTACAAGTGATTGCATTTACACAGTTCACATATCAGAAACTTATAAAAACTGAAACTTACTACAGGTCACTTTTTTCATGAATGGTATTCAACACACACACACACACACACATTTATCTTGGGGTCAAATTTACAACTCTGAGTACATAATAATAAAAGACTTTAGTGTTTAACAACCAAAATATTAATCAGGGTAAGGTCGAGCAAGACCTTACCAAGCAATGAGAGGATAGTTCATGAGTGTTGTGTGCTTCACAATATTTAATCTCTTAAATATCATAAGATTTGCTTCCTTTCTTTTCTAAACATGCACGCCATCACCTGATCCACATAAATGATTGGTGATGTAATTTTTCTTGTCTCGTCTTTCCTTCATGTATCTTGAACAGTCTGTGGCCAGCTGTGCAATGCCTTAGTTCCTGGGGTGGCCCATGATGATATTTCCTTCCACCAGGGCTTGACAAGGTGAAGAGTGTGAATGATGTGTATTTACCTAGTTGTAGTTTTACAGGGCCTGGGCTTTATGCTCGTGTGGTCCCGTCTCTATATCTACACTTATCCAATTTTTCTTTAAAACTATGTACACTCTTTGCTGATACCACTTCCTCACTCAAACTGTGTGTGTGTGTGTGTGTGTGTGTGTGTGTGTGTGTGTGTGTGTGTGTGTGTGTGTGTGTGTGTGTGTGTGTGTGTGTGTGTGTGTGTGTGTGTGTGTGTGTGTGTGTATAGAGCCTTGCTGGGCCACCTTGTGCAGACTGCCAGTCTTGAACAGAGTAGTTAAATGTTCTGTATCTACTGTTCCGCCTGCATTCTAAGAGCAAGGCAGCACCACAGTCAAATCTTTCAGCACAAGTTGAGAGAAGATAGACACACAGCACCACACCCTGACACTCACACAGAGGAAGCCAAGTCCTCTTCTGATCCAGTAACAGCACCTCACTACAGTACAGTCACTATCTCTCCTCCTCCTTTATCTGACTCTCCTCCACCTGCCGTGCTGCCGGGTAGTACACCTTGAAGGAGAAGTCACTGGAGACAAAGGAACCCTGCACCAAGACAAGAAAGTATGGATGAGACAAGAGAAAAGCAAAGATTACAGACTATGGACAAGGCTGCACAAATATGAGGTGCTATGAATGAGACACTGTAACATAAGGACCCTTAAGAAAGCCATGATGCAAGCAAGCACAGCAAGCACAAGGAAGGATAGATGTGACAACAAAAAAGTTGAATTATAATAAACTAAAATCAAAGTGAAAACCCAAGATAACTTCCACTACAGCCCATTTCAGAGACAGGTTGTAGATGGCTGATGTGGTTGAGAATACAACCCTCCTCCCCACAACCACACACTCCCACTACCATGAACAAAAATGGACACACCGGACTGAAGATGTTGGCCTCATTGTAACTGGTGGTGAAGGAGTCCTTGTCAGCCACAATGATGACATCCGGGGTGGGGTGCAGCATGAGGCAGTGGTCCAGTGCCCAGTACACTGGCATGGCAAACAAGGATAGTGGTGCAAGATGGCCCTGGTTCACCATTGTCTTGCCAACCTGTCCACACCAACAATACAACATGATGAGTATCAGCATTCCTAAAACACTGCTTTTCACTGCTATTATTTAATATATCAATAAGCTTGGTTTATGCCTGGCCTTTCTTAAAGGAGACTGTTCCCCCTTGAAACACAATGGGCTAATGGGACTAAGAGTGTGTGGGGTGAGAGTGTGTGGTGGTTTGTCTTGGCCACCCTGAGTAGAACTGTCAGTCTGGCAATAGATTGAACACTTGCTATAGCTAAATAAAAGAAAGTCTTCTTAAACTCCTGATAGAAGAGCATCTCTGCAATGGTTTCACCACTAACACCACAGGAGGTGACTCACGTGTGCCGCCACATCACCATCCTGAGGGAAGTGGACACAGTTGCGGCACATCTTGGTCACCATGTCCTCCCTCAGGATGACAATCTCCTGTGTGCAGTACACCAGCCTGCAGGGGTTGGTGGCGAAGCAGGCCGAGGGAACAGCCTGGCGAAGAGGCTCTGTGGCATACTGAAGTATTGGGGGCCTGCAGGGTAAAGGATGGGAAACAATGCCATATAGTTTTGCTTTGCTTCATTTGGTGTATAATGTACCTGAGTGAAACCACTAATATAAATTTGGTGGATTTATCAATTAATCTTTTCAACTTCAGGATGGCGTGTGATGGTTGAGAATTTTGTTTTGTTTCTGTTACTTGATTTAGTCTATGCATAATGTACTGCAGTGAAATTGTTAGTAAGAGTTTGGTGGCTTTATCCATTAATGTTTTCAATTAGTTAGCATCCTTTATTGATAGCATTAGAACAAGTTTTTTAAGTCAATTTCTAGTTTTATTCAATAATGCAATTATAATGTTATTTTTTATACAATAGGGGCTTTTTGCAAGAATTTATGGGCTAAAGGACTAATCTCACAGTCCTGTTGCTTCAACCTGCATCCCACAAACCCCTCCTTCCCACAAACCTCCACTCACAAGTCTGTGCTGTGAAGACCTATTGACTTCCCACGGCTTATTAATGTTCACCTGCACCTCAAGCTGTGCCTCACCTGGGGAATATGCCACTGGGCCCCAGGTCGGTGGCTCCCGGCACGAAGATGAACTTTGTGTTTTCCATCAGGTTAGGGAATCCTGCAATGAGATTTCCCAGTGCTCCAAATGCCTTGCGTACCTCACTCATCTGTGGAGGGAGTCAGGGTGAGAAAAACCCCATCAGCAGGAATACTAATGCACACAGTTATTAGGAGTCTAGTGAGACATTATATTTGCTTTAACTGTATCTAGCATTTTCTCTCAATTGTAACTCCTTTTGTCTCCTGAAAACTGAAGAAATCCTGACAATTTTTTTTTATGAAGGGAAGGACAAAAGAAAGAAAAGATAAAAAAAAAGGCCCACTTGAGTGCTGGCTCTCTACAAAGAGAAAAATGTCAGCCAATATTAGGGAGCAAATGCCTCAATACCTCCCTCTTAAAAGAAGACAAGTCGTAGGAAGTCGGAAATACAGATGCAGGGAGGGAGTTCCAGAGTTTACAAGTGGAAGGTATGAATGATTGAGAGTGCTGGTTAACTCTTGCATTAGAGTTAGACAGAATAGGGATGAGAGGAAGAAGAAAGCCTTGTGCAGCGAGACTGAAGGAGGAGGGGAGGCATGCAGTCAGCAAGATGAGTAGAACAGTTAGCATAAAAATAGCGATAAAAGATAAAAAGAGATGCAACATTTCGGCGGTGAGAAGGAGGCTGAAGACAGTTAGTCAGAGGAGGGGAGTTGATGAGACAAAAACCTTTTGATTCCACTCTATCTAGTAAAACTGTGTGACTGAACCCCCACCCCCCCAACATGCAAAGAGTGCTCCATACAGGGGCAGATAAGGCCCTTATATAGAGTAAGCAGTTGGAGGGGTGAGAAAAACTGGCGGAGACGCCTCAGAACGCCTAACTTCATAGAAGCTGTTTTACCAAGAGATGAGATGTGAAGTTTCCAGTTAAGATTATGAGTAAAGGACAGACTGAGGATATTCAGTGTGGAAGAGGGAGACAGTTGAGTGTCAGTGAAGAAGAGGGGATAGTTGTCTGAAAGGTTGTGTCGAGTTGATAGATGGAGGATTTGATGCATTGAAAACTACTAGATTTTCTCTGCCCCAATCGAAAATCTTAGAAAGATCAGAAGTCAGGCATTCTGTGGCATCCCTGCATGATCTTTTGACTTCCTGAAGGGTTGGTCGTCTCTGAAAGGACGTGGAAAGATGTAGGGTGGTATCATCAGCGTAGGAGTGGATAGGATAAGAAGTTTGGTTAACATCATTAATGAATAATAGAAAGAGAGTGAGTGACAGAACAGAACCCTGAGGAACACCACTATTAACAGATTTAGAAGAACAGTGGCCGTCTACCACAGCAGCAATAGAACGGTCGGAAAGGAAACTTGAGATACAGTTGCATAGAGAAGGATAGAAGCCGTAGGAGGACAGTTTTAAAATCAAAGCTTTATGCCAGACTCTATCAAAAGCTTTTGATATGTCTAACGCTACAGCAAAAGTTTTACCAAAATCTCTTAAAAGAGGATGACCAAGACTCAATAAGGAAAGCCACAAGATCACCAGTAGAGCGACCTTGATGGAAGCCATACTGGCGATCAGATAGAAGGTTGTGAAGTTCGGTGCCGCCGTGGTACAGTGGAACCATGCGTGCTTTGGGGTCCGAGGGGTCTCGGTCCACGGTCCGAGTGTAGGTTGGGCTTCCTCACTCGGAGCAAAGGTATCCTAGCGGGTGGGCTTTGGGATAAGAGGCACTACAAAAAGTACCCCCTTTAGCCCATAAATTCCCATGAAAAGCCCACATGGCATATAAAAAAAAAAAAAAAAAAAAAAGACACATTTGAGAATCTTCCTATTTTGGATAGATTCAAAAATTTTTCACAAATAAGAGGTTAAAGCTATAGGACAGTAGTTTGAGGGATTAGAACGGTCACCTTTTTAAGGAACAGGCTGAATGTAGGCAAACTTCCAGCACGAAGGAAAGGTTGATAGACAAAGTTGAAAGAGTTTGGCCAGGCAAGGTGCAAGCATGGAAGCACAGTTTTTGAGAACAATAGGAGGGATCCCATCAGGACCATAAGCCTTCCGAGGGTTTAGGCCAGCGAGCACATGGAAAACATCATTACGAAGAATTTAAATTGTAGACATGAAATAGTCAGAGGGAGGAGAGGGAGGGACAAGCCCAGAATCATCCAAGGTGGAGTTGTGAGTAAAGATTTAAGAGAAGAGTTCAGCTTTACAGACAGAAGAGATGGCAGTGATGCAATCAGGATGAAATAAAGGAGGGAAAGATGAAGAAATGAAGTTATTGGAGATGTTTTTGGCTAGGTGCCAGAAGTTTTGAGGGGAATTTGAGTTTGAAAGATTTTGACATTTTTTACTTATGAAGGAGTGTTTGACAAGTTGAAGAACAGACTTGGCATGATTCCGGGCAGAGATATAAAGTGTGTGAGATTCAGGAGATGGAAGGCTCAAGTATCTTTTGTGGGCAACCTCTCTATCATGTATACCATGAGAACAGGCTGAGTTAAACCAAGGTTTAGAAGGTTTAGGTTGAGAAAAAGAATGAAGAATGTACACCTCCATGCCAGATACTATCACCTCTGTTATACGTTCAGCACAAAGAGATGGGTCTCTGACACGGAAGCAGTAATAATTTCATGGAAAATCAGCATAATACCTCCTTAGGTTCCCCCAGCTGGCAGAGGCAAAACAGCAGAGGCACCTTTGCTTTGGGGGAACCTGTGGAAGGATTGGAAAAATAGGACAAGATACAGAAATGAGATTGTGATCAGAGGAGCCCAACAGAGATGAAAGGGTGACAGTATACGGAATCAAGAATGTTGGGCATGTCTCCAAGACGATCAGGAATATGAGTAGGGTGTTGCACCAGTTGCTCTAGGTCATGGAGGATAGCAAAGTTGAAGGCTAGTTCACCAGAATGGATGCACAGCAGGAGGAAAGTGAGCCAAAGAAACAAATGAAGGAAAAGAAAGAAGAGTAAGAGAAGACAAACTGAAGGAGTAGAAAAGAAAGAAAAGTTTAAAAAAGTGGAAAATACAAACAATAAAACAGAAAATAAGAGAAAGGAAGAAGAAAAAAAGGAAACTTACAAGACTATGGTAAACACAGAACACAAAATCCAGGGTGTGAGTGTGGCTAGCTATCTGACATGACTCTGAGCATCCTTCCTGGTATACACTGGCCTGGAGAGCCTCAAACACCACACACCTCTCTACTCACTCACTCACCTGCTTGCTGACTTGCCTCTTGGAGAAAAAGTTTCCACAGAAGATGAACGCCACAGGGGGGAAGTCTGCATACCCGGTGAACATTATTTGCAATTTCTCCATGACCTAGTGAACACAGACCATTACCATCACTCTTACTCATGAAGGGGGATGACTAAAAGTATAAGGGAACAGTAAACAGTGAACATTATTTTCTATTTTTCCATGACCCGGTGAACAGAAGCCATTACCATCACTCTTACACACAAACAAGACTAAGAATATAAGAGAAGAAAAATCTTATTAAATTCCTGCTCTCTGAAAATACAATGGGAAAAGATTTACAGCACACCACCATTGTCAAGCCTCAGTACAACTAACTCTCAACTATCCACACAGATTACAAACAGCAAGTGAAATATTTGAGAATGAAGGAGACTGGCTAAGAATATAAAAACCTACTAAAAAACACTCCATTATACTTCTGCTCTCCTAAAAGTAAAGCATGAAAAGATTTACTCCACACCACCACTGTCTAGCCTCTGTACAACTAACTCAACTACCTACACAGACTACAAACAGCAAGAGAAATGTAAGAGGCTGGCTAGGAATATAAAGATTGACAAACTGACAAGAAAACACTCCATTAAACTCCTGCACTCCTTAAAGTAAAACAGGAGAGGATTTACAGAATATCACCACTGTCTAGCCTCTATCCACACAGATTTCAAACAGCAAGAGAAACACAGAAGGCTGGCTAAAAATATTAAGACTGACAAAGTGAAAAGAAAACACTCTATTAAACTCCTGCACTCCTTAAAGTAAAACAGGAGAGGATTTACAACACAGCACCAACTATCTAAACTATTCACACAGATGATAAACAGCTTGTGAAATGTTTAGGAATGAGAGTAAAAAAATGTCTGTTCTGGTCTATCTTAACTGAACACTGTCAGAAAGTATGAAAAACTGCAGAGTAATAAATTATATGTAAATCAACAAAATAAAATAAACTGCAATGAAATTTTATGCAATACCTGAAGAACTGAAAATACACTGCATAAAAAGAATAGTAAAATAGATAAATAAAAAAGCAAATTTGATACATTCTCTCTCTCTCTCTCTCTCTCTCTCTCTCTCTCTCTCTCTCTCTCTCTCTCTCTCTCTCTCTCTCTCTCTCTCTCTCTCTCTCTCTCCTCAACTCCTCTCTTCCCTCAACTCCTCTTTTCTCCTCAATTCCTCTTCTATCCTATCTCTCTCTCTCTCTCTCTCTCTCTCTCTCTCTCTCCCTTTTTCTGTTTCTCACCTCAGTAACATCCAGCCACACATCAGAGAGCACCACAAACATCGCCTCCTTGTTCTCCTGCTCCAGCCTCACCAGACGCTCCGTGGCCTTCACACTCTTTCTGCTGGAGCCACCAAAGTAGTTCTCATTCTTCAGCCCCATACGCTCCCTGTGGCGAAGATACAAAATTATAAAAATGCTCACAGGTTTAGAAAAATAACACAAATAGCTGGTGGTGGCTGTGATGCGAAAATAATTTATGAACGCTGTGAGTAATTTCTGACTACTCTGTAAATAATAAAAATAGTTTGGGTGACAATGGGAAAACTAATAATACAGAAGAAATGATAAAGAAAGAAAAAAGTGGTGATTACTGAGAGAGAGAGAGAGAGAGAGAGAGAGAGAGAGAGAGAGAGAGAGAGAGAGAGAGAGAGAGAGAGAGAGAGAGAGAGAGAGAGAGAGAGAGAGAGAGAGAGAGAGAGAGAGAGAAACACACAGAAACAGGGAGAAAGAACAGAAACACAGAGAAAGAGAGAAACCAAAACAGAGAGAGAGAAAAAGACACGGAAACAGAGAGATAGAACAGAAAAATAAAAACAGAGACAGAAAATGAGACGCTAAGACAAAGTAAAGAAGTGAAGTGATTGGAAACTCAAACACACCCGAGCTGCAACATTCAACACCACCGCACGCCACAAGAGTTGGGTGGCCACTGCTCACCTGGACAGACTGGGTGGCTCTGGTGGGGGCATGCCGATAGTCTCAGCGTGCAGGACATTGTTGTCGTACCAGCCCTCCACCAGCACGATAGAGTTCAGCGTGAAGAGCCCTGTTAAGTGTGAGGGTGATGTTAAGATGCTCTGTGACGAAGTTAAATTCTATGCTTGTTTATATATCTATGTGTGCCTCTTATGCTATTATCTACCTTTTCCTCCACTTGTGAGACTAACTAATGTGTGTGTGTTTATGTATGTACTTATTCAATTGTTTTTTTAATGGTGTATCTTTGTCTATCAGTGGACGGAACGAGTGTATTTCAGTTTATCTGTCATAATGCTTTTTATTTCTCTGTCTGTCTATCCATCTATTTTTATCTACCCTGTCTATCTTTCTATACATCTCTTCTGTCTGCTTATCCTGTCAATCTGTCTGTCCATCTTTTGTCTTTGTCTATCCATCTCTATCTTTATCTATCCTGTCTATCTGTCTATCTATCTCTTTTCTGTCTATTTATCCTGTCTATCTATATCCATCTCTTCTGTCTGTCTATCCTGTCTATATGTCTATCCATCTCTTTTATATCTGTTTATCCTGTCTATCTGTCTATCCATCTCTTCTGTCTTTGTCTATCCTATCTATCTGTCTATCCATCTCTTCTCTGTCTCTGTCTATCCTATCTATCTTCCTATCTTCAATACTAATGCTCATTATTTTTCATTTTTCCACACAGCACATCCCGCCAGTCTAAGCACACACCATTCTTGAACTGAACATTGGTGAGGTCCACTTCCACATTCCCAGTGTCATCCTCCAGATGGTACTTGCCCTCCACCAGCTTAGTGAGGAGGCCCAGCACCAGCACCTTTGTCTGCTGGCTGGCCCCCACCAGCGACACCACCTGCAACATAAACCCATTGCCTCAGCCTCTCCAAAAGTCTCCATCCATGGGTAATGTACTCTGATGAACCATTTATTCATTACACTTCATTAACTTACTTTCTTACACACACACACACACACACACACACACACACACACACTAATATAGAGACGAATATAGAGACATGATAGAAGACACAATAAGGAGTCTTACAAGAATCATTAAGGAAAGGAAAAAAGTGATATTGGTAGGAGATTTCAACTGTAAGGAGGTAGACTGGGAAAATTATGAAAGTGGTATGGGGGAAGATTCCTGGGGAGATAGATTCCTGAACCTAATGATAGATAATTTGATGGTCCAAAGAGTAAAGGAAAACACGAGATTCAGAGGAAACGATGAGCCGGCAAGATTAGACCTAGTTTTTACAAGGGATATACCAATTAACGATGATATAAGATACAAGTGCCCATTGGGAAAGAGTGACCATGTAATATTAGAAATGGATATAGAAGAAGGAAAGGAAGATAGAGATGAATCATACAAAGGAGACCGATTAAATTACAGAAAGGCTGATATTGAGAATCTCAAGAACTATTTTAAAAATATAAACTGGGAGGAGATGGAAAACTCATTAACGGTTCAAGAGAAATATAACTTATTTTTGGAAATATACAAAACTGGGATCAGGGAATATGTTCCGAAATATAGACCTAAAGAAGAAGGAAAGAAAGATTGGTTTAATGCAAGATGTGCTAGGGCAAAGGAGAAACGAGATGGAGCATGGAAAAGGTGGAAAAGAAACAGAAATCCAGAAAATAAGGAAAACTTCAAAACAGCAAGAAATGAATATGCTAAGGTGAGAAAGGAAGAAGAAAGGAACTATGAAAAGGACATTGTCGAAAAATGCAAGGAACAACCAAAATTGTTCTACAGATTCATAAATGGAAAAATAAGACAAAAAGAAACAATAGAAAGGTTAAAAGGAGAAAACAGAATGGTGGAAGACCCAAAAGTATGGCAGAACTGTTAAATAGTAAATTTCATGAGGTCTTTACTAAGGAATCCAAATTTGAAAGACCACAGGGTAATAGAGAGACTGTCTATATGAAAGAGATTAAAGTAACCAAGCTTGAAATAAAAAGTTGATGACGGAATTGGATGAGGAAAAGGCAATGGGACCAGATGAAGTCTCAGGCAGAATACTGAAAGAATGTAGGGAAGAACTAGCAAGTCCTATATACAACATCATAAAATGCTCAATAGAAAATGGAACAGTGCCAGTGGAGTGGAAAAGAGCTGAGGTGGTTCCCATATATAAGAGCGGAAGGAAGGAAGAACCTTTAAATTACAGGCCGGTATCACTAACTAGTGTAATATGCAAGATGTGTGAAAAGTAATAAAGAAGCAATGGATTGAGTTTCTTGAAGACAACAAAATATTATCAAATAGTCAATTTGGTTTTAGAAAAGGTCGGTCATGTGTGACAAATTTATTGAGTTTCTACTCTAGAATAGTTGATAAAGTACAAGAGAGAGAGGATGGGTTGACTGTATTTATTTAGATCTAAAAAAGGCTTTTGATAAAGTGCCACATGAAAGATTACTATGGAAGTTAGAGGAGAAGGGTGGCTTAAAAGGAAGCACATTGAGATGGATGAAGAATTACTTAAGGGGGAGATAAATAAGGACGATAGTTAAAGATATGAAGTCCAAGTGGAGAACAGTAGACAGTGGAGTGCCACAGGGGTCAGTATTGGCACCAATACTTTTCTCGTATATATAAATGACATGCCAGAGGAGTGAACAGCTACATAAATCTGTTTGCGGATGATGCGAAACTGTGCAGAGTCATTACACAAAAAGAGGATTGTGAAATACTACAGGAAGACTTAAACAAGATCTGGAAATGGAGCAAAAAATGGGAGATGGAAATCAATGTGGACAAAAGCCATGTCATGGAAATGGGAAAAAGTGAAAGACGACCAGTGGGAATCTATAAGATGGGAGATGGAGTAGAACTAGAAAAAGTAAAAAAGTAAAAGGACTTGGGAGTGACAATGGAAGAAAATAATCAACCGATAAGAGATATTGATAGAATTTTCAGAGAGACGTATAATTTGCTAAGGAATATTGGAGTAGCATTTCACTATATGGACAAGGAAATGATGAAGAAATTGATAACTACTAAAATAAGACCTAGATTGGAATATGCAGGAGTTGTTTGGACTCCCCATAAAAAGAAACACATAAGAAAATTAGAGAGACTACAAAAAATGGCTACAAGAATGGTTCCAGAATTTAAAAGGATGGCATATGAGGAGAGACTAAAGGCAATGGATCTACCAACCTTGGAGCAGAGAAGAGAGAGAGGGGATCTGATACAAGTTTATAAATTGATTAACGGAATGGATGAAGTGGATAATGAGAAACTGATCCTGAGAGAAGAATATGACTTTAGAAGCACAAGATCGCATAGTAAGAAACTAAGGAAGGACGATGTCTGAGAGATGTTAAAAATTTAGTTTCCGCAAAGATGTGTTGAGACTTGGAACAGTTTGAGTGAGGAAGTGGTGTCAGCAAAGAGTGTGCATAGTTTTAAAGAAAAATTGGATAAGTGTAGATATGGAGACGGGACCACACGAGCATAAAGCCCAGGCCCTGTAAAACTACAACTAGGTAAATACAACTAGGTAAATACACACACACACACACACACACACCCGGTAGCTCAGTGGTTAGAGCGCTGGCTTCACAAGCCAGAGGACCGGGGTTCGATTCCCTGGCCGGGTGGAGATATTTGGGTGTGTCTCCTTTCACGTAGCCCTGTTCACTTAGCAGTGAGTAGTGCAGGATGTAAATCGAGGAGTTGTGACCTTGTTGTCCCGGTGTGTGGTGTGTGCCTGGTCTCAGGCCTATCCGAAGATCGGAAATAATGAGCTCTGAGCTCGTTCTGTAGGGTAACGTCTGGCTGTCTCGTCAGAGACTGCAGCAGATCAAACAGTGAAACAGTGAAACAAACAGTGAAACACACACACACACCGCGTAGTGTAGTGGTTAGCACACTCGATTCACAATCGAGAGGGCCGGGTCCGAGTCCCGGCGCGGCGAGGCAAATGGGCAAGCCTCTTAATGTGTAGCCCCTGTTCACCTAGCAGTAAATAAGTACGGGATGTAACTCGAGGGGTTGTGGCCTCGCTTTCCTGGTGTGTGGAGTGTGTTGTGGTCTCAGTCCTACCCGAAAATCGGTCTATGAGCTCTGAGCTCGCTCCGTAATGGGGAAGACTGGCTGGGTGACCAGTAGGCGACCATGGTGAATTACACTAATACAGCATAGTAAAGAAAGAAAAGAATGAAGATCAAGATGACTTATTGCTTAGACCTGTATGTCTAAGATAACACAAGAAAACAATCAAGAAAGAGAAAAACAAGAAAACATTACCCACACACACACACACACACACACACACACACACACAAAATAATGAAAGGTCAGAGGAGGAGAAGAAGGCATTTTTTTGGAGAATTATAGGAGACAGGATAAGGAAATAATATATAAAAGAGAAGGAAGAGTAAAAAATGGAGCAAGTTCAACTAAAAATGATAAGAACAAGAGATTAAAAATTATGTATACAAACATAGATGGGATTTTATCTAGTAAATTAGAATTAAGAGATTACATAAAGAAAGAAGAACCAGATATTGTATGCCTGGTGGAGACAAAGTTAAATGAGGCAATAAAAATAGACATAGATAAAAGGTATAACATATGGAGGAGAGACAGAGTGGGTAAAGGAGGAGGAAGAAATGATGAAGAAATTGATAAGTACTAAAATAAGACCTAGATTGGAATATGCAGGAGTTGTGTGGACCCCCCATAAAAAGAAACACATAAGGAAATTGGAGAGACTACAAAAAATAGCTACAAGAATGGTTCTAGAATTTAAAGGGATGACATATGAGGAGAGACTAAAAGCTATGGATCTACCAACCCTGGAACAGAGAAGAGAGAGAGGGGATCTGATACAAGTTTATAAATTGATTAACGGAATGGATCAAGTGGATAATGAGAAACTAATCCTGAGAGAAGAATATGACATTAGAAGCACAAGATCACATAGTAAGAAACTGAGGAAGGGAAGATGTCTGAGAAATGTTTAAAAATTTAGTTTCTCGCAAAGATGTGTTGAGACTTGGAACAGTTTGAGTGAGGAAGTGGTGTCAGCAAAGAGTGTGCACAGTTTTAAAGAAAAATTGGATAAGTGTAGATATGGAGACGGGGCCACACGAGCATAAAGCCCAGGCCCTGTAAAACTACAACTAGGTAAATACAACTAGGTAAATACACAGACCTTCATGAGAGAGTAAGCCATCGCTGCGTCACTCCTGGCCATTGTTCGTCGCCTGAACAGTTCATGGTTGCTGGTGCGGCTATAGATCATGGCATACCTGAGACAGACACCACCACCATGCTCTCTTTGTCAATGACTGAGACCAAGGACTCAATCTATTTCGAGACACCACCATTCACTTTTTATCAATGACTGTGGCCAAGGAACTCTATCTATTGCAAGAACTTCATCCCTATCAGCAGTTTCAATAAGTATGCCAGAAGGGATAACTGTCCATGTTTCGTTCTTATTCTGATAAATGCTTTATATGCGGGAAGGCAGCCTATATATTGATCATGTCTTTATTCTTATAAGTAGTTTGATGATAGGTGTTCATGATGGCTTATTACACCACTATGATACAAATTAATCAATAGCAGAAGTAGCAAATACAAGAAATCTTTATGTACATCTACAAAAAAGAAGTGGATTAAAAAGAATAGGTTTGCAATTTCTACCCAGTTAAAAGATCAGAAGTGGCTGTAATAGAAGTAAAGCAATTAAGGAAAGATGCACTGGCATGTAGACTGTAGAATGTATACTCAGGATATCATAAGAGCAAAACAACCGATCGTACAGCAGAACTAAGCTATTAAAAACTGAATATCATAAGTGAAACATTATATAATTGGGAATACTTGTACCAAAAAGCAGCGACAGAGAGAGAGAGAGAGAGAGAGAGAGAGAGTTAAATTAAAGCATGTCCCAATGTCCAGCGCTGGGCCTCACCTGTTCATGAACAGCGCTGTCTTGTCTGCTGCCGTTCCATGCAAGTTGTGTGTTGTTGTTGTCTCCAGTATGTACTTCCCCTTGGCCTCACTGTGCACCAGCTTTGGGATCTTGTAAATGTCAATCACCTCCAGGATGTTGTCCAGATCATTGTTCTCCTCACTCCCTACTTCCTGCAACCAGACAGTGTTTGCTGCAGTGACTGTTTCAGTGCCAAGTAAACAGGAGAAAAACTTGCAGAAATATTGATATTAACTGCTATTGTTGTTTATTTTATTTACTTGTTCATTTCTATTTCATTTATTTATTTAAATTTTATTTATATATTCATATTTTAGTAAGGGATCTGGCAAAGGACAACACAAAGGAAGGAAAAGATGCAATGAGGTGGCAATCCCCAAAGAAAAGTTAAATGCAATGCTGATGTCAATGAAATGTCAGGCTTACACTTCATCTTATTGGTATTTCTATATTCTTTATGTAAGAGAGACTGTGGTGAAGGACTACAAAAGACAAGTAAGAAGCTCAGTGTGGTAACTGTCACAAAATGAGCCATTCACACGGATGATCAAAATAATAAGTGTGTTGAAGTGAAGGCAGTGGGAGCAGTGAAGCACCTGTGCCTTGTAGATTGCCTCCTTGGTGATCTCATTAGAGGCGAGGGGAATTTTGTACATGGCATCCACCACTGCATCCACCCACTTCTTGTGTTCTTCCTGGGGCAGTGGCTCCAGCAGCTCAGACAGGTAGTTTGCTGCATCTCTGGTGAGAGGGGACCGGCAAGGATGAGCACCACACCACACCACTGCATGGCATGGCACCAACAAACTAATGTTTGCATTATGGTGATGCTACACTCAGATGGTGATGTTAGGAGGCTGAGAGTTATTTCAGTTGTGTGTTGAGGGTAGTGTTGTGATGCTGCACAACATATCAAAACACAAAAGAAATCAAATTATTTATTCACTGATTTATTTCATCTATCATTTTCTTTATATAAAAGAACCAATGGCCAAGGGCAACAAGAATTTTAAAGAAAAAATCCAATTACCAAAGTGATGTTTAACAGAATAATGAAATAAATAGGGCAAGTGTCTTGAAACCTCCCTCTTAAAAGATTTCAAATCACAGGAAATACAGAAGGCAAAGAGTTTCAGAGTTTACCACAGAAAGGGATGATTGAGAACACTAAACTCTCACATTAGAGAGGCTGAGAAAGGAAAAAATAAAAAAAAGTCTTGTGCACTGAGATTACAGAAGGGGATGCATACAGCTAGCCAAGATCAGAAGGGCAGCCGGCATGAAAATAGCAGTAGAAGATAGGAAGATACAGCACTGTAGTGATGAGAAAATAAGACGACAAATAGCTTTTCATTCCACCCTAAAATAACAGTACCAACCCCAACCGAAAAAAAAAATGTAAAATAATAAAATACATGGGCGGATAAGGCCCCTGTACAGCGTTAGCAGGTGGTGGGCGGGGGGTGGGGGTAGCGGGTAAGAAAAAATAAAGATCTATTCAGAACACATAACTTCATAGAAACCTGTATAGCTAGATATGAGATGTGAAGTTTTTGGCTTAGCTTACAAGTAAAGGCAGACCGAGGATATTCAGAGTTGGGGAGAGGACAACCATGATAACATTTTTTTCGCTCTTTTACCACTACCTCTCCTGAAATTGTCACGTAAAGGAGAAGAACTGACTCAGAACACAAGAATACAGCGCTGCCCTACCCTCGCAGATGCATGCCGTGGAGCTGGAAAGACCAAATCAGTTCCTTCTTGGTGATCATGGCGCGTCACGCTCAGCTGTTCTCTTGTAAACATTGACATTTCCCGCCAAAACTTACCCGTCTGAGTTTCCAAATACCACAATACACTGCAATGCTTGTTTTTCTATTTATCAATTTATATATTTGTGCATCTATCTGTCTGTCTATATATTTATTAATTCATTTATATAGCTACTTATCAAACTAATTCCTACATATTTACTTATCTATCTGTGTCTGTCTATCTATCAATTTATCTATCTATCTATCTATTTATATGTCCGTCTATTCATCCTTTCCATCCCTTTACTTATCCATCTACATCTGTCTGTCTGTTTATCTATCAGTCTATTTATCTATACATCTACATCTCCCTTTACCTATTTATCTATTAATTTATTTATCTATCTATCTATCTATCCATCCATCCATCCTTTTACCTACCTATATCTACCTACCTACCTACTATATATACGTCAATATCTATCTATTCATCTATCTATCTATTATTATTATTATTATTATTATCATTACCATTGTTGTTGTTGTTGTTGATGTTGTTGTTGTTGTTGTTGTTGTTGTTGTTGTTGTTACTGATGTTTTTTGTTGATGCTGTCGTTATTATTAATATTGTTGTTGCTGTTGTTGTTGTTGTTGTTGTTGTTGTTGTTACTATTATTATTATTATTATTGGAGGAGGAAGGTTAGGTTAGGTTAGTCTCCCTTCAACTTGTCTGAATGTCTGAACATTGTTATTATTATTATTTTTATTATTATTATCATTTTTTTTTTTTTTTTTTTTACATTACAAGGGCACTGGCCAAGGGAAATCAAAGTTGGAAAAAAAAAAAAATCCCGCTGGTTGCCAGGCCCTGTTAAGAGGAATAGTATAAAGAGAAAAAACAAAAAAATCTAAAAGGAGGGTCCAGTTAACGTAAGAGGTGTCTTGACACTCCTCTTTTGAAAGAGTTTAAGTCATAGGCAGGTGGAAATACAGACACAGGTAGAGAGTTCCAGAGTTTACCAGTGTAGGGAATGAAGGAGTGAAGATACTGGTTAACTCTTGCATTAGGAAGATGGACAGAATAGGGATGAGAAGAAGTAGAGAGTCTTGTGCAGCGAGGCCGCAGGAGGGGAAGGCATGCAGTTAGCAAGTTCAGAAGAGCAGACAGCATGAAAACAGCGGTAGAAGACAGATAAAGATGCAACATTGCGGCGGTGACTTAAAGAATCAAGACAGTCAGTTAGAGGAGAAGAGTTGATAAGACGAAAAGCTTTAGATTCCACCTGTTTAGTAAAGCTGTGTGTGGATCCCCCAGACATGAGAGCCATACTCCATACACGGGCGGATAAGGCCCTTGTACAGAGCAAGCAGCTGGGAGGGAGAGAAAATGGACGAAGACGCCATAGGACACCTAACTTCTTGGAAGCTGATTTAGCAAGAGTAGAGATGTGAAATTTCCAGTTTAGATTTTTAGTGAAGGATAGACCGAGTGTGTTTAATGTAGAGGAGAGGGAAGTTGAGTGTTATTGAAGAAGAGAGGATAGTTGTCTGGAAGGTTATGTCGAGTAGATAGTTGTAGAAATTGAGTTTTGAGGCATTGAACAAAACCAGGTTTTCTCTGCCCCAATCAGAAACAAGTGAAAGATCAGAAGTTAGGCGTCCCATAGCATCTCGCCTTGAGTCATTTAATTGTTGTTGGGTTGGGCGTCTGTTGAACGCTGTTGAATAATGCAGGGTGGTATCATCAGCATAGGAGTGGATAGGGCATTGAGTCAGATTTAGGAGATCATTGATGAATAATAGAAAGAGAGTGGGTGATAGGACAGAACCCTGTGGAACACCACTGTTGATAGTTTTAGGGAAGAACAGTGACCGTCTACTACAGCAGCAATAGAACGATCGGAAAGGAAACTGGAGATGAAGGTACAGAGAGAAGGATAGAATCCGTAGGAGGGTAGTTTAGAAATTAAAGATTTGTGCCAGACTCTATCGAAGGCTTTCGATATGTCAAGGCCGACAGCAAAGGTTTCACCGAAGTCCCTAAAAGAGGATGACCAAGATTCAGTTAGGAAAGTAAGAAGATCACCAGTAGATCTGCCTTTACGGAAACCATACTGGCAATCAGAGAGAAGGTTGTGAGCTGATAGATGCCTCATTATCTTCCTATTAAGGATAGACTCAAAGGCTTTAGAAAGGCAGGAAATCAAAGCTATAGGGCGGTAGTTAGAAGGATTGGAGTGGTCACCTTTTTTAGGGACAGGTTGAATGTGAGCAAACTTCCAGCAAGAAGGATAAATAGAAGTAGAGAGACACAGATGAAAGAGTTTGACCAGGCAGTGAGCGAGTTCGGAAGCACAGTTTTTGAGAACAACAGGAGGGACTCCATCCGGACCGTAAGCCTTCCGAGAATCAAGGCCAGAGAGGGCCAGGAAAACGTCTTTATAAAGAATTTTAATTTTAGGGATGAAGTAGTCAGAGGGTGGAGGAGTAGGAGGAATATGCCCAGAATCATCCAAAGTTGAGTTGGTAGCAAAGGTTTGAGCGAAGAGTTCAGCTTTAGAAAAGAAGAGACAGCTGTAGAGCCATCTGGATGAAGTAAAGGAGGGAAAGACGAAGAAGTAAAGTTGTTAGAGATATTATTGGCTAGATGCCAGAAATCTCGAGAGGAGTTAGAATTGGAAAGACTTTGACATTTTCTATTGATGAAAGAGTTTTTAGTAAGTTGGAGAATAGATTTGGCATGATTACGGGCAGAAATATATAGGGCATGAGTTTCAGCAGTTGGATGGCTACGGAACCGTTTGTGAGCCGCCTCTATCATTGACAGCACGAGAACAAGCAGAGTTAAACCAAGGCTTTTTAGCTTTAGGGTTAGAGAAAGTATGAGGAATGTATAGCTCCATGCCAGAGATAATCACCTCTGTTATGCGCTCGGCACAAAGAGAAGGATCTCTGACATGAAAACAATAATCATCCCAAGGAAATCAGAATAGTACTGCCTTAGTTCCTCCCACTTAGCAGAGTTAAAATGCCAGAAGCACCTCCGCTTAGGCGGGTCCTGAGGCTGCACTGGAGTGATAGAACTGGTAACGGAAATTAGATTGTGGTCGGAGGAGCCCAACGGAGAGGAAAGTTTAACAGAGTAAGCAGAAGGGTTGGAGGTTAGGAAAAGATCAAGAATGTTGGGCGTGTCTCCAAGGCGGTCAGGAATACGGGTAGGGAACTTCACTAGCTGCTCTAGGTCATGAAGGATAGCAAAGTTGAAGGTTTGTTCACCAGGTTGGTCAGTGAAAGAAGATGAAAGCCAAAGCTGGTGGTGAACATTGAAATCCCTAAAATGGAGATCTCAGCAAAGGAAAGTGAGATAAGATGTGCTCCACCTTGGAAGTCAAATAGTCAAAGAATTTTACATAGTCAGAGGAATTAGGTGAGAGGTATACAGCACAGATGAATTTAGTTAGAGAGTGACATTGAAGTCTTAGCCAGATGGTAGAAAATTCTGAAGATTCAAGATTGTGGGCACGAGAGCAAGTGGTGTCGTTACGCACGTATGCGCAACATCCAGCTTTGGATTGAAAATGAGGATAGAGCAAGTAGGAGGGAACAGAAAAGGGCTGCTGTCAGTAGTCACAGACAACTGTGTTTCGGTTAGGAAGAGAAGATGAGGTTTAGTAGAGGAGAGGTGGTGTTCCACAGATTGAAAATTAGAACGAAGGCCACGAATGTTGCAGAAATTGATAGTGAAAGTATTAGATGAAGTGTCAAGACACCCAAGGTCGACAGCAGAGGGCAGTCCGACCTGGGGACATTTATGGTCCCCTCCCCAGAGGGGGACTCCGAGGCAGGGCGTGGTGAAGCCATTATTAAATTTTGATTTGAAGAGAGTGTAAAAGTGTAAGGTGTTGTAGTGTAGTGTAGGAAGTAGTAGAAGTTGTCTTTAGAGGGCAGGCTGCAGCTGCTCAATTGTATAAATGAGACCACAAAGGGAACCGGGAAGAGAGGACACGGGGAATCACTCAGTCTGCAGCACTGCCTACATCCCCGTAAGTACCTCTCCTGGAGTATTCAACCGGGCGGCAGGTGACTACTGCCTACTCCATATATATTGTTATTGTTATTGTTATTATTATTATTAACATCATTATTATATTATTATTATTATTATTATTATTATTATTATTATTATTTCTACTACTACTACTACTACTACTACTACTACTACTACTACTACTACTACTACTACTACTACTACTACTACTACTACTACTACTACTACTACTACTAGTCCTGCCTCAGCCCTCAGCCACGGCCTTCTCATACATACGAAGACCGTGCCTCAGCTCTCGTTGGGTCACGACGTGCTCACTCAGCGCACTCCAACGCCTTGCTGCTGTTTCGGTTTGCGGCAAACGAGACTGTTCACCGCGGCGATGTTCCTGCAGCTTCTGGTAGCTCTGCTGCAGCCGCCTAGGTTGAACATCATGGCGTTTTCGTGCCCTGCCACGCTGTCGGAGATCGAGAACGACCTTCACCCGAACAGCGATGATGAAGCGTTCGTGGCTCAAGTGCTTCGTCCTGACATGGGTCGTTCCTCCGTAGGACCTGGTGATGGCCTTCCTGCTCCACCTCGCGCCGCCCTTCGCTCTCAGGCTTCCCTCGCCACCAAGCACACCATGAACGACGTGAGCACCAGCGAGGAGTCTCTCTGTCTTGCCAGCAAGACGTCTCGTGTTGCAGAGGAATGCACACTCCCTCAGGTTGATGCTATGGAAACAAGTGCCGGTAGACGCGTCGTGCAGCTGGAGGCACCTTCAGGCAACCAGCAACCTCAGCATGTTCGGCCCTCCATCCCAGCTTTCGCTTCCCGAGAAGATTATGTGAAGTTAATGTTCGTTGAGGACCCGGGTGTGAACATCAAATTACGATGGCTGACGGAGATAACAAGAGCCTTCAACCTTGATCGGGAGCTTGCTGAAATCAAGATGTCAGCTGAAACATCTAGGTTTGTGTATGTCTCTCGCAAGCGCCAGGATATTGTGAAAAGTACGGAGGCTGGTGAGTTTCTTTCACTTAAACTTGTCACCCAAGATTCTCCCTCTAGGCCTCGATCGTAAGTTCTCCTCCTTCCTGGTGACTCGTTACCCGGTGGAAGTGGAGCCTGATTTAAGTAAGGAGCTGCCAGGAGTTCACAACGCCCGTCGTTTTCGCCAGAATGGTAAGCCAATTAACAGGATTGTTGTAACATGGAACTCTCCTGAACCACCACCTGCATTCTTCACCTTCAGTTTTCTGCCATGTCTACCTCCCTGCGAGATCCATAAATTGGATAATGACCAACCAACGTGTAACAGATGTTGGGGAGTCGGTCATATATCCCGATACTGTGTTGCTTCAGAGCGCTGTGCTTGGTGTTCACGACTCCCGCAGCTGCCAGCACCGTGATCCCCCACTACTACCGTCGCCCGTTACGGAGGGACGAGCTGAGCGACCAATAACGCCTCCAATAGAACTCGCTTCCAAATGGCGTTGTCCTCGTTGCCAGGAGCCTGGGTGTCAGTGTGTGGCACGGTTGCTCAAGACGCCCACCGCTAGTTCCATCAACGTCACTCTCTCGGCCCACGCCATCCACGCAAGCATCTGCTGATGGACCATCAGGTTCAACTGCTACCATTTCACCACCACAGGTACAAGCTCTTCGCAGTGTTGTAGATAAAATGAAGACTCGCTGTAACTCCCTTGAAGTGCGTCTGGACACCATGGAAGGTCGACTGGCTAGCCTTGTCACAACAAGCCAGCGTGGAGGAACGGCTCACCTTGCTGGTGGACGCACAGCAAACGGTCCTCACTTCCATCTCAGCACTACAGGAAAGGTTTGGTAAATTAGAATCTCGCATTGATGAATTTAGCAGTGCTTTTAGTCCCTCTCGTACCGCTTCTCAGGCTACCACTCGTCCTCTCTCAGACACTCGTAAATTAAAGAAACATACTTAAATCTTTCGAACAGGACCTCTCTAATCTGTGCAATAATAACACAAAATGATGAGTAGTTAATGGAGAACATGTACCCTGTGGTCTTGTTTGGGGGTCATACACGTTTATGTCACATTGCCTCACTGAAATTAGAGACGTCACTCGGAGTCTAATCCGAATAGTAAACATTGCTATTGTCTATTGTATATATCTGGGGTTTGTGGGTATGTAAATGCCAGGAGTCTTAGGAACAAGAAGGACGAGTTATCTAGTTATATAGTTGAGGAGGACTTAGATGTTGTATGTGTCACAGAGGCATGGGTAAATGAGGAAAAGTTTAGGGAAAATAGGAAAGAATATGAAGTAGATAGATACATTATGTATTTACACCAGAGAATTGGTAGGATAGGTGGAGGAGTAGTTATTAATGTAAAAAAATCCTTCATTTCCAGTCAGGTTAATGGTTATTAAGGTAGATAACAGAGTAGAGTCCTTATGGCTGGATGTTAGAGTAAACAAAAGTAAGGTTATTAGAGTAGGAGCTTTTTATAGACCACCTAACCAGTCAGCAGATGTAGACAACCTTATGGTAGATGAGATAAATAGGGGTGTACTAGTCAGACAATTATCTTAGGGATTTTAATCTTAAGTCAGTAAACTGGGAGAGGATGGTAGGAGATGCTAGTGAAAATAAGTTTATGGAAAGTTTTCAGGATAACTATTTAGTGCAGATGGTAGATAAACCTACTAGGGGGAGGAAGGTTTTAGACATAGTACTAACAAATATTGAGCATTGTTTAAAGGAAGTTGAGGTAGGAGAGACTTTAGCAAACAGTGACCATCATATAATTAGATTTATCATTAATTCCAGTAGGGATAATATAGTGAATAAGACTAGAGTCCCAAACTATCAGAAAGGCAATTATGGTAGGTTACGTCAGTTATTAGGAGAGGTAAACTGGGAAGATAGTTTTGGAAATAAAACTGCACAGGAGATGTGGGATATTTTTAAGGTTGTAGTAAAGGGTATAGTGATGCAGTGTATC
Organism: Portunus trituberculatus; assembly: GCF_017591435.1. Lineage (NCBI taxonomy): Eukaryota > Metazoa > Arthropoda > Malacostraca > Decapoda > Portunidae > Portunus > Portunus trituberculatus. The sequence continues at coordinate 10,049,384 of NC_059263.1, read as the reverse complement.
CCTTACAAAGATATAAGGCAGAGAAACAGGAAGCCATTATGGTGGACTCATGAGATAGGTAGCCAGATCAGAGAGAAGAAGAGGGCATACAGAGAGTTGCAGAAAAGTGGGAAGATGTAGATTTGATTAGGTACAGACAGGTCAGAGATGATTTGAGTAAGGTTATAAAAAAAGTAAAAGGCAGGCAGAGATAAAACTAGCTAGAGCTGGGAGTAAAGATCCCAAAAATTATATAGTTATTACAAGGTCAGTGATAAAAGAAATAAGGATAGGATTGGACCACTCAGAAAAGATGGTGTAGTAGTGGATCAAAATGAAGACATAGTAGAATTATTGAATGAACAATTTTCTTCAGTATTTACTAGGAAAGAATAGGAAATCCTGTTACAAACAGTGCGACGAGTAGTTTAAGAGCTTTAGAAAATATTGATATAAAACCGGGAATTATTAGGAAATTTATTCTTGAACTAGACGATAGGAAAGCTAGTGGTCCTGATGAGCTACATGCCAGAGTACTTAGGGAGGGTGTAGACAGTATTTCTGAAGCACTTAAGTTAATCTTTGAAAGATCACTTAGGTTTGCTGAGATACCTCAGGACTGGAAGTTAGCTAATGTTACTCCAATATTTAAAAAAGGTAGGAAGGATGATGCAAATAATTATAGACCGATCAGTTTAACTAGTATAGTATGTAAGATACTAGAGAAAATCATTAAGGGTAGTATTTGGGAGCATTTAAATGAGAATAGATTAATTAGAGATACCCAACATGGCTTTAGATCAGGGAGGTCCTGTCTTACAAATTTGCTCGATATCTTAGAATATATTACCAAGGAGTTAGATGATGGAAATAGCATAGATGTTATATATCTAGATTTTAGCAAGGCGTTTGATAAGGTACCGCATAGGAGGCTAGTGTACAAATTGAGACTACATGGGATAGGGGGTAGGTTAGTTGATTGGATTAGTGAATGGCTTTCTGATAGGAAACAGAGAGTAGTATTAAATGGGGCAATGTCTGAGTGGAAGGAAGTGGTTAGTGGGGTACCCCAAGGATCAGTGCTAGGACCTCTTCTTTTCTTGGTGTACATTAACGATTTAGATATAGGAATTAGTAGCAAAGTATCAAAGTTTGCAGATGATACTAAGATAGCATGTGCAGTACAGGGTGAAAAGGACAATTACAGAATACAACGAGACCTGGACAGGCTGATAGCATGGGCAGACAGGTGGCAGATAGAGTTTAATTCTAAAAAGTGTCAGGTTATGCATTTAGGTAAAGACAACACAAACTTTAGCTATGAGATGGAGGGATGTTGGCTAGAGGCAGTAGAGGGAAAGGATTTAGGAGTAGTGATAGACAGGACTATGAAATTTTCAAAGCAATGTTTAGAAGCAAGAAATAGGGCAAATAGGATCCTGGGTTTTATAAATAGAAATGTTAGTTATAAAAGTAAGGAAGTGGTGTGTAGCTTATATAATTCCTATGTTAGGCCCCATTTAGAGTATTGCATACAGGCCTGGTCACCCCATTATAGGCAGGATATCAACATGTTAGAAGAAGTTCAGAGAAGAGCAACTAGGATGATACCAGCATTAAAGCGCCTGGAGTATAGAGATAGATTAAAAGAATTAAACGATTAAAGGAATTAAACATGTTTTCATTTGAGATATGTATAAGAGGGGATATGATAGAGTTATTTAAAATGTTTTCAGATACAAACTACATAGATGTGAGATCTTTCTTTACTTTAGAGGAGGGAAGTAGGACTAGAAATCATGGCAGGAAGATTAGAAAGCAAGGCTGCAGGTTAGATATAAGAAAATATTTCTTTAGTCATAGGGTGGTAGACTTCTGGAATGCATTGCCAGAGAGGGTTGTAAATAGCACTAGTTTGACAATGTTTAAAAACAGATTAGATAAGCACTTAAATTTATTAGATTTATAATTATGTATAGCACTGCATGATAGTTTTTATAAGAAATTTGCTATAGTTAAACAAGACATGATCCCCATGTATGGGGATCACAGATTGTAGAGGAATTTGCTGCAGGACTTAGCCCTGTTAATGGGCCAAATATTTAGAATTAGTATATAATGTATTGTGTACTTGTAAGTGTATCTTTAAGTACTGATGACGAGGTCGCTGTGCGACTGATACAGGATAACCTAGATGGGCCCTGGTGGCCCTTTGTTATCCTATTATTTATGTTATATGTTATGTTATATGACTGTCTGTTGTTCACATCCTGGGTTTGTGGGTAACTGCTGAATAGGATTTTTATTGTGTCTGTAGTTCTTTTATCCAATGACGTGCCACCACCTCTTAACACCACAAGCTGCACCATTGGGAATTTGCTATATATATTCGTAGGCGGGGCACAGCTGGGCAGACAGGTGCATAGAGATCTGTGTGCGCAGTTGAGCCATGGCCACCAGTGACATTAGTTGTAAAGGTTGTGAATTTGATTACTGGGAAATCATCGCTCCTGCGTTGCAAATCAGTGTACAATCGAGAAGAGGACCAGCCAGGACCTTCATCCTTTCGTTAAGGTATTGTGAGGAGGGGTATTGGTAGAGGTAGAGCATATTGTGTGAAGCTATAAGAGAACCGGTGGTGGGGGGGAGGGAAGCTGTCCCAAAGCAAGGATACGGTAGGTTATGTTTATGTTAGGGTTAGGTTAGTGTTGCAGGGGGGGTCCAGGGGGGCTGCGTCTAGGTCAGGTTACATTAGGTTAGGGTTTTTAGGGTTAGGTTAGTGTTGGAGGGGGGATCCGGGGGGACGCAGCTAGGTTAGGTTACATTAGGTTAGGTTTATGTTAGGGTTAGGTTAGTGTTGTAGTGGGGGTCCGGCGGGAGACAGCCCCCCCGGTTAGGTTAGGTTACATTAGGTTAGGTTTTTTGTCCTTAGGTTTTTTTTTTTATCGCCATATCTCACCTCTTTTGGCTTCCGCCCCCCAAAACCTCGATTCCCCACGTGACCCCAAGCTTGTGGGGGGGGAAGGGGGTAATAGAAAAGAATATGTAAGGAGTTGCTGTTCTATAGATTTACCCAAGCTTGCTGCCCTTCAGAGTTATGTGTATCGCTTCCACCCACAAGTTATCTTCATTCAGGAGGCTTTCATAGAAGGGCCTCGACACGACAGAGAGGTTCCTGTGTTGACAAGCTATGTCTCCTATGTCCACCACGCAAGAAATGGGCTTATTACTTACCTCCACTCATCCGTACAACATAAACTACTACGTTGTTCTACTGATGTTGACACTACTTTTCAGCGTTTTGAATTAACTCTTGGGGCTGGTCAGATACAAATATGTAATGTTTATTGTGTTCCTGCTGGCCTAGTCACTGCATCTTTTCCACCACCAGCAGGTCAAGGAATGCTTTACATGGGTGACTTTAATGCCTCAACACCTAACACCAATGGACGCCGTCTTCCCCAGTATGTACGTACGTAGTAACCACCTCACACGCTGGCCTACTCAGGGTCTCTCACACGGGTCAGCCAGCACGCATTTGGGATAGGAGCATCGTGACGTCAGTTGGGCCCAACATAGGTTAAACACTTGAGCACACCTCTCCATGGTCGATCCCGCCGCTCATGAGGTGACACAGTTTCAGGTCAGGTCAATACGATGCCTAGTTCCTGTTCAGTGCTTTGGTGCTATAGTGACAAAGGGAAGACTGCAGGCACTGGAATTAGGTACTTTCGATTTCCCAAAAACGATGAAATTAGAAAGCAGTGGGTTCGTGCCTGTGACAAGGTCGATGACTTTAATTTTAAAAATGCAGTGGTGTGCTCCAGACATTTTATGCCAAGTGACTATGCAAGAGACCTCAAAAATGAATTTTTACAAACTGAAGTTCCAAGACGCAAGAGGTCATTGAAAGAAGAAGCTGTTCCATCCCTGTTTTTAACTCAAGGTAAGTTTTCTTATGTATTACAACTTCCAAGCATGTAAAAGTAATGATTCTCCTCTCTCTCTCTCTCTCTCTCTCTCTCTCTCTCTCTCTCTCTCTCTCTCTCTCTCTCTCTCTCTCTCTCTCTCTCTCTCTCTCTCTCTCTCTCTCTCTCTCTCTCTCTCTCTCTCTCTTTTCTTTTCTTTTCTTTTCTTTACTTTAAGGCTCTCTTTTATTTTCTTTACTTTAAGGTGTAGAGGTGAAGGAAGATTAAAGAGAGAAGAGGAGGACAGAATGAAAAGGGAGCGAAATTCCCCTGAGATTCAGTGACCAACTGCCATATAGTACACACTTGTGCTCTCTCTCTCTCTCTCTCTCTCTCTCTCTCTCTCTCTCTCTCTCTCTCTCTCTCTCTCGTGCGTGTGTGTGTGTGTTCAGACTTTACTTTAGAGTATTGAACTTGGAAAAAATTATGTCATTAACTCAAAAGTAAAGAACAATTTGAATTATTGTGCTTATTTTTTTGTAATAATCTTAGTAAATTTTTATTCAAGAAAACTATTATTGTAAAATGTACTAAATATTTATTCATTTTTACTAGATGAGTGCTCAGCTCAAGAGACAACAAATAATGATGTGGATGATGTTGGACTCATACAGGATGTGTCTTATGTGTCATGCACCTCCAGCAGTGAGACAAGTAAGTGTCAACCTCCACCCATAAATGTGTGTGTGTGTGTGTGTGTGTGTGTGTGTGTGTGTGTGTGTGTGTGTGTGTGTGTGTGTGTGTGTGTGTGTTTACCTAGTTGTCAGTTACAGGAAAAAGAGCCACACTATTCTCGTGTAGTCCTGCCTCCTGATCTGCACCTATCAAAATTTTCCTTAAATTTCTGTATAGTCTTTGCACACACTGTCTCACCATCAAGTTTGTTTCATGCTGCTACATTTCTATGAGGAAAACTGCATTTCTTAGTCTCTTCTGCAATCACTCATTTTCAGGTTCCTTCCATGTCCTGTGGTGCTCATTTCTGCCCAACTTCTTAATCCCTTCCAAAATCCTACATATAGTGCTATCATATCATCTCCCTTCTTTCCTCCAATATACTTAATACAGTTTTTCGAACCTTTCTCATATATTCACTGAGGCATGTAGGTATTTTTGTTGCATGTCTTTGGATTCTTTCCAGCCTCCTCTGTGTGTGTGTGTGTGTGTTTCACTGTTTGATCTGCTGCAGTCTCTGACGAGACAGCCAGACGTTACCCTACGGAACGAGCTCAGAGCTCATTATTTCCGATCTTCGGATAGGCCTGAGACCAGGCACACACCACACACCGGGACAACAAGGTCACAACTCCTCGATTTACATCCTGTACCTACTCACTGCTAGGTGAACAGGGGCTACACGTGAAAGGAGACGCACCCAAATATCTCCACCCGGCCGGGGAATCGAACCCCGGTCATCTGGCTTGTGAAGCCAGCGCTCTAACCACTGAGCTACCGGGCCGTGTGTGTGTGTGTTCTGATTAGCTTTTTAGAGCATGTATTCAACTTTGATTAAATAACGGTGATTTAACTCACACAGATCAATTAATATTAGTGATTAATAATTTTAAGTAATTGCAATACATAATTACATGAATAACACCATATAATTATTATAATATTTAATAACTAGTTTATTATTTCCTTTTAACTAATAAAGGAATGGAACCCTTGCCAGATGAGTGCTCAGCTCAAGACACAACAGGTACTGATGTGGGTGATAATGGACTCCAGCAGGATGTGTCTTATGTGTCATGCACCTCCAGCAATGATGCAAGTAAGTTACCTTACACCAGACAACCATAACTTTGAAATCAGATAAGCATTTAATTTGATTCTGGACAAGTTAATTGGGTATAGATAATGGGTTTAAGAAGGTTTTCATTAATTCATTATATATATATATATATATATATATATATATATATATATATATATATATATATATATATATATATATATATATATATATATATATATATATATATATATATATATATATATATATATATATATATATATATATATATATATATATATATATATATATATATATATATATATATATATATATATATATATATATATATATATATATATATATATATATATATATATATATATATATATATATATATATATATATATATATATATATATATATATATATATATATATATATATATATATATATATATATATATATATATATATATATATATATATATATATATATATATATATATATATATATATATATATATATATATATATATATATATATATATATATATATATATATATATATATATATATATATATATATATATATATATATATATATATATATATATATATATATATATATACACACACACACACACACACACACACACACACACACACACACACACACACACGGTTTAACGATAGATGTGAAAAGGCTAGAACAAGAAAAGAGGATGCATGGAAGAGGTGGAGAAGGAAAAGACGGATTAAGCAGTGGGAAAGTTACAAAAGAGCAAGAAATGAATATGTGTTGATTAGAAGAGAAGAAAGAAAGAAACAAGAAAAGGATATAATTGATAAATGTAAAGACCAACCAAGGCTTTTTTACAGACATGTGAACAACAACATCAAAAATAGAGAAAGTATTGAAAGTTTAGAAGTAAATGGAGTATGCAGTGAAGATCCCAGGAAATGGCAGAGGCTATGAATGGATGCTTTCGGAAGGTATTCACAAAGGAGACTGCTTTTGACAAACCACTGGTAATGGAACAGAAAGGGATTATGAAGGAGTTTCAAGTAACGGTGGAGGAGATCAAGAACATGATGGGGAGTTTAGAAGTGAGAAAAGCTGTGGGACCTGATGGGGTATCAGGATGGATTTTAAGAGAATGCAGGAGCAATTGGCAGAAAAAGTTTGTGAAGTAATTGATGCCTCATTAAGGGAAGGTGTAGTGCCCCAAGACTGGAAAAGAGCTAACATTGTCCCAATCTATAAATCAGGTAACAAGAGAGACCCATTGAACTATAGACCAGTGTCACTTACAAGTGTGGTAGCTAAGATGTGTGAGAGGGTGGTGAAGACTAGATGGACAGACTTCTTGGAGAAAAATGACATACTTTGTGAGTGTCAATTTGGTTTTAGGAAAGGGCGTTCATGCACGACAAACCTGATATGTTACTATTCGAGGGTGATAGATGTAATACAGGAAAGAGATGGTTGGGCTGATGGAATATATCTGGATTTAAAAAAGGCCTTTGATAAGGTACCACACCAGAGACTGATCTGGAAACTTGAAATGGTAGGAGGAGTGCATGGCAGTTTACTAAAATGGATGGAAGACTTTTGGTAGGAAGAGAAATGAGAACAATAATTAAGGACAGACCATCAGAATGGGGATTGGTGGAGAGTGGAGTTCCACAGGGATCAGTGTTGGCACCAGTAATGTTCGCAGTCTACATAAATGACATGGTGGATGGGGTGTCCAGTTATGTGAGCCTATTTGCAGACGATGCAAAATTGTTACGAAAAGTGAGATGTGACAAAGATTGCGAACTACTCCAGGAAGACTTGGACAGAATATGGAAATGGAGCTGTACATGGCAAATGGAGTTCAACACGACAAAATGCAAGAAAATAGAGTTTGGCAAGAGTGAAAGAAGAATCAGGAGTATGTACAAGATAGGAAATGAAGACATAAAACCAGTCATGAAGAAAAAGACCTTGGGGTGACAATTACCAATGACCTATCGCCAGAGAGACATATAAACAAAATAATTGGAGAAGTATTGAACTTATTGAGGAACATAAGAGTGGCGTTCGTATATCTAGATGAAGAAATGATGAAGAAAATAATTACTGCAATGATAAGACCGAGGCTTGAATATGCAACAATACAGTGGGCTCCGAACTTAAAGAAACACATAAGGAAACTAGAGAAAGTACAGAGGGCTGCAACGAAAATGGTGCCTGACTTAAGAGATTTGACTTATGAAGACAGACTGAAAAGAATGCAACTTCCAACCCTGGAAAACAGAAGAGAAAGGGAGACCTGATAGCAATATACAGAGTGATGATTGGCATGGAAAAATGGATAGGGAAGATCTGTGTATGTGGAATGGAAGAATGTCGAGAGGGCATGGGAAAAAAACTAAAAATGGCCACTTATAGGAGAGATGTGAAAAAATATAGCTTCCCTCATAGAAGGGTGGAAGCATGGAATAGTTTAGACGTGGAAGTGGTCAACGCAAGGAATATTCATGATTTTAAGAAAAAGCTGGACATTAATAGATATGGAGACGGGACAACACGAGCATAGCTCTTTTCCCGTATGTTACAATTAGGTAAATACAATTAGGTAAATACACACCCATTGTGGCTGTGATGGTAGTATGAGAAAGGTTTGGTGATAATGGTGGTGGTGGTGGCAATCATGGCATAGATCTAAAAATAAGTGGTAGTAGTGTTAATAGAGGTGGTGGTGGTGTGAGAGGATGGTGGTGGTAATGGTAATGTGGTTAGGTTGTGTGTTTTGAAGGAAATAGATTTTTTAATAAAGAAAAAAAAAATTTCAGACCTGCCCTTGGACGTACATATTGCTGCAGGATTTGCTGACACAAAAAATGATTGTACAAGTTTAAAAGAAGGTGGTTCTATAGAAGAAACCAGGACATGGGACAGATTTGGAGGTTTTGAAGGAATAGTTCAGGAAAGTGCAATTGGTATTAGTCAATTGCTAGAAAAGAGAATAGAGAACTTAGAAGAAGAAAACAGACAACTAAGGGAAAAATGTGAGGCATTGAAGGCTAATGGGTCAGATTCTAACAAAAATGTTATTCAATCCACATTTGAAACTGTTTTACAACCAATTTTTACTAAAACACAAATATCGGCCTTAATAAACAAAAAAAAAGTTAAATCTTGGTCTGAGGATGACATAGGTGGAGCATTTATTTACTCTGAGAAGTATTAGCACCAAGTGCTATGAATATCTCAGAAATGTAAAAAAAATTCCATTACCATCTGTTTCAACCCTTAAATGTGAGCCTGGCATTCTGCATTCAGTGTTGTCTCTGATGAAGTCAAAGGCAGATACATTAAGTACAGTGGAGAGAGTAGCAGTTGTATCTTTTGACGAAATGAATATTGCCTACTGGTAGAGCGACGCATGCTCGAGGAGGGATGCTCAATCAAGTCATCACGTCTGGTCTGGCAGCAACCCGTGTCAACTGTTCTTCCAATCCTTCTCTCTTCTCGGATCACGTTGCCCTCAAGTTTCACTACTCTGCCAGCAGGTCCAGAATCTGTCCACCATCATCCACACATCAAGATACCTCCAAAGTATTGTCCTACATACTGTGATGATATACATATATTTCAATAGAATTGTATGTATTGTATTTATAGTAACATTATTATGAGTTGTATATGTTTAAGTGTAGTGTGAATTATTATTTTGTTTTAAACCAAGACGGTAATAGTGACCCCGTGGCGAAGATGTAAACATTTAGAGTGAAGTGTGAAATCTGAGAGGCTCTCTAAAGGCCATGTCACACTAGCACTTTTTCCGTCGTTTTTCAGAAAATCGACAATATTTTGGCTGCGGCCTGTCACACACAAACGGTGTTTCGTCGTCACTTTCCGTCGTCACTTTCCGTCGTCACTTCCCGCCAACACAATGTAAACACAAACATGGAGGCCACGCTGCGGCAAAAATACGCTGCTCTGAACATAATACTGTGTATTACAAAACTTAGACGAGCTAAACAAGCCAAAAAGCGTGCATGGATGCGTTCATGGTTAGTGGTAGAACCAATGCACATAGTACCAGGAGGAGACGCGGGGGTAGGACAAAAACTCACCAGACAGAAACTCAACGGACAAAAACTCACCGGACATTAATTCATCGGACAAAAACTCACCGAAAAATGTTTAAGGAGGACAAAAACTCACTGAAGCTGAACTATAATATAATATTTAAAATCGTAAAAGAATGTAAAACTTAAATGATTTATTAATAAAATTAATATGAAATTAATGAAATTCCTGGGTTTAAAAGCGGATACAATGCCCAACAGCTCGAAGGAATTCCTCTGTGGATTTTCTACCGGCAACTATATCTTCACATAGATTCTTTAAACGTTTCTGAAGACGAATATAGTTTCTCTTGGTTCTCTTCTTTGGAGGTTCGCCTCGGTCATCTTGCAGCATCATGGTTTTGACTAGGGCTTCATCCTTCCTAATGTTATCAATAACAGTGTAAAAAGATGGATGAGAATGACCAACAAGCTGCTTGAACGATGAATTGCAGGTTTCACTCATATTGTTTGTTCGAGCTTCATCATTTAGGGTATTATTGTGCACATTCCGTATATCTGGCGGAAAAGAAGGTGGTAGTCATCGAATATTGCATTGCAGTGCTTCTGGATCTTCATTATTTCCAGGAAGTCGTACATGACGGAATGTACCTATAACATATGTCCTGTCAAAGTGTGAAAGGAGGTCTTCAAATTCTTCAGGAGTGTTGTCCTTCAAAAATGCCATACCTTCCTGGACCTTTTCTAATGGAAGAAATGCTAACCCATCCATCATTCCACAGAACAGTCTGCAACCATCATTTTCACGGTAGCGATTCACAAGCCCTAATTCCTGTATCTTACGCCATGTACTTTGCGTCAAGTGGAAAAAACATCCTTTAGTGGTTACATGAGGACCTTAAATGCTACTGACAGCCTGCATGGCGGATTTTTCAAAATCTAATACAATTTCTGTGGGATCTGGTGTGAATCTTAGTCGTTCACAACCATCTACAATACTTTGAAGCAGTTCTTCATATACATTTTGTGACTTTCCTGACAAGAATGCATACACGTAGGAAACTGCTGTTTCACCTAATGGTACTCTAATAACATAAAGTTGCTGGAAAATTTCTGGAGCCATAGCAAAATTCCCGTCCATAAACCACGTACGGGTCCGGCACATTAATCGCAAGCACTCATCAGTAGCATATACAACCATTCTGTTGCAGGCATCCGAACAATAACGGATAGTATTTCGAAGCATGTTTCGTAATGTATCGTAAAATGTCTTACTTAGTGTCGAAGCATGTTTCAAATGTTTCAAAATAGACTCTCTTTAAAGCGTCGTAACATGTCTCAAATCATGCTTTGTTTTTATCTTCTTTTTTAGATGTTGTTCGGTGAGTTTTTGTCCTCCTTACACATTTTCCGGTGAGTTTTTGTCTGGTGAATTACTGTCCGGTGCGTTTTTGTCTGGTGAGTATGTCCGGTGAGTTTTTGTCCACGTCCCGGAGACGCGGCAAGTCTTGTGGTCTTGGTCTTGGTATGTAAACAAAGGCGGAAAATTTGCAGACGGAAACGATCCCTATTGTCTGATAAATTCATGTGATAAGTTCATGCAGAACATTGAAAAATCAACAGAAATCACATTAATCGACGGAAAAAGTGCTATAGTCTGACCAGCCTTAATTTACGGTCATGGGGGGGGCGAGCATCTCTGTACAGTGTTGCCACGTTTTCACTACTGTTCTGTTAATCTCTCTCTCTCTCTCTCTCTCTCTCTCTCTCTCTCTCTCTCTCTCTCTCTCTCTCTCTCTCTCTCTCTCTCTCTCTCTCACTAAAGAATCAAAGGTAAGCAGAGAGAGTAATTTATAATTGTATATATATATATATATATATATATATATATATATATATATATATATATATATATATATATATATATATATATATATATAAGTGAGTGGCACGAGGTCAGTCACGTCGCCACCACAATGTGTCAAGGCCACCAGCTGGGTGTGGAAGAGTTGCCGCTGACAAGTGAAAAATACTTTTTTTTTTTCCACTTAGGTATTGGCATATACTATTTTGTAAAAATAGAAACTACACATTAGCTTGGCTTACGAATTATGAATGCGATTATGCCTCACCCTTGAAATTACTGTAAAAGCCAGTAAATGTGAGCATTTTATCTTATAATTATAGCAACATCTGGTACTACAAGGCGAGGCTATTCGGCCTGGCCAGGCTGGGTTCATCAGTATTGCCGCCATTCACAAGACTTCTACTATTTTTTTTTTTTTTTTTTACTTTGGATAGTAGATTATTTCTTTTTTCCATGCTCATTATCTTATATCTGTAACGCTGATATTATTACACACCCTAAACATACGCTAAGTACCATTATAAGTTACTACAGTTGATATCAGCAACACTGTTGAATATGTATGCCATGTTTGTATGGTACTATATAGTTTTTTATGCATATGATGGTTACTGTTGATTCAGCCATCTATATACACAAGTCGAAATTTTATACATCTGAATTGATGGTATTTGTGATGCCTTGTACACCAATAACTTCCATTTCACATCGCATTTTTTTGGAAACGTGGCAGAACTGTAGAGTTCCCCTCGCCCCCCCATAGCCGTAAATTAAGCTCGGTCAGACTATAGTGTGACACCGCCTTAAGATGGCGGGATAGTGAAAGGGTGTCGGGAAGGCTGGGGTTGTTTTGGCCAAGATTTGTGGTTGTTGAGTGGTTTTGGGAGCTCCCTCTCGTCGTTTTGTGAGTATTGGAGATTTGTGATTTTAGAGTAGAAACTCAATAAATTTGTTACACATGACCGACCTTTTCTTAAACCAAATTAGCTATTTGATAATAATTTGTTGTCTTCAAGAAACTCAATCCATTGCTTCTTTATTACTCTTTCACACATCTTGCATATTACACTAGTCAGTGATACCGGTCTGTAATTTAAAGGTTCTTCCTTCCCTCCGCTCTTATATGTGGGAACCACCTCAGCTCTTTTCCACCCCACTGGTACTGTTCCATTTTCTATTGAGCATTTTATGATGTTGTATATTGGACTTGCTAGTTCTTCCCTACATTCTTTCAGTATTCTGCCTGAGACTTCATCCAGTCCCATTGCCTTTTCCTCCTCATCCAATTCCGTCATCAACTTTTTTATTTCAAGCTTGGTTACTTGAATCTCTTTCATATGGACAGTCTCTCTATTACCCTGTGGTCTTTCAAATTTGGATTCCTTAGTAAAGACCTCCTGAAATTTACTATTTACAGTTCTGCCATACTTTTTGGGTCTTCCACCATTCCGATTTCTCCTTTTAACCTTTGTATTGTTTCTTTTTGTCTTATTTTTCCATTTATGAGTCTGTAGAACGATTTTGGTTGTTCCTTACATTTTTCGACAATGTCCTTTTCATAGTTCCTTTCTTCTTCCTTTTTCACCTTAGCATATTCATTTCTTGCTGTTTTGAAGTTTTCCTTATTTTCTGGATTTCTGTTTCTTCACCTTTTCTCCATCTCGTTTCTCCTTTGCCCTAGCACACCTTGCATTAAACCAATCTTTCTTTCCTTCTTCTTTAGGTCTATATTTCGGGACATATTCCCTGACTCCTGTTTTGTATATTTCCAAAAATAAGTTATATTTCTCTTGAACCGTTTCTGAGTTTTCCATCTCCTCCCAGTTTACGTTTTTAAAATAGCTTGAGATTCTCAATACCAGCCTTTCTGTAATTTAATCGGTCTCCTTTGTATGATTCATCACTATCTTACTTTTCTTCTATATCCATTTCTAATATTATATGGTCACTTTCCCAATGGGCACTTATATCTTATATCATCGTTAATCCCCAAATTCCACTTGATTTACCACTATCTCCTTCCTTAACATCATCATGACTCCTCCTCCTCCTTTACCCACTCTGTCTCTCCTCCATATATTATACCTTTTATCTATGTCTATTTTTATTGCTTCATTTAACTTTGTTTCCACCAGGCATACAATATCTGGTTCTTCTTTTTTTTTTATATAATCTTAATTCTAATTTACTAGATAAAATCCCATCTATGTTTGTATACATCATTTTTAATCTCTTGTTCTTATCATCTTTAGTTAAACTTGCTCCATTTTTTTTCTCTTCCTTCTCTTTTATATACCATTTCCTTATCCTGTCTCCTATAATTCTCTAAAAAAATGCCTTCTCCTCCTTTGTGTGTGTGTGTGTGTGTAACTTTTTGCTGTAATTTTGATGATTGGTTCCCATAATTTTCATTGTATGACGCCAATGGCGCAATAAATTAATCAACAACAACTACTACTACTGCTGCTGCTGCTGCTGCTGCTGCTGCTGCTGCTGCTGCTGCTGCTGCTGCTGCTGCTGCTGCTGCTGCTGCTGCTGCTACTACTACTACTACCAAGTTAGTATCATCATTATCATCATGTTAGATATTAAGTCAGATAAAATTTAATACATGCATGTAGTAGGGAGTTCATTTGCTAACTATGCCTTGGATGTTAATTAGTATCTCGATCTGTTATTTCACTAATTTAAGATAAATAGACTTAACTACCGTAGGGCAAAGCTGTTCCCTACCTACGGGTCATCCATCTACCAACAGTTACCGACGGGCTGAGTCTGCCTTCATGTCTGATTTCAGTGTCAAACGTCTACTTGGACACTAATACAATCTGACACCAATGCAATAAACGTATGAGCGATTTCTATGTTATATGACATAGCAATAGTTATTAGCATTACCCATAGAATACACCCTTTCAGCTGTTTAATGAGACAATTGTTAGGTACGTACTTGATTTCCGTTTATGGCCCAAGCACATAATATAAACGCAATGGTAATCGGTGTTGTGTGTTAAGCAGGCGAGGCAATTTTTACATGTGTAGATCAGTTGAAACTCATATTCTTAGTGAAGGAGAATGAACTACAAAACAAGCTGTAATTAATATTCGTTCTTGCTATAGTCTGTCTGTTCTGAAGTAGCTCCTGGGTCTCTGTCTGAATGGCGTTCCAGGAATGCGCGGTCGTCAGATTTTGAGGAAAACCGTGAGCTGTCCTTGTGTAATAAGTGCGCTGATCAACAGAAAACAAGTATTATTCACATCAAATCAATTACGTTATCAATAAGCTACAATATGTTTGAAATCCAGGAACAATTTTTAGAGTAGACAGACTATAATTCCGAAATAATTTATGGTTCTTAATGCCTCAATCCTCAATACCACAATCAAGTGCATAATTAACCCTCAAAATGACCCGAATGTGATACCCTGGGCCCTGAATTACATGTCTTTATAAAGTTATCCTGGCCCTGGGGAGTGCCTGACCACCGCCTCGACAACCCAGACAAAGCAATGAATGACGTGGCTGCGTTTTGTCGTAATTCTTGTGACCCTTTTAGCTTATCGCTCATGGGTCCTGTATGTATTTTTTTTTTTTTTTTTAACACTTTACCTGGTAAAAGAAATCAGGTTAGAAGAGAAAATAGCCTTACAAGCTACGGTAACAACTATGGTAGCACTTCATTACATTGTTCTGGTGGTAGTGATTACTGTCTCGACCTTGGCCTCGGTGTCTCGGATCAAAGGTGAACCTGAAGTCGATGAAGTCAAGCAGAGGCCGCGTCCCATCACTCCACCTTCATCCTCTGTCTGGGTAAGTGCTTTCAGTCACATGTCACGCATATCATTTTTTTTTTTTTTTTTTATCATAGCAGGTTTTTAAAGAATGCAAATAATAGTGTGTTACTTTAGCTTTGTTACTAATGGTTGAATTATTGCTGGAAATATCCTACCGTAAATAGCAGTGAATCCTCTTTGACATATTTTATTGCCATTTTATTCTCATGCGGAGTGTTTTCTAATTGCATGTTACTGGCGTTTGTCAGTGATATCATGAGTTTTATGATGTGGGTACTGTGTGGTGATTTAATTTTTTTTACAGCTTGTGAACGTGAAGTGAACCGTATGCGAGTGACGGTGCGAGATGAATGTGATTGCATCTGCGTCTGGAAACCTGTCACATGGCTGTGGTCGTGAGTCAGATGATTTCCACGTAGCTAAAAGGAATTCTTTTTATATAAGAGCTGAAATCTGGCCAAGAGCAAGGTACGTTGAAGTGATTTAGTTTTTGTAAAGGTTGGTATAGTAACAAAACTCGTTAGATTAATTATTTGATCCCTATCTGATTATGCATGTGAAGTTGTAATCTACCTTGTAATAACATTCATAGTGGCATGTTTTAGTTGTTGAATAGGTTGCTGACATTTTCTAGCTGTTAACTAGGTTAATTGTTGTCAACTTTGTGTAGTTGTTAAGGTTCAGTGTAGTGTTTTAGTGCATGTCCATGGTACGCATAACTAGATCTAATGTGTTGCAGGATGTGGAGTTAGCTGTGGCAACAGGTCTGCTGTGAGTAAGGGTACTGGAGCAGCAGGGGACAGCTTTGAAGTGTGCCTTGTGAGAGTCTACATGGCTCTGCACAGTGATTTGTGGCCAGTAGGTAAAATGCTACTCAGAGGCTTCATAATTCTTCTCATTAGCTTCTGATAAAACTTTTTGAAGGTTTTTAGGTCCTAGGAAGTACAAAATAGTGTAAAATCTTTATTTACATTTATATACAGGAAAAATTCTATTGAAAGATGATTTGTGAATGAATGTTCCAGGATAAATGGTAGGGGCCAGCAGCAGTACTTTTACCGCTGACATTACTGCCCACTGTAAAGAGGAGCAGCAGCAGCAGCAGCAACAGCAGCAACAGCACTTTTGCCGCCGCCGCTGCCATTGCTGCCTGCTGTTGAGAAGAGGAGCAGCAGCAGCAGTAACAATAGCTCCTGAAAGTGCTACTGCTGTTGGGCAACTCAAGCCTTGAACACAACCACCTTGCTGCTGTGGTCTCCATCCACACACACCTGTAACATAATCTGTAAGACATGTTGGCCAGTGGTTGTGGTTAATATGCTTCAAAAGTTGTAAGAGTTCAGTGGACTCTCAATTTGTTTTATTTTATTTTTTTTTTAATCTGACAAAAGTGAACATTTTCTCCGGAGCCTCTTTCAGGTATCATAAGACGCAGAGACTTTCAGGTCTCCTAAAAGATGGGGCTACAGGTGAAGTTGATAACAATGAGTGAACTAACTCCTAACTCTATTTCCCTTTACATTTGTAAAATGGAGTTCAGTGAACTCTGCTGTAACTGTAGGCATACCTTACTTCAGTAACGTCCAGTACTAATAACAAGAATGCAAGGTCACTTTGAGATTAACCATTTTGGCCAAAACTATCAACCACTGGTAGGGTGTACAATACCTAGGATGTCTGTAGGTGTCATCCCTCCTGAACTTCTGGGGTGGTGTGTGTTGTAGTGGTGTATACTTCACAGGGGTGTGAAGCCAGTCACTGCCTCAATGACTGCAGCTTGCTGGGAGGCATTCACCAAGCTGTAGTGGGACAGCTCCATGGTGAAGGAAGCAGTGCCAGATGACAGTGTGCGGATGGTAGTGGAGTAGCCCATCAGTTCAGCAAGGGGACATTCCACCAACAACACCTGCAACAATGAGTGGATGCATTTTTATTCTAGAATGGGACCTTAAGGCCGATCGACACGAGCATACACTGTCTGCAGACACAAGCGAGAAATAGTGTTGGCGGCAGACACACTGCCAGACTATGATTCTACCATGGTTAACCATGCAAGTTTAGTATCGTGCTTGATAATGTGCGTGTTACTTTGTCAAGGAGGGTATGGAATGTGCTAGAATCCATTCGTAGGTAATTCATGAAGTCTTTTTCACTGCTGCAGTCTTGCAGCAACATGATCACATGACTACCTAATGGTTGCCTTTTCAGTAGCCATTTCCTGCACCACTGCTTTCTGTTTTCTTTTTCTTATCTTTTTTGCACACATTGCTGCTGCAGTTATCGTACCATCTCAGCTGAAGGTAGACTGCCCAGACACCTCCGTTTGGACAAAATTACAGCTCTGTCTGCAGACTTTGTATGGCCTCAGACAAGGTTCGCCATACATTGTATGCTCGTGTGCATTGGCCTTTACAAGATCTGACTTGATGATCATTACTATATGATTTAATTAATCATTAAAAGTAGTAATTATTAAAAAATACTACCTACTTTTTAACTTTTAGTAATTTAGCTGCTAAAACTAATTTCAACGTTAAATTAGTTTTACTAAGACTAATGTTAAAATTACTAAAGCTAGTACTTAAAGTGGCCATGAAGGTCCACTTAATTAAATCTTACTCCAGATCCTCGCTACCATTATTCCTCAGCCACCTGCATATCTACACCCTGTCACTACTCTTCCACCTCTCCTTCATGTTTTTCCATGATTCTCTTCCCTGTTCTTCCATGTTTCTCTTCCCTGTTCCTATTAAATCTTACTCCAGATCCTCGCTACCATTATTCCTCAGTCACCTGCATATCTACACCCTGTCACTACTCTTCCACCTCTCCTTCATGTTCTTCCATGTTTCTCTTCCCTGTTCCTATCACACTTACCCTCATATCATGGCGATGGGATATGTGCAGGACATTTGCCCTCCTGCGGGAGAGATCAGCCAGCAGTGTGGAGGTGTGTTCCTCCTCTGCTACAATCTCCAGCACCATGATTGGCTCCATCAGCTGGCAGCCTCCCTCAGCCAGGACCTGTGCAAGTTAAGACACTGTGAGAGACTTGATGATTTACTATAGTATAATGATACACTATTTTACAGACTGGGAGATTTACTTGGATTAGGTACTGAGGAGAACTTTAAGGATAAGTGTTGGTATGAAGAAGGCCATTCCACACGCAGGGCAAATGCACGGCGGGCACTCTGATTTGCTCGTAATTCTCTCACTTTGAAACAGTGTTACCAGATCAAACAGTCCAATTAGGGCAAGCAGTAGGTACAGACAGGTGAAGATATGACTTGGGGCAGATGCTGGGCAGGGAGCAGGAAGCAGAGTGCAGTCAAAGCTGTGTCAAACAATAAGTTTAGCTTATTGTTCAGTACAACAACAGTGGACGCAAGAATCATTGTCGTTCTTGTCGATACTGGGTTTGCAGTGTATCAATCTTCTTTCTCATATATTCAGCAGAAAATGACCAACTACTGCTGTTCATGTGTTCTGCTATTTTCTGCAGTGTTGTGGCCTTTCTGTCTCAATGTCAGACAGATTCCTCTCTATATATCTATTAAATGCTGGGTTGCTTCCCTTGTCCACTTGTCTATGATCGTTGGTACAGACATGATTTCACTCCAACTAATCTACAGTTGATACAGACATCCCACAGAGGGCACTTTTTTTATGGCCTGTAGACATACTTAGAGTATACGTGGGAAGTGCTGTTAAGCTTCTGCCCATTAGTGGCACAGGCAATTTTATTTATAGTGGTACCCATATCACCACCCAAGCACATCTTTGGTGTACCCACCTAGAACCTGGGCATCATGGTGACATGTAGGTAACTTTAAACCACTTGACAAATGGCATAGCTTAAAAGAGGTATGTGGTGGGATTCGAACCTACATGTAGACGTCTGCCCGATCCCACGCTCACCACCTTATCCAGTACACCACTGTCTCCCTTGTAACATTGTGTGTCTGGCAACATGGTCCATAATCAGGTGCCCATCCAGTGCCTCAACAATAGGCATGGGCACTTCGATGGTTTGCCTGTGGTTTCCTTGTCTACGATGTCATCTACATTCGTGATTGCCATCCATATCAAAAAATTAGTAAGTGTCTGCCCACCATGCATCTACCCCTCATGTGGAAGGGCCTTTACTTGCTTTTATATCTGCATCTTCCTATGATAAGAGGGAGGTTTAAAGACATCTATCCTATTCTTTTGGCTAACTCTCTCAGACCTGTTTGGGGACTAACATCTAAGTGGGCCTTTCTGTTTAATAATTTTTGTTGCCCTTGGCCAGATTTCCCTTTTCACATAAAAAGTATTATTGACACAAGGGACAGCTGGTCATGCACATATGATTTTGGAACCTTGCTTGAATGGACAAGAACTTATTTGAAGGATAGAGAAATGAGAACTGTGATCAGAGATACATACTCATCTTGGAGTAAAGTAACTAACAGGGTGCCACAAGGATCAGTGTTAGCCCCCATTATGTTTCAAGTTTATGTAAACGACATTCACATTGGGGTGAACAGCTATATGAATTTATTCGCTGATGCAAAGTTATCAAAACCAGAGAGGACTGTCTACTGCTACAGGAAAATTTATGAATGGAGCAAGAAGTGGAAATTGGAATTTAATGCCAAGAAATGTCACATAATGGAACTAGGAAAAAGTAAGAGAAGACCAGTATGGAACTATCTGATGGGAGAGGAGCAAATAACGAAGACTAAAGAGGAAAAAGATCTTGGAGTGATCATACAAGAAAATCTGAGCTCTGATAAACACATAATTAAGATAGTCCAATTTGGACTATCATATAAGATGTTAACTAATATAAGAGTGGCATTTCATTACATGGATAAAGATATGATGAAAAAAATCATCACAAGCATGATACACCCAAGGCTGGAATAAGCAGCAGTGGTATGGTCTCTGAGTTCTAAAAAAGATATAAGAAAACTGGAAAGGGCACAGAAGATTGCTACAAAGATGGTGCCGGAATTAAAGGACCTCACATATGAAGAACGACTGAAGGAAATGGGACTGCCAACCTTACAAGATAGAAGAGAATGCGGGGACCTAATAACAATGTATAAAATAGTAAATGATGTTGAAAAGATAAACAAAGAAGACCTGGTGTTGTTGGCAGAAAAGGATGGAAGGACAAGAGGACATGAAAAGAAGATCAGGATGAGGCAGTGTGTGAAGGATGTTGGAAAATACAGTTTTCCACACAGAATGGTGGAAAAATGGAATGCAATGGATAATGGAATTGTTGCAGCACATAGTGTGCATAACTTTAAAGAAAAATTAGATAAATGGAGATATGGAGACAGGACACTATGAGCCCCGCTTGAACCCTGTACAATACAACTAGGTAAATACATCCTAGCCACACCTGCTGGAGACATTGAGCAGCAGCAGCAGCAACCATGGTCTCTGAGGTGCCTGGCCTGACTTCACACCAGCTCAAGCCAACTTTGAGGTCCACCACAGGGCAGCCCAGCACCGGCCCGTTCCTGAGGCCCGCGCTGACACCCCGGTTGATGGCCGAGAGGTGGTAGCGTCGCAGTGACTGAAGGTTCTGTGGAGTGAAGGTAGTGGTGGTGAAAGGGTTTTGAAAAAGGATATAGGATGTGATGACACACTAACCAAAAATTATAAATGCTGAGTGAAACAAAGTGCAAATATAGACTTAAATTGTTACAAAATAAGAAATACAATTTCCAGAAGAGACGGAAATCATAAACATTCATCCCAAACATCTAAAACTGAGAAAATACAATTCTTGAACTAAGAAAAGAATAAAACAAAAACTGCAGTAATAAAAACAACAAAACCAAGAAAAGAAACAAAACAAACTATAAAAAAAATCCCCCCAAGCATCTAGGACTAAGAGAACAACCCTTGAAATAACAACAGCAAATAAAACAAAACCATGTTGTACTAAAAACAAGAAAAACCAAGATGAAACAAGAAAACAAACCATTAAAATACACACTCCAAACATTGAAAACTAAGGAAACACATTCCTTGAAATAACAACAGCAAATAAAACAAAACCACATTACTAAAAACATGGAAAAACAAGATGAAACAAGAAAAACAAACCAAGCACACACACTCCAAGCATCAAAAACTACGAAAAAACAACATTGAATTAACAACAGCAAATAAAACAAAACCATATGACTAAAAACAAAAGCCAAGATGAAACAAGAAAAACAAACCAAACACACACAGTCCAACCATCGAAAACTGAGAAAACACAACCCTTGACATAAAAACAGGAAATAAAACACAACCATATTGTACTAAAAACAAGAAAAACAAACCATTAAAACACATTCCAAGCATTGAAAACTAAGAAAACACATCCCATGAAATAACAACAGCAGAGAAGGACCACTTAGCATTACTTCACCACACCTCTTGGTTGTCTGCAGAATACGCAAAGGAGACAGACTTGAACTTGTGGTCTTGGGAAGGGGAGATGGAGAGGGTGATCTTAACTTGCTGCCGGCTGTCTCCTGTTTGGGGGAAGAGTGGCATGTTCAGTGACTGGCTGAGCGGGTGGATGCACTTAGATAGGATAGAATAGAATTGTGACTGAGGAAGGCTAGAGAGGAAAGGATTGAAGATGGAAAGGATAGACAGTCAAACAAAAGATAAGAGTGAAAAAAAAGTCCGTTAAGAGAACAGCATTGGAATTGGAAGGATAAGCAACTGGCTGAGCAGGTGGATGCATTTAGGTAGGATAGGACAGAATTGTGTTTGGGGAAGGATAGACCATCAAACAAAAGACAACAAGAGTGAAGAAAAAGTTTGGTAAGAGAACAGCATTGGAATTCTAAACTAAAATACATGAAGAAAAGAAACAAAACAAAAAAGAACAGGTAGGATAGGATGGAGTGGTGGTTGATGAAGGCTAAATAGAGGAAGAAAGGCAAGCAGAACACAATTAAAGTGAAAAAACAGTCTGCTAAAGGAACAGTTTAAACCAAAATACATAAGAAAATCTGGAAAAAAGAATAAAGTTAAAATTCAAAGCTAAATATGTAAAAAGTCTGTCAATGGAATACTTTTGGTATTCTAAGCAAAATACACACAAGAAAAGTCAGGTAGGGAAATTGAAATAAAGTACATGATAAATAGTTAATCAAAAGAATAAATAGAAACTAAACTACATGATAAACAGTAAAAAAAAAAAAAAAAAAAAAGAGAGAGAGAGAAAGACCAAAATGAGGAAAAAAGTGTGAAGAATAATCCTCACCAATCATCTTGTCCACCAGGAGTGTGTGTGTGGCAGGGACGGTGCAGGTCTCCCGGTACGCCACCTGCAGCGGGCCCAGCTCTGCCTCCACCTTGTGTTCCTTGTGTATCCTGTCACGAATGATCTCCAGATGCAGCTCTCCCATCCCTGTGAACAGCGACACCTCAGTCCACCTTCCTGCTTGCCCTTTCTCTTTAAACTGCTTTATCCTAGCCATCACTCATTAGCTTTCCTTTGCCTTCCTGTTCAGGTTACTTTAAGCCATTACTCATTAGCTTTTCTTACATATAGATTCTTTTTTTCTATTCATTGTTTCTGCTTCCCTTTCTGTTCTGATTGCTTTAATTATTACTTATTAGGTTTTCTTAAATTCTTTATTTTCTGCTTGCCTTTTCTGTTAAGATTACTTTAAACTATGACTCATTAGTTTTTTTTTATAAAGATTCCTTTCTTGCTTCATGGGGTTTTATCATCTGTAGCTTCATATAATTCATTATAAAATTTCTTTTTCCTGTTCAATGGGACTTCAAAACCTATAGCCTAATACAATTCAATTCCTTCTGCGTATTGGAACTTCTTTATCTATACTTTTATATAATTCAGTATATTCTGGGCCAACCTACATATGTGGGACTACCACATATATATAGAAAACCTCAGCCTCTACATCTCATCCCTCTCACTGCACACAAAACACAGCAGGATGAACCACAAGCCTCCACATCTCATCCCTCTCACAGCACACGACACAGCCTCTACACCTCATCACTCTCACTGCACCCATAGAACACAGCACCTGAGAGCACTGTCTGGCCAGTCTCCTCATCCTGGGTGACATGCAGGCTTGGGTCCTCCCTCTGCAGCTGGACTAGTGCCTCCTCCAGGGCCTTCTGCTGGGAGGATGATGGTGCCTCTAGTGATGAAGGAAGCAGAGGTGGTGAAAGTTAATTTAGCTGCTAAATAAATTATCATGACAGTCTGTAGCATCTTTATCTGGCAACTATTAAGATCTAATCTCCACTAAATTAGATTCATGACTATAATCTTTTACCAAAAGTTTACCACCAATGTGTTATCTGTTACACAAGCAGCAAAAAGAGGCATGGCATATAATGTTAGGAGAAACAGTTGATTGTAATGTACACAGTCCAAACATAAACAACAATAAAGAACAGTCACAAATGTTTCACCACTTTATCTTTCAATACAATATATTACAAGTTAATAAAGTTTCTCAAGTGTGTTTTTGTGATTACAGCAACAATTTTGCATCAACAATGGCAGGAACACACACAACAACCTGCCACATCTTGTCTGCAGCCTTTTTTTTTTCTCCTTTTTTTACCATGTGGGCTTTTCACAGGAATTTATAGGCTAAAGGCGATACATTTTTCGGTACTTCCTATCTCAAAGCCCACCCGCTAGGAAACCCTTGCCATGAGCGAGGAAGCCCAACCTACACTCAGACCATGGACAGGATTTGAACCCGTGCGCTTGGAGACCCCAAAGCACACATGGTTCCACTGTCCCATGGCAGCCCCCTTTGAGAAGCATCCTTATAGGAAGGAAAAGCAAGTAAAAATCTGTAGCTGGTCTTACCAACAGAGCAGAAGAAGACTGGATCAGGCACCTCCACGCCAAGCAGTGTGGGCGTTGCTTCCTCATCACCCACCGCAGCCAGCCTCTTCCTGGCAGTGTTGGCCACTGACTGACTCCCTACCAGCGTGTCCCCCGTGTTGGTGCCCTGATGGAAGACTGAATGAGTGAGTGACTGACTGAGTGTTGATGCCCTGATTGAAAACTGACTGACTGAGTATTGGTGTCCTGATGGAAGACTGACTGAGTGTTGATGTCCTGATTGAAGACTGACTGACTGAGTGTTGGTGTCCTGATGGAAGACTGACTGACTGAGTGTTGATGTCTTGATTGAAGACTGACTGACTGAGTGTTGATGTCCTGATTGAAGACTGACTGACTGAGTGTTGGTGTCCTGATGGAAGACTGAGTGAGTGAGTGACTGACTGACTGAGTGTTGATGTCCTGATTGAAGACTGACTGAATGAGTGAGTGAGTGACTAACTAACTGAATGAGTGCCCAGATGGAAGACTAACTCACTGACTGAGTGTTGGTGCCCTGATGGAAGACTGACTCACTGACTGAGTGTTGGTGCACTGATGGAAGACTGACTCACTGACTGAGTGTTGGTGTCCAGATGGAAGACTAACTCATTGACTGAGTGTTGGTGCCCTGATGGAAGACTGACTTGAGTATTGCTTGTTTGTTGGCTTTTGTTAGGAGTGATGTATACCAGTACAGTGCTGGTCAGAGGTCAGGGGTCTAAGGTCAAGGAGCCTGCCACATCTATTCCTTTAGCCTTACATCCCCTGACCTGCTAAGAATCCATCAATTGTCAGATTTAATAAGGCCACAGTGGCTGGCAGCAGCAGATAACATAACATAAGACAGAGGAAAATGGTAAACCTTCAGAGGCATTCCTTACAGTCAGGCAAACCAAACATTTGCTTGGGGCCCCAACTTGCCCAAGAAAGCAGGGGCCCTGCAAGTTCCAACTGATTTGACACAATCAATTGCTGCACACAGCTGTACTGTGACAAGGTGTAGACCTCATGAATTTGGCTGTATAAAATACTCTAAAGAGCCCCCATGAGTCAAACTCATCACTCCCTTACCTGCCTCTAACTCCTGAGGGCCCCATACAATTTTTTGCTTGTGGTTCTTGGTGAACCCTAAAATTCCACTGTAAACTTTGCAGAGTGCTATTGGATTACTGCTAATACTACATCATTGCTGAATACATAGAGATGAACCACCACAAGATAAAGATGCAAATTTTTCTTCCTACCAATAAAGAGTAAAGGATGTTGTGTCATACCTTTGCTTATGAAAGTTAGTCTGATTACTGGTCAAAACACCTTTGCTGAGTAAAAAGAGATGAATGTCTATAAGATAAAGAGTTCTAGATCTCCTATGAATAAAAAGTAAAGAAGTGTCATGTTATACTTTCACATACATAAACTTTGACATTCATCAACTGTGACAATGTTTACCTGATCACACAATCACTAAGGGAGACACAGACAGATGGACACACCTTCAGCCCAGTGACGACCACAATGTTCCCGGCCTCCACTGACGCCACCTCCTTGTAGTGGTCAGCGTATGCAATGAGGACCTGACCCAACTTTTCACTGCGGCTTCCATTCACATTGTACACTCGCTGGCCCTGCAGGATAAACATAGGAATACAACACCACCTCTCATCTACCAATCCAGTTATCATATTCATCATCTAATTTGTCCTATTTTTCTTATTGCTAGCTTATGTGTCTCTTTCATACACTGAAATCAACTCAAACACAGGAACTTTGCACAAGGATGGCCATGTGTAAACCTTTATGCTCTTAACTACCTCTAAGCAGAGATGGATGAGTAGACACAGTATATCTGGACATTAAAAAGGCATTTGATAAAGTCCCTCATGGAAGGAAGACTTTGGAAACTAGAGAACATAGGAGGACTGCGTGGAACCTTGCTCGAATGGACAAGAGATTAATTATTTGAAGGATAGAGAAATGAGAACTGTGATCAGAGATACACACTCATCTTGGAGTAAAGTAACTAGTGGGGTGCCACAAGGGTCAGTGTTAGCCCCCATTATGTTCCAAGTTTATGTTAACGACATTCACATTGGAGTAAACAGCTATATGAATTTATTCGCTGATGATGCAAAGTTGCTAAAAGTTATCAAAACCAGAGAGGACTGTCTACTGCTACAGGAAGATTTAAATAAGATCTATGAATGGAGCAAGAAGTGGAAATTGGAGTTTAATGCCAAGAAATGTCACATAATGGAACTAGGAAAGAGTAAGAAAAGACCAGCATGGAACTATTTGATGGGAGAGGAGCAAATAACGAAGACTAAAGAGGAAAAAGATCTTGGAGTGATCATACAAGAAAATCTGAGCCCTGATAAACACATAAATAAGATATTTGGACTATCATATAGGATGTTGACTAATATAAGAGTGGCATTTCATTACATGGATAAAGATATGATGAAAAAAATCATCACAAGCATGATATGCCCAAGGCTGGAATATGCAGTAGTGGTATGGTCTCTGAGTTCTAAAAAAAAGATATAAGAAAACTAGAAAGGATACAGAAGATTGCTACAAAGATGGTGCCATAATTAACGGACCTCACATATGAAGAACGACTGAAGGAAATGGGACTGCCAACCTTACAAGATAGAAGAGAATGCGGGGACCTAATAATAATGTATAAAATAGTAAATGATATTGAAAAGATAGACAAAGAAGACCTGGTGTTGTTGGCGGAAAAGGATGGAAGGACAAGAGAACATGAAAAGAAGATCAGGATGAGGCAGTGTGTGAAGGATGTTGGAAAATACAGTTTTCCCCACAGAACGGTGGAAAAATGGAATGCATTGGATAATGGAATTGTTCCAGCACATAGTGTTCATAACTTTAAAGAAAAACTAGATAAATGGAGATATGGAGACAGGACACTATGAGCCTCACTCGAACCCTGTACAGTACAACGAGGTAAATACACACTAACTAACTAGTGTAATATGCAAGATGTGTGAAAGAATAATAAAGAAACAATGGATTGAGTTCCTTGAAGACAAAAAATTAATATCAAATAGCCAATTTGGTTTTAGAAAAAGACGGTCTTGTGTAACTAATTTATTGAGTTTCTATTCTAGAATAGTTGATAGAGTACAAGAGAGAGAGGGATGTGTTGACTGTATTTATTTGGATTTAAAAAAGGAGTTTGATAAAGTGCCACATGCAAGATTACTATGGAAGTTAGAGGAGAAGGGTGGCTTAAAAGGAAGCATATTGAGATGGACAGAAAATTATTTGATGGGGAGAGAAATAAGGACAGTAGTTAAAGATATGAAGTCCAAGTGGAGAGCAGTAGAAAGAGGAGTGCCACAGGGATCAGTATTGGCACCAATACTTTTCCTCATATTAACGACATGCCAGAAGGAGTGAACAGCTACATAAATCTGTTTGCAGATGATACGAAACTGTGCAGAGTTATAAAGCAAAAAGAGGATTGTGAAATACTGCAAGAAGACCTAAATAAGATCTGGGAATGGAGTAAAAAGTGGGAAATGGAATTCAATGTGAACAAAAGCCATGTCATGGAAATGGGAAAGAGTGAAAGATGACCATGGGAATCTATAAGATGGGAGATGGAGTAGAACTGGAGAAAGTAAAAAAGGAAAAGGACTTAGGAGTGACAATGGAAGAAAACAATCAACCAGTAAGCCATATTGATAGAATTTTTAGAGAAACATATAATTTGCTAAGGAATATTGGAGTAGCATTTCACTACATGGACAAAGAAATGATGAAGAAATTGATAAGTACTATAATAAGACCCAGATTGGAATATGCAGGAGTGTGGACCCTCATAAAAGAAACACATAAGGAAATTGGAGACTACAAAAATGGCTTCAAGAATGGTTCCAGAATTTAAAGGGATGACATATGAGGAGAGACTAAAGGCTATGGATCTACCAACCCTGGAACAAAGAAGGGAGAGAGGAGATCTGATACAAGTTTATAAATTGATCAACGGAATGGACCAAGTGGATAATGGGAAACTGATCCTGAGAGAAAAATATGACATTCGAAGCACTAGATCGCATAGTAAGAAGCTGAGAAAAGGAAGATGTCTGAGAGATGTTAAAAAATATGGTTTCCCGCAGAGATGTATTGAGATGTGGAACAGTTTAAATGAAGAAGTAGTGTCTGCAACGAGTGTGCAGTTTTAAAGTAAGATTGGATAAGTGTAGATATGGAGACGGGGCCACACGAGCATAAAGCCCAGGCCCTGTAAAACTACAACTAGGTAAATACACACACACACACACACACACACACACACACACACACACACACACACACACACACACACACACACACACACACACACACACACAGGAGAGACTAAAGGCTATGGATCTACCAACCTTGGAACAAAGAAGGGAGAGAGGAGACCTGATACAAGTCTATAAATTGATCAACGGAATAGACCAAGTGGATAATGAGAAACTGATCTTGAGAGAAGAATATGACATCCAAAGCACAAGATCGCATAGTAAAAAGCTGAGAAAGGGAAGATGTCTGAGAGATATTAAAAAATATAGTTTCCCGCAGAGATGTATTGAGACGTGGAACAGTTTAGATGAAGAAGTAGTGTCTGCAACAAGTGTGCACACTTTTAAAGTAAGATTGGATAAGTGTAGATATGGAGACGGGGCCACACGAGCATAAAGCCCAGGCCCTGTAAAACTACAACTAGGTAAATACAACTAGGTAAACACACACACACACACACACACACACACACACACACACACACACACAGACAAGCATGTAAGAACTGACCAACCCAAAACACACACACGCAAGTATATAAGAACACATCAACTTTCTTTTATGTAAGAGGGAAAAGCCGACCAAGGGGAACAAAAACAATTAAACAAAAAGGCTCACTAAGATGCCAGTCTTCGAACAAGGACAAAAAAGTTAGCCAAAAGAATGTGATAAATGTCTTGAAGCTTCCTTACTAAAGTTTCTCACAAGGCACCACTGATGACACACAAACACACAAACTCACCTTTTCCAAGCGGCCAGAATACACACGGAGATAGGTCAGAATGCCTCCTCTTTGTTTGTCGTGGACAATCTTGAAGGCCAAGGCGCACAGGTTGGGGGTGTAGAGGCTGAGTGCAGGGGGCTGAGTGGCATCCCTGGGAGAAGGAAGGAAGTCCACCACAGCATTCATCATCGGCTGCACACCCACATTCTTGTAAGAGCTTCCCACCAGCACTGGCACGGCTTCCTGTGAGGGTGTTTGTCTAGCTGTAATGTCAGGAAGTCATTCTCAGCTTTCCTCACCATGTAAACTCTGAAACTTCCTGTCTGTTTCTCTATTTCCCTTTACCAATGACCAGAATTTCAAAAAGGTTTCAAGACATCAGGATAATTTTGGCTCTAATGCTTAGGAACTGACACTATTCCTATCTTCCTTCAGCTTACCTTATAATGTAATCTGTGGAACTCCATGTCTATCTCTGCATTTCCCCTTCTATGACATGAATTTCAAAAAAGTTTCAAGACAGGAATAATTTGGCCTCTACTCCTTAGGAACTGAGACTATTCCTATCTCCCCTCATAATATAACCTCTAGAATACCTTGCTTGCTTTCACTGACACTCTCTGATCACCTCAAACCTCACCATATCATCCTCACTTCACCTCAAGCTTCTTCTATCAGTGTTCAAATCATTACCAGTGGGAAAAAAAAAAAGGAATATATGAACAAAATTTGGACAAGAGAAAACAAGTTATATCAAGAATAGAGGAAAAAAAACAAAAAAGAACAGGAAATACAAACAAAAGTGGGAGCTGATACAAGGGCATTCAATCCCACACCTACCACTGGACTGCACTGGACTGGTAACATGTAAAGACAAGTACAATGACCCCACCTGGCTGAGAGTGACCCTGCGGACAGCCTCTCTCATCAATGGGGCAGGTACGTTCTCCAAGGACTCCTGCTCTAGCACATACTCTGCCAGGGGATTGTCCAGATCTGCCAGCTTGTCTATCAGCTCACACCGGGCCAGCTGTGCCTCATCCCACACCTCCTCATCTGGGGTGAGGGCACGCTGGAGGTACTGTCTGCCACGGTCACTGTAAGAGGGAGATGGTAAGTGTTGTCAGTGTTTTTCACACTGTTTGTCACGAAGGGTGGCCATGATAAGCATGATTTCATTCTCCATGTCTTGTGTTGTCCATACTTTGCTCCTTCATGAATCTTGCATCAGTGAACTTATTTCTTATTACAATCGATTCTTTTCTGTGACCATTTCTCTCTCTCTCTCTCTCTCTCTCTCAGTTGGCCTTTTTGTCAGACTTATTACTCTTGACTGGAACACCTTTTTGCATAAGAAAAAAAGACTATAAATCACATTTGCATTTTCCTAAATTCATCTTCCTCCACACTGTTCAGTTCTCTCCTCCAACACTCAAACACCACCTCTAACTTAGAAACATTATGACAAAACTTTGCTCTAACACATCCAGCACCTCACCTTGAGCTGAGGTCCCACTCCAGCCTGTGCAAGGTGACCAGGTCCACCAGGCCTCGGAACAACTTGCCCTGGCCGAGGGGGAGGTGCAGCAGTAGCGGCAGGGTGTGGAGCTTGTCCCTGATGGAACTGAGGCAGAGTGGCACACTCGCAGCAGGCTTGTCCATCTTGTTGAGGTAGATAAAGCGAGGCACCTTGTAGCGGTCTGCCTGACGCCACACTGTCAGCGTCTGTGCCTCCACGCCTGGGCAAGACAGAGCTGGTATTAATATGCTTCCTAGGTAACACACAGTTGTTAAGTATTATGATACAGGAAGTGATGTCACAGCCCAGTGAATCTCACGTCTTACTAAAACTAATACAAAACAAATGAACTGCTTTTCACTAAGTCCTCCATAAAGATCAAGAAGAACTATGGGATAACATAGATAAAGGCCTGATACTGACACACCTGATCTTGAAATATGTACTTCTTATAAAATACTCAACTATTAAGTATTTTGATCAAGGAAGCAACATCAGATATCCCATATCTATAAACTAATTAAGATTAGTACATGAACAAACTAACTGCTTAATTCTAAGACTATAAACACTAGGGAGAACTGGAAGCTCTCTCCCCTTCCCCAGCCATCTCATCTCCTGTGTTGCCTCCTTCCCTCCCTCCCTCAGCCTGCCTCCTCACCAGCAGAAGCATCTAGGATGGCCACGGCCCCATCCAGCACTCTGAGGGAACGCTCCACCTCCATGGTGAAGTCCACGTGGCCTGGTGTGTCCACCAGGTTGATGCGATGGTCAGCCCAGGGCAGGGTAATGGCGGCCGAGGTGATGGTGATGCCTGCCAGAGTGATAGTGGTGTCAGGATGTGAACCCCTTGCCTGTGTCTGTGTGCACCACTTCAATTGTTGTCTCAAAAAAGGAAGGTTTCAAGATGCCTCTCCGTAACTTTGGCTGTCATGTTTCAGACTGTACACAATTCAATGGGTCTATTTTCTTCAGCTTTATTTTTGTCCTTGCACAGAACTACACTTACATAACAAAGGAAGAGTGTCATGATTATATAAAACATAAGGATGCTGGCCAACATGTGCCACTCCCTGAATTAAATATGTCTACTGTACTTGTATCCAATATTATCCCTTATTCATAAATCACTCTTTTTTTCTTTTAAAACTTCTCATTGACCCAGCATTAAAAAGATCAATTTAACTGGAATAGCTCTCACACACAAACACACACACACCAATCTCCTGCCTAACAAACCCATAGCTAGAAGAACTACTCTACTGACACAGCTCAGAGTCACACCCCACTCTCACCTCTCTCCCGCTCCTGATCCAAGTAGTCCATGACCGTGTCCCCGTGGTGCACCTCCCCCAGTGTTCTGGTCACGCCCCCGTAGAACAGCATACGCTCCGTGGTGGTGGTTTTGCCTGGGAGGAAAAGTACAGGTCAGGTGTGAGGAAGCTTTCTAGAAAGAATATGAAATTTGCTTAAAACCATTCAAAAACATTTAGGATTTCTGATGTGTAAAGTCTATTTAGATGTGACTTAGTTTTCTCTGCAGCAATCCTAAGATGCTGTTAAGGGTCTGTCTAGTGAGAGGACTTGACTGATCATCTTTGGGGCCAATTAAAATCTATTGGCCTTAAACTTAACCATTATTTTTCAGATACATAAAATCTATTTGAATATGAGTAACTTGGCTATGCAACAACCCTGAGATGCTGTGAAAGTACTGGTAAGCTTTTGGGTCTTTAAATCTTTTTCAAAATCAATAAGTTTTCAATCCATTGATCTTGAATAACTACAAAGTAGATAAAATCAATTGCCTGTGTGACCTTTGGAAACAATTAACACAAGAGAACAAGATATCTGGAGCAACTGTTCACACATCACCTGCATCAATGTGCGCCATGATACCAATGTTCCGGATGTGGTCCAAGCTCTGCAGGTGGTCCCGCAGTGGTGGTGAAGGCAGGGCATCGCTGCCAGGGGACTGTGGGCAGTGTCTGGAAGAGATGCAACACTGTGTTGAGCAAAAATGAAGGCAAGACACAGTACAGCCAAAAGACATGTTTGCTGGATCACTTCATGCAGGAAGATGATGATGTCTATTCAAATTGTTCATATAGGAGCACTGGAAGAGATCTTTCAGTGACAAGACATTGAATGCTCTACTGCAATCAATTGTTTTCAACTCTAATCTTAATAAATTTAAAAGAGCTCTCTAAGACTCTCTTTTAGAAGGATCCTGGAGTGCCACATGTGATGCACCATTCCGCTTACAGTATTGTTAGTTCAGGAGTTTCCAACCTGGAGTATCCCACAGGTCTGTCAGATGGTTGGGGTACGCCCTTCTTCATGGTCAAGGTTTTGTCAATTTTTGTCTTTAATTTTCAATGGAATTATTTGCACTTGTTACATAACTGGCTTAGGTATGACGGTTATATAGTTGATTCACTTCAGTATCTACGAAACTAAACAAGGAAATGTTTTGAGTGTTTTTTTCACCTATCACGAAGGGAAGGAGTGACATGAGCACCACCCAAAAGGCTACATAGCGGGAGAAAAGGTTGACGACCACCATGTTATCTATTTATGTAATTCATGTTCATAAATGCCGTCACACCAGCTGAGTGACTTCCCTGCCGTGACCGCGATGGTAATGGCCAGGGCTGCCAGGAAAGGATGAAGACATGTCCTAAAAAACGAACACTCACCTGGTATGTGTGAGATGCAGGTGTCTGAGAGGCGGCGACACACACACCCCGGCAGACACACTCCGCCACCACCTCAGCCTGCCACACACCACCGCCACGCTCCTGTCAAGCCTCATGTCACCGTGTCACGTCCCACCGCCTCATCTCACACCTCACCACCACCACCACACCACTGCCGCCATGACCCAACCAGTCACTAGAGTCCCGCGTGACAAGGCGCCTCGTGGGTGACTGGCTGACTGGCTGGCTGCTGCGTGGACAGACAGACAAGCAGACAGCACAAACATTACTAAGATAATCAAACCCTAGTATTGACGTGCTTATAGAGAGATTAATTCTCCATATATAGCCTTAGATCCTCCTCTCACTCTTGGCTCTCCCCCTTCCCCTGAGTCAGCTGATAACCAAAACATTAAAGGGAGGAACCAGTGTGAAAAGTTAATATATAGTGGATTAAGGCCTGAATAACGATAATACAGAGTGAAGAACGGGAGAGAAAGGAAGAGGAGGAAGAGAAGGAAGAGAAAAGGAGACAAGTGATATAAGATATTGTAAGGAACCAGTAAAGGAGGTGAGATTATGGCAGTCAAGGAGAAATAAGGGTCTCGTGGGTTCCTGTTAAATTTATTCCCGACTCGGACCCAGCCATCATCAGCTTTTTTTATATGTTCAGCAGACACGCATGGGTAAATTTTCAACCGATATACCCTATCTTTTATTTCTTTTTCCCTATATGTAACAAGCTAGGGGACCTGGGAAAGCGGGGTTTTAGAGTGGAGAAACCAAACCTAACTTAACCTAAATTCTGCCCTGAAGTTGTTATTAATTTCCGAAAAGGTAAAATGGGGTTAGAAATGCTCATAGAAGTGTGATGTAGACTGTGAGAATGTGTGTAGTTACGTGTGGTGTATTGGTTGTAACTGCAATAATACCAACGCATGATAACGGAAGTAGTTGTCATAAAAATATGTTTCATTGTAGTTTGTGTAGGCAGACTGAGGGCAGAGTTCTTTGACGTCCCTCCAAGCAGCCTGTCCCTCAGTGAAAGGCACAACCACGCATAACATCTAAGGAACTCAGAAATTCCCAGGGCTCCAAACACTACCCTCAAAATTAAGTGAGCTTTTTATTGTTCTGCCAGGATTTCTTAAGTTGATATGATGGTCCGAGGTGGTATTTCAGAATGGTCTCTTAAGTTATACATACGAGTTCCAAGTTGAGTCTCTCTCTCTCTCTCTCTCTCTCTCTCTCTCTCTCTCTCTCTCTCTCTCATATAAGATAGAATAAACACATAAATAAATACATTAAACTCCCTAATGTGAATATTTACTTATGACTACTGATAAGGCAATAATACATGACAGGTTCTGCTTCTGTTAGCCACACAAACACTCCCTGGGATGGGCATACTCCTGTCTTGCTGTGGTGGTGGTGGTGGTGGCGGCGGTGGTGGCAGTCCTTCCTCCAACTACAACAGCATGTCCAGCTCAGTTGATCCAGTAAGTTGTGTTAATTAATTACCTTTACTGCTCATGACCTAAAATATTAATGTGCCACTTTTTGATGATATGTGAGCAGATAGCAGGATATGAAGGGCAGGTTGTGCTTACTGTTAACTCTGCACTCTTACCCGACTCTAACCACTGACAGTATAATGTGTATTTGTTGCATTATGAAGAACATGAATGTGACTTTCCTCCTTCCCCCAGTGAGTGACAGTATCAGGTGCATTATAAATCACATGAATGAATACTGTTTTTCCTTCCCCTTAGTGAGTGACAAGATAAATTAGGTGTATTACGAGTAACACTGATGAATACTGTATTTCCTTCCCCAGTGAGTGACAAGAGATTAGTGAGATGACAGCAAAAGGTGCATTTTAATTCACATTGATGAGTACCATATTTCCTTCCCCAGTGAGTGACAGAGATAAGGCAAACTTTAGTGAGGTGACAGTATAAGGTCCATTATGAATCATGTTAATGAGTGTTTTCCCTTCCCCAGTGAGTGACAAGGGATTAGTGAACTGACATGAGTTAATACCTTACTTCCTTCCCCAACAGGACACAAGACGCAGGCAGATGGCGGAGGCAGCAGAGGCGAGGTTGAAAGCTCACGAGGGCCGTGGCTTAAAGAATCCTGAGGCACTGAAGCTGAGGCAGAAGAAGATTGAGGAGCTGGAGCGAAAGCAGGCAGAGGAAGGATTGGAAGCTGAAGGAGGACTTAGGGTAGAGATATATGGCATTTGTATGACTTTTCTTAAACATCTTGGCTTTTCTTGGTGATTTTTAAATACCACAAATGATTAGTCAAATTCTCTTTTTTTCTCTGTCTCTCTTTCTTTTTCTATCATTGATGCAAAATATTTTAGACTATCAGTAAAATAAGAAAAAATTACACTTAGAAATAACTTCCACTAAAGTCTGATATTTAAGAATTCAAATTGTTTCAATGAAGCCAAAGGTAACGTGAAATTATGTTCCATTCTAAGGCTCAGTAAACTTGTGAACATGATATTACTGACTTGTGCTCATTCAGGATGGTTTGAGTTACATTAATGCCTTTTTCCTTTTTTTCCTTTCAGTGGCAAGTGAACTGAGGATGAAGGATTGACTGCTAGCCTAATATGAACTGAAATGATCACCCATACATGTCATGTCATACTTCATTTTGCTGATTTATTAGTTTTTATTACACTGCCTTTCTCTCTCTCTCTCTCTCTCTGCAGTCATCAAATCCACTAATTATTGAAAGTTTTCTTTGCTCTCATAGATGAATGATGAAATGTTTTCTGTATCACCTTTATAATTACTCTTGTTTTCCATTTTTTATCATCTTTGTAATATATAATAATGCCTTAGCTGTGTGCAATTGATATTCATGTTATTTTTTACTCATATTGCAATGTATTTTTAGTGTGTGTGTGTGTTGAAACTGTGGTCCATATTTGTAAATAGTTTAGTTCCTCATCTAAACTCCCTCAACATGCTCTAAATAAATTCATTAGCATCTTCTAGGCAATTTTCATGAGTCCAGTGACAGCTTAACAAGAATTGTATAACACTAATGAGAGAAGAATGAATGAATAGAAACTCTCTTGAGAACCTAACAAACCCTCTGTGGCCTTTGATAAGAGTGGTGGTGAGAGAACAAAGTGTTTCAGAATATGAACTAAAGACAGCCAGTGCAATTAGCCAACTGATGACAAGAGAAGCATGCTGCAATGGTGTATGTTACAAGTAAAGTATTCAGTGCTATGTACTGTAGTTTATCACTGTCACAACACACTTCCTGTCTCTGTTTCCCCTCAGTCTGAAGTCCTCTAAGAATGTATCATTTAGTAGGTTTTGCAAGATCACCAGCAGATCTGAGGAAATAAGGATGAGGGGAAGGCAACAGTGGTAGTGAGTGAGCAGGATAGGTAAGAGTTTTGTACACACAGTATACAGTAGCAGTTTGTTCAAAGAGGATTTTATACTTGATACAAGCTCCCCACCAAGTGTTCAGTCAATTGATGCCTTGTGTCGTGCCACTGTAAGTGTGCAAAGGTCTGTGTGTGTGTTTCTGTATTATCTGCTAAATTTTATAAAGTTAAGAGTACAACCTTCATTCTTCTGTTCTTATCCTGTCACAATGTACAACATTGCACTCTCTCTCTCTCTCTCTCTTTGTGAAAAGAAGCATTATATATATATATATATATATATATATATATATATATATATATATATATATATATATATATATATATATGTGTGTGTGTGTGTGTGTGTGTGTGTGTGTGTAAACTCTTGTAACGTTTTGGGACACTTAATCCTGTCCTCAGACACTGAAAGCACTGCACGTGCAGAGAGCGAGTGAGGGAAAGTGTTTACCCACCAGAGATCT
The DNA here is from genome assembly GCF_017591435.1 of Portunus trituberculatus. Taxonomy (NCBI): domain Eukaryota; kingdom Metazoa; phylum Arthropoda; class Malacostraca; order Decapoda; family Portunidae; genus Portunus; species Portunus trituberculatus. The sequence continues at coordinate 10,011,915 of NC_059263.1, read as the reverse complement.
CCGGGACAAGAGATCCTGGACAACAAAATTTTCTCTTATATTCCCTAGTCCTAGCACTATCATCCATCACACCTGCCTGATCCACACAATTCTAATGAAGGTAAACTTTAATTCTCTAGTCATTTTTACAAAGTAAAGAAGGCTCTTTATAAAAGCTAATAAAATTTTATTTCTAAACTAATGTTTTTTTTTTATTAGCTTTTATAAAGAGCCTTCTTTACTTTGTAAAAATGACTAGGGAATTAAAATTTACCTTCACTAGAATTGTGTGGATCAGGCAGGTGTGATGGATGACAGTGCTAGGACTAGGGAATATAAGAGAAAATTTTGTTGTCCAGGATCTCTGGTGGGTAAATGCTTTCCCTCACTCGCTCTCTGCTCATGCAGTGCTTTTAGTGTCTAAGGACAGGATTATGTGTCCCAAAACGTCACAAGAGTTAAAATAGAAGTGGTGATTTCACAGGTTTTTCTTCAACCTCTACATTTTATGCTTTGACAGATCTATCTATCTATCTATCTATCTATCTATCTATCTATATATATATATATATATATATATATATATATATATATATATATATATATATATATATATATATATATATATATATATATATATATATATATATATATATATATATATATATATATATATATATATATATATATATATATATATATATATATATATATATAAAATGTTGAAAATACATCTGAGTTTTATTTGTACCTTTCCTGCTAAAGGATGTTTTCAGTAGATTCTGGAATAACATGAAGCAGTTTGATTCATTAAAAATTTCACAATTTTCTTATCAAACTAGAGGAGTAAATCAATGACTTGGGTTGTTGATTTGTACTTTTTTCATGGTAAGAATAATTTCCAAGATGTACACCCCAAGTTATGTGCTAAAATAATTCTGTAGGTAGCTAATGATATTTCTCTGTTCCATTTACGTCTTCACATAATTTCCAAAACATGTCCAAAAGTAAATGCTAAAAAATATGTATGTACTTCAGCAGGGATGAATTCTTATCCCATCTGTGTCTGGTCAACTTGGTAATACAGCAAGAATATTCACAAATTGAGCCATGAGAAAAAAAAAAGGGGCATTGGTAGTGTTAGCTAGGCATATGTACAGTTGTGGTAAGAAGTCATGTCACACTTACATTCACTATCAGAGTTTATGCTTGTATTCCTAAACACTGACATTTTACCTCAATAATTTTTCACTAGATATTATTGCAAAGGGGATTTTCAAAGGTATTCATAATTCCAGTAATAAATCAACAACACTAACATACCATCTCAACCACTTCTAACACATTCTAGTGGAGGTTACTGGAATTTTCAAGGATGTTATGATTCCGGTAACAGATTAATAACTAACATTTTTCAACACGTTATGGTGGAAGGTGTTCAAGTTTTCAAGGTTGTTTTCAAGACTTCTGATTAACATTGGCATTTTACCTTGACCATCTTTAACAGGTTCTAGTAGAAATTATTTTAGTTTCCAAAAATTTTCTTATGATTTCAGTAATAATTCAACAAGCATCAGTAATTAACACACCTACTCCTTTCTGCAGCCACAGAAGACAGACAAAGGCATTTAAGAATACATTTCTTAGCAATCATCAGTCTTACATCCTCTGGTCAGCTGACATTCTCCTTACAAAGCTAGAGAACTGATAGACTGCTGGCAGACCACAGGACTTGGGACTGTGGGAAAGGTGCCACAATGGAAGTGAATGCATGTCATTTGACTTTGACTCACACCAGCAATGAAGGAGGGAAGGAAGGAAGGGAGTGAGTGAGTTTGGATCATGAAGGTTACAAAGAAAAGAGTACCTCGCCTTATCCTTCTTCATTCTAAAATTATTGTAGGTACAAAGTTAGCTTTCTGTAGTAGTACGTAGGAAGGAAAACTTCAAAAAAGATATATAAATTTGTGACAATATGTACGTATGGGAGGGAAGGGGTTATTTAATTTTTTTCTGTTCGATATATATATTTATACGAGCGTATGTATACGTGGTATTTCTTCCCTGCCGGACCATGTAGCTTTGCCAACAGGGGATGAATACTTTGTGATACTGCATAAAATAGTACTGTATATTGTAGTAGTAACTCCTTCGTCCTCACTGTCCTAAGTAATTTTGCACTCTGAAGTTATGTATAAATATTGCAGGTCTTCTTCAGCAACTTGTGCACACTCTTTCATCCACTTAAAAATAGCAAAGTTGCATATAAATTAAAGTCCACATGTATGTGAAATCAGAAATAAGATAACACTGTAAGAAGACAGGCAGGGTGATGAGACATGATGTGTGAGGCAATGGAGCTGAAAGGTGCAGAGATGGTGACCATTAAAACATGTGAAGGCATAAAAGAAAAGCTAATAATATATGATACAAGTTAAACTGCAAAGGAACTCTGAAATAAGATCATACCAAAAGAACACAGATTGGGAAGCGATGAGAGATGATGTCATTGGTGATAGAGATGAAGAATGAAAGGGATACTGGTAATAAAAGCACGTAAGCGCAAGAAAAGTTGATAAGATGTGAATTCAAGCATAGTAGAAAGAAGTTAAGTGTGTTATACTAAGTAAGACAACCAAACAAGGAGTGACAGAAGTTAGGCTGTTATCAATAGTAGTAATACGTCATAGCAAGAGGCAAGGAGTGGTAAAATTTCAGTTGCTTATAGCAGCATGTAATGGAATGCAAAATGGAGGACTGAGGTATAAAAATGAAGAGTTTAAATCAGAAATGTGGGAAGTAAGAAAATAAATGAAGGAAAGAAAAGGGAAAGGAAGCAATGAAGCATATAATGTGATGAATGATATGAAAGGAAGGAAGGAAGGGAGATTAAAAATGAAGCGAGTGTAACAAGCTGAGTGAGGATGGAGGAGCTGTGGTGCCGAGCCACCACCACCACCACAACACTTGTGTGGCACGGTGGCTGGAAACGGAAGCAGAGAGAGAGAGAGAGAGAGAGAGAGAGAGAGAGAGAGAGAGAGAGAGAGAGAGAGAGAGAGAGAAAATTAACATACATATTACACAACATTTACATCATTATTCCATTTTATTATAAATAATTAGACATTCTTTAAAATAGATATAAAAAAAAACACAGACCAAAAAAAGAAACGACATACATACGTACACTTAAAAAATTTAACAAATAAAAAAGATCAAGATAGAAAAAAATTCTGATCATAAACTGAGAGAAAAAAAAAATTATCAGAATTACTATCTACTATAGTTAAGAATAACATAAAATCCTTGCCTGTAGAACACCGGCCTCCCAACCCTGCGCTGGGACACCCACCCACCCACCCAGCGACACTGAGAAACAACTTGTACACGACCAATACTAATGCCTCTTCACTGTGCTGCTTGGAAATGCCACCACTGACTGTCCCTGTCCAGACCTGCACTGCCACCCTGGGTGCCCTCCACACCCTCCAACACTCCACCCGACTCTGCTTCCTCTGCTCCTTCCCTCTCCACCACTTTTATCACCCTGGGCCCTCTCAACCTCCCTCTCCACCACTCCTCTGTCCCCTGCTGTCCCTCTCCACCTCCCCAGCACTCTGCCAGTCTAAGGTACGCTGTTCCCTGCCTCTCCACTCCACTTGACGCACGGAAACAAACAGCCAATGCACTGCGAGAGGAAATAGAAATTATAAAAATAAAAATATATTGAGAATCATTAGTTGTGTTATAAAAAGTTTGTTCAGATTAGATGAATGAAAAAAAAGAGAAAGAAAATGATTGGTAAAACCCCCAATGCGTGCCGTCACGTCCAGACGGACAGACACACAGTCTGACCCAAATGGTGAAAGATAAGAATAATTCAACAGTGAAATTCATAAAACAAAACAATCATGGTCATCACTGTCATCGTCGTCATCATCATCGTCATCTTTATCATCTTCACAACTGTTTGAGTTTCATCCAATTTCTTGTTTGTTTTTTCTTTTCCTCAGTTCATTCAGTCACGGAACCAACACTGCCTGACACGTTGACACTTGCACTGTGACTTATCATCATCACCACCACCATCATCATCACCATCACGACACTCTTAATATCTTCAAGGCGGGGCAGTCATGGCAGTCTGAAAAGTCCTCCTTTCTAAATCACTCTGGCAGATAAAGCAGCAGATAAACTCATAAAACAAGACAAAAACATGGGAAAAAAAAAAAAAAAAAAAAAAGCACAGTGGCTTCCGTTCCAAGTCCCGCAGGTGGGAACAAACAGCAAACATGTGGTAAAAAGTGGCGGTGTGTCTCGGCGGCGGAATGTCTACTTGCGGAGGTCCAGGACAAACACGCTGCCATCCGAGGCCGAGGCGCCCACCTTGTCTCCCCGGGAATTCCAACACACCTCAAAGATTCCTCCCGTACCCTTGTAACTGTGCACCAGCTGGCCAGACTGCAGGGAAAGAGGAGGGGATGTGTCAGATGTTATTGGTGAATAGTGACAGTGGTGGTGGTGGTGATTGTGAATGATAGTGGTAGTAGTGGTAGCCAAAAATCGTGATGGTAATAGTGAATGGTGGTGGCGGTGGTGATGGTAATAGCAAATGATGGTGGTAGTGGCAGTGATGAATGATGGTGGTGGTGATAGTGAATGATAATGGTAGTAGTGGTGGTGGTGGTGGATTATTGTGATTGTGATTGTGATTGTGATGGTGGTGGTGGTGGTGATGAATGATGGTGAGGGTAATAGTGAATGATGATGATGATGATGATGATGGTGGTGGTGGTGGTGAAGGTGGTCATGAATGATGATGATGATGATGATGATAATGATGATGATGATGGTGGTGGTGGTGGTGGTGGTGATCTTATCTATGCTTCTATAGGTAGACATATATACAGCTTATTGACCACAACACCTAACATCTGCTTCTGTATTTCCATCTTCCTACAACCTGAACTCATTTAAGAGGGAGGTTTCAAGACATTTATCCCATTCCTTTGGCTAACTCTCTCATAACTTCTCGGGGACTGGCATCTACATGGGCGTCCTTCTTTGACAGATTTTGTTGCCCTTGGCCAGATTTCCCCTTACACAAAAAACTTAAGAAATAATCTGTTTATATATCACATACTACACCTTACAAATCTTAGTGTCACAATTTACCATACATCTGCAGTCCATTTTCTTTAACAGTAAATCATTCTTACATAGAAACATTGGTGGTCTTCAATTACATTCACAAATCAACAATATACTAAGAATTCGGCAAGTCATACATGAGGAAAGCAGCAACAAAGGTGAATGAATAGACTAGTGTTGGTGCATTGAGGGATGGAAAGCAAGATGTGAAGAAGGTAGAAGACAGACAGGAAGAAACGGATAGGAGCAAGAAAAAAGGGAAGGTAGAAAGTACAGAAGGCTGGAAGATAGGAACGAACCATGGCATAGATAAAGAAAGGAACAGAGGCACAAAGACTGGCAGATATGAACAACTTAAGAATAGACAAAGAAAGGAACAGTGGAAGGGAGGGAGGGCAGATAGAAATTAATTATGGAATAGACAAAGAAAGGAACAGAAGGATCAAGGCTGGCAGACACAAACCAAGGCATAGACAAAGAAAAGAACAAGGATAGGAAAGGAACAAGATGGAAGAATGGCAAACACGAACCAAGAAATAGACAAAGAAAAGAACAAGGGTAGGATAGGAACAAGAAGTAAGGCTGGTAGATACAAACCAAACAATAGACAGAGAAAAAGAACAAGGGGAGGATAGGAACAGAAGGATGAAGGCTGGCAGATAATAAAAAAAAAAAATAAATAAATAAATAAATAAAAAAAAAAAAAAAAAAAAAAAAATTGGGCGGGGCCCCACAAGGGTACGAAAGGAACAGAAGGAGGGCAGGAGGGCAGGAGGGCAGCTACTCACCTGTGTGGACCATATGTGAACACACTTGTCGAAGCTTCCTGACGCGAGGAACTTCCCGTCAGGAGAGAAGGCCACCGAGTAGACAGGTTCTGAGTGCTTGGTGAGGGTGTGTATGCACGCCCCCCGGTCCACGTCCCACAGCCGCACCGTCGAGTCAAACGAAGCGCTGGCAGGGAAGAACAGTTACCAAGTTATATTCCTTTCATGACTCTCAAATTAAACAAAAATCTCAAATCAAAGCAGTCAGGGAGTCAACAATACTCCAAAAAACCTAAAAACAAAAATAAATAAATAAATAAATAAAAAATAAATAAATAAAATAAAATAAATAAAATAATAATAATAATAATAATAAATAAATAAAAAATATATAAAATAAATAAATCTAAACATAAAAATAACACATACATACACCAAGGCCACTTTCCCCTGAAGAAGAGACAACACACACCTTTCAAATTCACTCTCTTACCCTTTCAGAAGAGAGAGTAATGAACAAATAACAACAAACAACACTTCCCCAAAAATTCTCTGCCCTGACAAAAAGCATCCCCTAATACAGATTCCACCAGTCAATGTCCTGAAGAGCTGTCAGGGTGTGGTGCATGAGTGAGTGTCTCTGTCTCTGTCTCTACCTCTACCTCTGTCTCACCATTACAACAAACAACACTTTGCTTCCCACTAATTCTTCCCACAAAAAACATTCTCTAATACAAATCCCAGCAGTCCATGTCCAGAAGAGTTGTCAGTGTGTGGTGCCTGAGTGAGTGTCTATGTCTCTGCCTCTGTCTTTGCCTCACCATAACAATAAACAATTTCTTTCACACTAATTCTTCCCAGAAAAAGCATTTCCTAATACAAATCCAAGCACTCAATCTCCTTCAGAGCTGTCAGTGTGTGGTGCCTGAGTGAGTGTCTCTGTCTCTTCCTCTACCTCTGTCTTTGCCTCACCAAAACAATAAACAACTTATTTCACATTAATTCTTCCCACAAAAAGCATTCCCTAAAACAAATCCAAGAACTCAATCTTCTTAAGAGTTGTCAGCATGTAGTGCCTGAGTGAGTGTGTCTGTCTCTTCAATTCTCTTCCTCTACCTATGTTTTTGTCTCTGCCTTGCCTCACCTGGCCAGGATAAGGTTCATGTTGGGGTTGTTGGTGCCGGGTCCTGTCGGCGACCACTTGATGGTATAGATCTCCTTGCTGTGCGCCTGCAGGTCGTGTACGCAAGTGTCCTGCCGCATTGACCAAATCTGCACAGGGACGGAAAGATGGAAGGTTGATCTGGTGTACTTTATTAATGTCAAGTGTTCATTTCATCACCCACGTTCTTACTTCCTCATTGGATTAGATTATGAAGATGAGTGGATAAGATTATGAGGAAGAATGGCAAAGATTATGAGGAAGAATGGATAATATTAGGAGAAAAAATGGATATATGATTAAGCGGAAAAATTAGCAAGATTATGAGGAAGAATGGCAAAGATTATGAGGAAGAACGGATAAGATGATGAGGAAAAATGCCTAAGACTATGAGAAAAAATGGCTAAGATTGAGGGAAAATGAACAAGATTATGAGGAAAAATGGCAAAGATCACGAGGAAAAATTGATATAAGATTATGAGGAAGAATGACTAAGATAATGAGGAAGAATGACTAAGATTATGAAGAAGAATGGCTAAGATTATGAGAAGGAATGGATAAGATTATGAGGAGGAAGTATATGTTTTGTTACCATTGTTATCCATCCCCTGTCATATCCTCACAAGAAAGACACAAGAACAAACACAAAGCAGAAGAAAGATGAATAAATACACAACACATCACTTGAAAATCCCAGCACCAAAAACCATCACTACAGCCATACACTCACACAACTCACTACATATCATGAATTCCTTTTGGTTCGAAGAGTGGATTGCTTCTTATAGACAACCTATTAACATCACAGGCCACACAAGGTACCTCACACATTATCATTTACTAAAAACAAGTACAATAAAAAAGCTATACAGCAAGTTACGTTTTTCTTTCTTTCTTTTTTGCCACACTCACCCCATTTAGCCCATAGTGGAAAGGGACGATCTTTTGGCTCATCCTACTATACCTGATGAACTCATGACAATCACACAAAGACATTTAACTCCAGCTCACCCACACACAATGCAACACACATGCATAGTAACACAAATACAACCTCAGCTCACCTTCTAGACAGTCACAATACCAACACAACACCTCCATGACAAGCACATAAACACACACTTGACTTCACCACACCCACCCACAACACAACACAACACACAATAACACAAGAACCACCTAGACAACACCAATAAAACACCTACATGATAAATCATACAAACACATACTTGACTGACAACATACAGTAACACAAACCAGCCCATAACCTCAGCTCACCTAAACAATACCTACACAACACCCCCATGACCATCACACAAACACACACTACACTCCACCACAACACACAGCAACATAACACACCACACTACACAAACAAGCCTATCACCTCAGCTCACCTAGACAATATCAACACAACACCCCCATGACCATCACACAAACACACACTTAAACTCCAGCTCACCCACAACACAACGCAACACACAACACACCTCTGGCTTCAGCTCACCTTGAGGGTCATATCATCTGAGCACGAGGCCAGCAAGTTGCCCTGGGGGTCCCACTTGATGGCGTTCACCTCATTCGTGTGACCCTGGAAGGACTTGATGGGTTTGTCCTGGCCCAGCTGACACACATGGATGCACTGGTCGGTGGAGCAGGACGCGAAGGAGTTGTTAGTTTGCCAGTCCACATCTAAAGCTGGGGCTGAGTGGAAGGCAAACTGCTGTGTACAGTGGCCAGAGGAAGCATCCCAAATTATCGTGGTCTGTGGGTGAGGTGAGAGGAGGGAACGGAAGAGGTTAAATGTCGGTACGGAAAGAGTGCTGTCTTAAAATAATTCTCCAAAATTTAAAAAACATGACTGAAATATCTGAAGTAAATAAGATCAAACAACAACAACAACACACACACACACACACACACACACACACACACATGTACAGAAGAACTAACAAACTTATCCTAAAAGAGACATTTGAATATTCAAATGTCGGTACAGGGGAGACTGGCATGTGTGTCATCAAAAATACTCCAATAAACAATAAGAGTAAAAAAATAAGCAAATAAGATCCAACAACACACACATACATACACACTGAACAGCTGATATACACCTGAATATTTCTCATCAGTTTATGTCCTGGAAATATAAAGATCCTTACCTGCTTCTGTATTTCCACCTTCCTGTGACGGGAACTCATTTAAGAAGGAGCTATCAACACATTTATCCCATTCTTTTGGCTAACTCTCTCAGACCTGCTTGGGGACTGGTGTTTAAGTGGGCCTTTTTCTCGTCTAATCTTTTATGTTACCCTTGGCCAGATTTGCCTTAAAAAAAAAAATAAGTAAATAAAAAATAAATAAATAAATAAAAAAAAAACACAACACAACACAACACAACACACACACACACACACACACACAAGAGCACACACGACACTCTAACGTTCCTCACCTTGTCCACTCCAGCACTTAGGATGTAGTTGCCCTTTTTATTCCATTTGAGGGCAAAGATGGGACCCTTGTGTTGGCCGAGAGTGGAAGCTAGCCGGCCGTCCGTCATCCAAATTCTGGCATAACCGTCGTAGGATCCCGTGGCGAGCAAGGTGCCGTCACACTGCCAGGGAAGGGAAGAGGTGATGTAAAGGTTATTGGTGAGGTAGATTACATTTAGATTACAGTCATCTCTAGTCTTCAGTGTCTTCTCAATCCTCAGCCTCTAATCTGTTGAAAATCTTGCAAAATCTGATGTCACCATAATCTTGTTTCCCTCTTTTCTCTCTCTGTGTTGTGCCTTGTCAGAGTGGGAATAATGACATTACCATTATCTTGCTTCCCTATCTTTCCCTTTCTGTGTTGTGCCTTGTCAGAATGGGAATAATGACATCACCAATATCTTGTTTCTCTCTTTTCTTTTCTGTGTTGTGCCTCGTCTAAGAGTGGCAATAATGACATCACCAATATCTAATTTCCCTATCTCTCCTTTTCAGTGTTGTGCCTCGTCTAAGAGTGGGAACAATGACCACCACTATCTCATTTTCCTATTTCCTATAATTATTCCTCGTCTAAGAGTGTGAATGATGTGAGAGTGTGGTGATGTGTCTGGGCTGCCCTGTGAATGACTGTCAGCCTGGGTGATGGATAAAAGACACTATTTTCCCTTACAGGTTCAGATAGCTTGTGAATCGGGACGGCATTCTGAAACGCTTCTGCCCCACTATTCCAGTATTTCAAAAGTCTCTACTTGAAGTTATCTGGGCTTTTAAGAGTGTTTTTATGATTCTAGTGACAGGCTAACATAATTTATACATTATTAATGGAAGAAACAGCGTTGAAAAACCAGGCTAATCATCTCTATGGTCTACAAAAGTAGTTGTGGTGAGGGAGCAAAGCATTTCTGAATACAAGCCATATTCTACTTTTTGCAGTGGTAAACGATATCTACTCTGATCTTTATCCTTCTCCATTCATTCCCAACACAGTCTCAGCATCTTTCTCAGTCTTCCTACTCACCGAACCTAATTAACCCCTCATGTCCTACTCCACACACTGTCTTCAGGTCTCACTCAGCCTTCCCACACAAGTCTCCTTGCAACAATCTCCAATCCAAATGATTTCAGAATGATCAAGCTATTGCAAAATGAGATCTTTCTAAGCTAATTAACTTTACCAGACTTGAGAGAGAGAGAGAGAGAGAGAGAGAGAGAGAGAGAGAGAGAGAGAGAGAGAGAGAGAGAGAGAGAGAGAGAGAGAGAGAGAGAGAGAGAGAGAGAGAGAGAGAGAGAGGGAGAGAGAGAGACACACACAAGAAGCCCTCAAGTACCTACATTCCAGTCTAAGGATGTGACGTCTTTGTTACTGGGAACCTCTGTGCCTCCTTTCTGAATGCAGTGCCGCAGGACAAGCTGGTTCGGGGAGGTGGTGCTGTCGTTCATGTTCCAGATGCGAGCCGTGCTATCTCCTGACCTGTGGGCGGCACACACGTGGACTGAGTGAAGCAGAGCAATGGGAGATGGAAAGGATGAAGGGAGTGAGGAGGGGTGAGTGAAGTGGAGAGGAAGGAGTGATAATATGTAAGAGAAATAGAAAAAGAGTGATGGTGTAAAAGAGAAGTAAAATGTGGGATGAATGAGGTGGAGAGAAAGGAGTGATGATGCGTCAGAGAAGTGGAGGAAGGAGTGACAATATAAGGGAGAAGAGAACAAACCAATAAGAGCTGGAAAGAATAAGGCAGCGAAGATAAGATGAGAAATATGTATAAGTATGAATGAAAGAGTCAATATCTATTTGAATGCGTTAATTTGTGTTTTTCACTAAGTTTTTACAGCAACGAGTAACACCTGCTATGGATAACATGAGAAATATGTACAAGTATGAATGAATGAGTCTGTATTTGTATCTAGTAAAGTGTTTTCCTTTTTTGCAGATGTTTTTATACAGCAATGAATGCCTACCATCAATCCTATATGGAACAAATGTTATAAATTTTACATAAAAAAGAATTAGCCAAACTGCAAAAAAAAAAAATAGTGAATACAGACAGACTATAGGGAGCTCCAAAACCTGCATTCTAAGAGGGGAAATAGGGACATCTGCCATAAATAAAAAAAAAAAAATAATGGAAGAAAAATTAGGATATGCAAAATTTATAACAGATGAGTACAAGACAAGAACACAGGGTAATGAAATCAGGTGTGAGGAATCAAGAAATATACTTAAAAAAAATACTAAGAAGAATGCAGGAGAAGAGTGAGAGTGAGAGAGTACCCACCCTGAGGCAAGGAGGTCGGTGGTAGGATTCCAGGCACAGATGAACACCTCACTCTCATGTCCCCGGAGAATGGTGGCCTTGTTGAGGGGGATCTCCACACTGTTGTCCACCTCCATGTTCTCGCCCGTGGTGCCTGTCAAGGGAACTGTCGCCTCATGTTAACTGAACTAGGAACTCATCATTGTTCTTCTTACTGCTACCTATCTCTGTCCTATGATAAATGGTTCTTACTGCTACCCATCTCTGTCCTATGATAAATGGTTCTTACTGCTACCTATCTCTGCCTTATAAATGAATGACTGAGAGTACTTCCTTTAGTCCTGAGACAATCATTATGTTATTTACTGTCTTGTTCTTTGCCTTGTTGTAAATGAATGATAATATTTCCACTACTCCCAAGATTACTATTATGTTATTTTCAAAGTCAACTGTTAGTGTAATGGCAACAGAAACTATTCTCACTTCTTCCTTTGCCTTACAATAAATGAATGGCTCAAAAGTTCTATTGCTAGTGTAACCTCATGATACCCCCCACCAAAAACTGCATTCTTCCTCCTCATTATCACAATTGACTCATGCAAAAGCAATCATAGAAAAAAATAATTTGCTGGACTGCTAACATCACTATCATGAATTCAATCAAGTGAATTGTGAAGCACTGAGCCATTAATTCAACATTTTCTCCTCACCATCACTCTTGCCTCACACTAAACAAATAATTTCAAACATTTTCTTTCTTCATCGTTTAACATCCTTCATTCCATCACAGTGGTGTTGGATGTACAATGATTCTCCTCCACTCTCTTCCACCTCATGCAAGCTCCACATTCACTCCCAGCAGACATGGACCAGCTGAGGAGCTTGTACAAGAATTGAATGGAGGAGAGTCAACACACATCCAACCCCACAGTGATGAGAAGGATGTTACATGATAAAGAAATATCCTCTACCACAGTGATACAATGATGCAAGAGTGAGTGGTCCCTTTTTCTAATGACCCCTTCTGTTGGCCTAAAAAAGAATGCACAGAGAGAGAGAGAGAGAGAGAGAGAGAGAGAGAGAGAGAGAGAGAGAGAGAGAGAGAGAGAGAGAGAGAGAGAGAGAGAGAGAGAGAGAGAGAGAGAGAGAGAGAGAGAGAGAGAGAGAGAGAGAATATCATAGCTAATGTAATGGTAAGGTGTAATGCAAGAGAGAGTGGGCTTTTTTTCCCTAACTATTCTGTTGGCCTAAACCAGAATGCCCTCTTATACACACACACAAAAAAAAAAAAATAAATAAATAAATAAAATAAATAAATAAATAAATAAAATAAATAAATAAATAAATAAATAAAAATAAAAATAAATAAATCAAAGCTAATATTGGGCCAGTTCTACAGTGGCCATTTTTCGTTTGCTAGGTAATCAACAAAAGTAATTAATTGTGATAAGGCTCCACTATCAACCCTGCCGACTACTTTTTGTTTCGAGAGAGTACAATGGAGAAACAGGTGAGGTTATGGGATCAGTTTCACAGTTTTGTATATTATCCAATCCAAATAATTCCCTTATTGGTTAGCTCCCAAACAAATGGAAAACTGTGAAACTCGGCCCTTTGTGTTGAGTTATTGAGCGATCCATGAAGAAGATCTAAAGGAATTTTTTGTTGTGGTGTCCAAGATATAAATAAGAAAAGACAACAATTTTGTAAAGGCTGTATATAGAAGACAGAAGGAAATATTACAGGACAGTTACTTTTTGGTGATTGAAGGATGTGAAATAAAACAGAAACAGTGTATGGAATGTGGAAGAAAGGAGACAGTCTGTGGAAGAACTTAATGGACAGAGCAGGATAAAATGACAAGGAAAACATTAAAGAAAAAACTTAAGGGACAGAGCAGAAAAAAGAAAGAAAAGAAAAATATATAAGAAAAAACTGTAATGGCCAAAGCAGTATAGAGACAAGAAGCATTAAAACATCTATATAAATAACAGAAAGAGCAGTATGAAGACAATAAAAAAAAAAAAAAAAGGAAAACTTAATGAACACAGCAGCATAAAAAAAAAAAAAAAAAAAAAAAAAAAAGGACCAAGCTTCCCATCCTAAACATAACCCATGAAATACGGAGGCAAGAGTCCTAGACAGTGGGCTTTTTCATTTTCAATTTTTCAGTGGGCCTTTTTTATTTTAGCCCTTGACCAGTTTCCTCTCCTGCATAAGAAAAGAAGAAGAAAAAGAAGAAGAAGAAGAAGCCTGGCAATGGTATGGTGACTCCTGCCTGACAGTAAGCTAAGCCATAACAGACTACAGAGATGCCCACCCTCGTCCCCATTGGTGCTGGGAATCTCTGTCTTCACCACGGCTTTGGGCTGCTGGTTCTGCTGCTGTCTGGAGGCCACCACGTCCGGCATCACCGCGTCAATCAGCGAGAGGCTGTCGATGAGCCGCTCTGTGCCGTCCTGCAGTACAGAGATACGCATGAACACACACACACACACATGCAGATAAACATTACTTATATCTTTTAATGAAAATTTAGTTTAGTGCATTAAAAACAAGATACACTACTCTATCAACAAACACAGAGACAGACAGACACACACATACACACAGACAGACAGATGCTCACCTCCCCTATACTGATCTCTGCCTCGGTATACTGCAGCCCCTTCTGTATGATGCTGAGGAGGGCGGCGGGAGGCACCAGCGCTCCATTGATGTTGGACTGGGAGATGTGTGACTCAATGCCAAAGACGTAGGCAGCATGATAGAAGCCTGTGCAGGGGGAGAGGTGACGTGAGGTGAGGTTCACTGAAGGTTAGGTGAGGCTAGTTAAGGTGGTATGAGTTATAATGAGGTTAGTTTTGACTGGGACACACTTTTACCTTGAGTTTAAGGTATGATTAGACAATTTCATTTACGTTAGGAAGGGTCTATGGAGATAAGAAAATTCATGGCCAGAGTTTTCACTATTTTAATCCCCACGTAAGTTTCTGAAGCTGTATAAATTCACCAAATAGTAAGCAGGATAAATATGAAAATGTGTCATGGTACAGAAAGGGTTAAAAGATAAGGTAGTGAGATAATGAGGATTGTTAAGTTTGGCTGGGTTAGGTTAGGTTAGGTTGGGTTAGGTTAAGGTTGAAGGTTAAGATTAATTTAGTTTATGGTGAACATGTAAAGAATAGCAAATCCTCCAGCTGCCCTTTTGAAGTTTTGGCCATCTTATTTTCATTCACACGTCATGTCAGCTGAGTGAGAGAGCTGCAAAGGGGGAGCCAGGAAATGAGGAGAGCTGGAGACGTGGAACAGTTTAAATGAAGAAATAGTGTCTGCAACGAGTGTGCATACTTTTAAAGTAAGATTGGATAAGTGTAGATATGGAGACGGGGCCACACGAGCATAAAGCCCAGGCCCTGTAAAACTACAACTAGGTAAATACACACACACACACACACACACACACAAAGGGAAATAGATGAAGCCAATGCAAGGAATATTCATGACTTTCAAAGGTGAGAAACTAGTTGATATGAAGGCAAGCCAGAATAAATATGACTCCTTGTGTGAAAAAGAATGACATATAAAATAAATCAAACACACACACGAAGGACATGATTGATAAATGCTACCCTAAAGTCAATGCAAGGAATACTAACGACTTTCAAAGATGAGAGAACAGTTGATATGAAGGCAAGACAGAATAAATATGACTCCTTTCCTGTATCTCTTTACTGGAAGAAAAAAAAAAAATAAATAAATAAAAATAAATAAATAAAGCACATGCATTGAATTGAAAGCATTGAATAATGTGAAGAATGAATTTGTTACAGAAAATAATGTGTATAACTTAAGAAAAAATTGGATAAATGGGTACATGGATACAGGACACTATGAACCCCCCCCTTTTTTTTTTTACCATGCGGGCTTTTCACCGGAATTTCTGGGCTAAAGGGGATACTAGGAAACCGTTGCCCCGAGTGAGGAAGCCCAACCTACACTCGGACCGTGGACAGGATTCGAACCCATGCACTTGGAGACCCCTCGGACCCCAAAGCACGCATGGTTCCACTGCACCACGGCGGCCTGTAAAATACAACTAGATAAACACACACCTGCAGCCTGACTCACCTGACTCCTGTAGGTACCTGTAGACCAGGAAGTTCACCTCATCGCTTGTGATACTCATGATGGATCTGTGAGTGAACCAACAACACATGTTACTCAAGGGAAGGACAGCCAGTGAGTGAGTGAGTGAGTGAGTGAATGAGTGGGTGGGTGGGTGGGTGGGTGGGTGAATGTGTGTGTGAGTGTGTGAATGTGTGTGTGAGTGTGTGAATATGTGGGTGAGTGTGTGAATATGTGGGTGAGTGTGTGAATGTGTGTGTGAGTGTGTGAATATGTGGGTGAGTGCATGATTGTGTGTGTGAATATGTGGGTGAGTGAGTGAGTGAGTGAGTGAGTGAGTGAGTGAGTGAGTGAGTGAGTGTGTGAGTGAGTGAGTGTGAGAGAGAGAGTGTATGTATGAGTGAGTGAGTGAGTGAGTGAGTGAGTGAGTGAGTGAGTGAGTGAGTGTATGTATGAGTGGGTGAAAGGGAGAGGCCATCATCCATACACACACACACACAACACACACACAAAAAAAAATAAATAAATAAAAAAAAATATATATATATATATATATATATATATATATATATATATATATATATATATATATATATATATATATATATATATATATATATATATGTGTGGATATACAATACACTACAATACAACACGTTTCTAATGGTGGATAACAAAGATAGAGATGAATTATACAGTTACACCATTGCTTTCCTTTGCAATTAGTACCATTTGTTATTAGTTCACAGAGCAAATAAATAAACAAATAAAATAGGAAGAGACATACAAATACATACATAAATACACCTCTTTTACGTTATGTAGGAGAGAAGCCAGCCCAGGGCAAAATAAATAATATAAAAATAAAATGGCCAAATCAAGTGCTGGTTCCCTAAAAGAAAAGTAAAGAGTTAGCCAAAATTAAGGAACAAATGTCTTGATATGTACCTCCCTCTTGAAAAAAGTCAAGTCTTAAGAAGAGTGTTGTTGTGAAGTCACCAAGCACATGCACACACACTCACACATTAACACACACAATAAACTAAAAAGAAAAAGCACTGAACCAGCACAGGAAATGACCGATAAAGAACTCTCTACAGAATAACTTTGACGTAATACAGACAAAACACAAATAAGCATAATGTCATCATTTAATTACAAAACAAATAAGCATAATGTCATCATTTAATTACAAGATGACAAGTGACCTTTAAGTTAAGGATGAACTTTGGAGGAGGAGGAGGAGGAGGAGGAGGAGGAGGAAAAGAAATACAACAAAAACAACAAGAGGAGGAAAAGAAACACAACAAAAACAACAACAAGAGGAGGAGGAGGAGGAGGAAAAGAAGAAGTACAACAACAACAAGAGGAGGAGGAGGAGGAGGAGGAGGAGGAGGAGGAGGAGGAGGAGGAGGAGGAGGAGGAGGAGGAGGAGGAGGAGGAGGAAAAGATAAAATACAACAACAACAACAACAACAACAGGAGGATAGAATGGCAAAAAAGTCATATAACAAAATACTGAAAGAGCACAACAAGAAATGACAAAATAGAAACAACAACAACAACAACAACAACAACAACAACAGCAGCAGGAGGAGGAGGAGGAGGAGGAGGAGGAGGAGGAGGAGGAGGAGGAGGAGGAGGAGACATTGTAGCACTAATACATCAGTTGTAGTACGAGCATTGTCTGTTTCTGACGTAATGATGAAACCGAGAGTGGAGAAACGCTGTCGTCTATCAAATAATGACCAGAGGATGTGCTAGACAAGATGGGACATGTTTTTTTTCTTTTTCTTTTCACTTAAGAGGGGAAATCTGACCAAGGGCAACAAAGATAACTAAACAAAAGGCCCACATAGATGCTAGTCCCCAAGCAGGTCCGAGAGAGTTAGCCAAAAGGGATGAATGTCTTGGAACCTCCCTCTTAATCCCTTCATTACTGGGACACATTGTTTTACCTTGAGATTTGTGTACAATTGGATCATTTTATTCCAGAGTGTGCCGGAGAAAGGGATGAGTGATTGAGAGTACTGGTTAACTCTCGTATTAGAGAAGTGGACAGAATAATGGTGAGTGATTGAGAGTACTAGCTAACTCTTGCATTAGGGAGGTGGACAGAATAATGGTGAATGATTGAAAGTACCAGTTAACTCTTGCAGTAGAGAGGTGGACAGAATAGAAATGAGAGGAGGAAGAAAGTCTTGTGCAATGAGGCTGCAGGAGAAGAGACATGCAGTTAGAAAGATCAGAAGAGCAGTTAGCATGAAATATGAGGGATAAAGATGCCTTGTAGGGGGAAAAGGGAAGGGAGGAAGGGGGGTGAGGGTACATCCTAACCATTAACAAGGAGTAGGCAGGAAGCTGTACAAAGATAAGATGATAAAATGTGGTGTGAGAGGAAGAGGGGAAAAACATATGGATGAAAAAAGGAAGTACATATAAAAGATAAAGCAGGAGGAGGAGGAGGAGGAGGAGGAGGAGGAGGAGGAGGAGTAGAACAACAAGAACAAGAACAAGAACAACAAAAATTATCAGAAAAGAAGAGAGAGAGAGAGAGAGAGAGAGAGAGAGAGAGAGAGAGAGAGAGAGAGAGAGAGAGAGAGAGAGAGAGAGAGAGAGAGAGAGAGAGAGAGAGAGAGAGAGAGTATACAAGTGAAATCCTTGTCCCTATGCAAGACACAACATAAAAGAACCACAGTACTGCCAACCACACTACATTACACCACACTACACCACACCACACAACACCACACCACACTACACCACACCTAGCCACACTACACCACACACTACACCACACCACACCACACTACATACACTACACTACACCATGCCACACTACACCACACCACACCATGCCACACCACACCACACCACACTACACTACACCACACCACGTCATACCACACCACACTATACCACACCATGCCCCACAACACCACACCACACCACTGTTTCCTGAACCTACCTAACCTAACTTAACCTCACAGGCTGACTGAGTGACGCAACACACACCGGAAGCTCACAATGACATGTGTTTATAAATTGATTCACACCACACCGCACCACAATTTCCTGAACCACTGGCAAAACACCACAAAAATATGACGCCTAAATGTTCTGCCTCTAAACTCTGGAACTCCCTGCCTGCTTCTGTATTTCCACCTTCCTGTGACCTGAACGCATTTACGAGGGAGGTTCCAAGACATTTACCTCTTTCTTTTTTTTGACTAACTCTCTTGAACCTGCTCAAGGACTGGCATCTAACTGGGCCCTTTCGATAGTTGTTTTCGTTGTCCTTGGCCAGATTTCCCCTCTTACATAATAAATAAATAAATAAATAAATAAATAAATAAAAACAAGATCTGAGAGTGACAGCAGCAATATTACCACGAGAAATAAGAAAAAGTGATATAGAATAGAATAAAATAGATAAATGAAAGCAATAAGGATATATAAAGGTAAATAATAGACAGATAAATAAATAAATAAAAAGGGAAATAAAGGGTTCAAGCTTGGCACAATTAGGCTTGAAAGAGACGTGAAGAAATTGAGGGTCATCATGGCAGTAACTTGAATCTCATAACTCCCAGATGCTGTGTATTTCTTGGGTGAAGTTTGATGTATTCTTTTTAAATAGGAAGGACACCAGGTAGGGGCAGCAGGTTTATGTATGCGAAAAGAGAGGGAAGGAGGGAGGGAGGAGGAAAGAAAGTAAAAGAAAGGAAAAAAGTGAAAGTGAAAGTAAATAGAAATGAAAAGAAAAATAATAAAAAAAGAAAAAGGAAAAAAGAGAAAGAAAGGGAAAGTGAAAGGAAAAAAGAAAGAAGAAAGTGTAAGTAAGAAAGAAAGAAAGAAAGAAAGAAAATGAAAGAAAAAAGGAAGGAAGGAAGGAAGGAAGAAAAGAATGAAAGGGGGAAAGAAAGTAAAAGAAAAAGTGAAAGAAAGAAAGAAAAGAAAGAAACAATGAAGAAAGGAAGGAAGGAAAAGAAAAGAAAGAAGGAAAGAAAAGAAAGAAAAGTAAAAAGAAAGAAAATAGGAAGGAAGGAAGGAAGGAAGGAAGGCAGGCAGGCAGGCAGGCAGGCAGGCAGGCAGGCAGGCAGGCAGGCAGGAAGGCAGGAAGGAAGGAAGGAAGGAAGGAAGGAAGGAAGGAAATGAAAGAAGGTAAAGAAAGAAAGAAAGAAAGAAAAAGAGAAAAAAAGAAAGAAAGAAATGCCCACAAAGGTGCAAATCCCCAAACAAAGCCAGAAGCATTTTACAATTTTGAGTGAAGAAATATGTTCGTGTGTGTGTGTGTTTGTGTTTTTAACTGTTTGATCTGCTGCAGTCTCTGACGAGACAGCCAGACGTTACCCTACGGAGCGAGCTCAGAGCTCATTATTTCCGATCTTCGGATAGGCCTGAGACCAGGCACACACCACACACCGGGACAACAAGGTCACAACTTCTCGATTTACATCCTGTACCTACTCACTGCTAGGTGAACAGGGGCTACACGTGAAAGGAGACACACCCAAATATCTCCACCCGGCCGGGGAATCGAACCCGTGTGTGTGTGTGTGTGTGTGTGTGTGTGTGTGTGTGTGTGTGTGTGTGTGTGTGTGTGTGTGTGTGTGTGTGTGTGTGTGTGTGTGTGTGTGTGTGTGTGTGTGTGTGTGTGTGTGTGTGTGTGTGTGTGTGTGTGTGTGTGTGTGTGTGTGTGTGTGTGTGTGTGTGTGTGTGTATTTACCTAGTTGTAGTTTTACAGGACCTGGGCTTTCTGCTCGTGTGACCCCGTCTCCATATCTACACTTATCCAATCTTACTTTAAAAGTATGCACACTCGTTGCAGACACTACTTCATTTAAACTGTTCCACGTCTCAATACATCTCTGTGGGAAACTATATCTTTTAATATCTCTCAGACATCTTCCTTTTCTCAGCTTTTTACTATGCGATCTTGTGCTTCGGATGTCATATTCTTCTCTCAGGATCAGTTTCTCATTATCCACTTGGTCCATTCCGTTGATCAATTTATAAACTTGTATCAGGTCTCCTCTCTCCCTTCTTTGCTCCAGGGTTGGTTAGATCCATAGCCTTTAGTCTCTCTTCATATGTCATCCCTTCAAATTCTGGAACCATTCTTGTAGCTATTCTTTGTAGCCTCTCCAATTTCCGTATGTGTTTCTTTTTATGAGGGGTCCGCACTACTCCTACATATTCCAATTTGGGTCTTATTATAGTACAGCAACCCCTGCTTAACGAAGGGGTTTCGTTCCTAAAAAACACTTCGTTAAGCGAAACTTCGTTAAGCGAACCGATTATAACAAGTTTAACCCCTGATTTGAACTCCCATTGAGAGTAAGCAAAGCGAGAGTGCATCATAGTACAGTAAAAGGTTTAATGAAAGTAAAAATTATGAAGTTAAACATTTAGGTAGTTTAATTTGTCATTATAATGTAAACTAATGTATGTATGTACGTAACTTTATAATGCTGATGATCTTAACTTTATGAAGGGAGGAAGAGTATAATGGGAAAGACACTAACCAGCAACCTGTGGAATGTAAACAAAGTGCGCATCATGGTACTGCATACAAAACATATGAACCACATTTCCACAAGGCTTTCCATTTTATCCATTGTAGAGTCACGAGTTCAGGTGGTTCTTTTAGCTTGCAAGGAAGATACGGTCTCACCAGCCTTCTTAATAGAGTCTGCTGACTTGAAAATAGAGACAGTATAATATGGAGTCAAGATGGTGGCCAGCACTGCTATAGTTTTCTGGCCTCTCTCGTGTCTGTGAATAATATCTAGCTTCACTTGGGAGAGTAAGAGACTTCCTGGTCTTCTTACGAACACTAGGCCAATTGCAGGGCATTTTGGTGGTAAGTTGAGCTAGGGAAGACAAGCTGCTGCTGACACTGTTATGTTTTGACTGGGGAGTGAGTGTTGCGCGTGTTGTCCACGAGAGGCTTGATCTTGATCTTGATCTTGATCTTTATTCTATAGGTGTCCCAGGATTTCTCCTGAGGCAGACCTTAGTACCAGCAGCTCCTGGTGTATTCAAAAGCCTGTCAGCTTGCGTGATATGGTGGGGCTTTCAAATTTGGAGAAAAATTACCTGGATAAAACTTCGTTAAAGCGAGCTTGGTGTTCGTTAAACGAGCAGATGGTAGTAAAATGAAACCTTCTTGTCGAATTTCGTTGTGTGAACCTTCGTTAAACGGGGGTTGCCTGTACTTATCAATTTCTTCATCATTTCTTTGTCCATGTAGTGAAATGCTACTCCAATATTCCTTAGCAAATTATATGTTTCTCTAAAAATTCTATCAATATGGCTTACTGGTTGATTGTTTTCTTCCATCGTCACTCCTAAGTCCTTTTCCTTTTTGACTTTCTCCAGTTCTACTCCATCTCCCATCTTATAGATTCCCACAGGTTGTCTTTCACTCTTTCCCATTTCCATGACATGGCTTTTGTTCACATTGAATTCCATTTCCCACTTCTTATTCCATTCCCAGATCTTATTTAGGTCTTCTTGCAGTATTTCACAATCCTCCTTTTGCTTTATAACTCTGCACAGTTTCGTATCATCCGCAAACAAATTTATGTAGCTGTTCACTCCTTCTGGCATGTTGTTAATATAAATGAGGAAAAGTATTGGTGCCAATACTGACCCCTGTGGCACTCCGCTTTCTACTGCTCTCCACTTGACTTCATATCTTTAACTACCGTCCTTATTTCTCTTCCCCTCAAATAATTTTCTATCCATCTCAATTTGCTTCCTTTTAAGCCACCCTCCTCCTCTAACTTCCACAGTAATCTTGCATGTGGCACTTTGTCAAACGCCTTTTTTAAATCCAAATAAATGCAGTCAACCCATCCCTCTCTCTTTTGTACTCTATCAACTATTCTAGAATAGAAACTCAATAAATTAGTTACACAAGACCGTCCCTTTCTAAAACCAAATGTGTGTGTGTGTGTGTGTGTGTGTGTGTGTGTGTGTGTGTGTGTGTGTGTGTGTGTGTGTAATTCACCTCGGTCAACTGCTGGTCACCCATTACGGAGCGAGCTCAGAGCTCATAGACTGATCTTCAGGTAGGACTGAGACCTGGCTAACCAGTCTTCCCCCATTACAGAGCGAGCTCTGAGCTCATAGACCGATCTTCAGGTGGGACTGAGACCACATCAACACACTCCACACACCAGGAAAGCGAGGCCACAACCCCTCGAGTTACATCCCGTACCTATTTACTGCTGGGTGAACAGACCCCACACATTAAGAGGCTTACCCATTTGCCTCGCCCTCACTCATTGTGAGTCAAGCATGTGTGTGTGTGTGTGTGTGTGTGTGTGTGTGTGTGTGTGTGTGTGTGTGTGTGTGTGTGTGTGTGTGTGTGTGTTTACCTAGTTGTATTTTTACCTAGTTGTAATTTTACAAGGCCTGGGTATCATACTCGTGTGGCCCCGTCTCCATATCTACACACATCCAACTTTTCTTTAAAACTATGCACACTCCTCGCTGACACCACCTCCTCACTCAAACTATTCCACACCTCCACACATCTCTGTGGGAAACTATATTTCTTCACATCTTTCAAGCATATTCCCTTTTTACTATGCGATCTTGTAGTTCTATTTAAATTTTCCTCTCTCAACATCATTTGCTCATTATCCACTTCATCCAGTCCATTCAACAGTTTATAAACCTGTATTAAATCTCCTCTTTCTCTTCTTTGTTCCAAGGTAAGCAAATTCATTTCTTTTAATCTCTCCTCATAGGTCATTTCTGCCAATTCCGGAACCATTTTTGTTGCCATTCTCTGCAATCTCTCCAACTTCCTTATATGCTTCTTTTTATAAGGGGACCAAACCACTCCAGCATATTCCAATCTTGGTCTAATTACCGTACTAATTAATTTCTTCATCATATCTTTATCCATATAATGGAAGGCTAATCCAATATTTTTATCAAATTATATGTTTCTCCAAACATCTTATCAATATGAGCCTCAAACTGCCCATGGTCTTGTATTATCACTCCCAAATCCTTTTCCTTTTCCACCTTTTTCAACACTACTTCTTCACCCATCTTATATGACCCTCTTGGCCGTCTTCCACTCTTCCCCATCTCCATCACATGACTTTTGCTCAGATTAAATTCCATTTCCCACCTCTTGCTCCACTCCCAAATCTTATCCAGATCTGCCTGTAAAATTTCACAATCTTCTTCACTCTTCACACACCTACACAACTTCGCATCATCCGCAAACAAATTAATATAACTGTTTACTCCTCTGGCATGTCATTAATATAGACAAGGAAAAGTATTGGTGCCAGCACTGAGCCTTGTGGGACTCCACTCTCCACCACCAACCAGTCCGACTTTGCATCCCTTATTACCGTTCTCATCTCCCTCCATCTCAAGTAGTTTTCCATCCACTTTAACACTTTTCCTTTCAGTCCTCCATAAATCTCTAATTTCCATAACAGTCTCATGTGAGGTACCTTGTCAAAAGCTTTCTTTAAATCCAAATATACACAGTCCATCCATCCCTCTCTCTTGTATTTTGTCAACCACTCTTGAATAAAAGCTCAGTAGATTTGTTACACATGACCTCCCTTTCCTAAAGCCAAATTGATGATCCGATAATAACTTATGATCCTCCAGGAACCGTATCCAATATTTCTTTATCACCCTCTCACAAATCTTACCGACCACACTTGTTAGAGACACAGGTCTATAGTTAAGAGGCTCTTCCTTACTGCCTCCCTTATAAATGGGCACCACTTCAGCTCTTTTCCACTCTACTGGTACTTCCCTGTTTCTAATGAGCACCTTATAATATCATATAATGGATCAATCAATTCTTCTCTACATTCCTTCAATAATTTTCCTGAAACTTCATCTGGTCCCATCGCTTTATCATCTTTAAGTTCCTCCAACATTTTATATAACTCCTTTTAGGTATCTTAATGTCATCCATGTGCACATTTCCTTGTACATTCTGAGGCTTTACAAACATTGTTTCTTTAGTAAATACTTGTTGAAACCTATTATTTAGCAATTCCGCTATATTCTTAGGGTCATCTACTATCCCTTGCTCTCCTTTTAATCTTTCAATGGACTCTCTCTTTTTAAGTTTACCATTTATGAACCTGTAAAACAATTTTGGATGTTCCTTACTCTTGTCTACAATATCTTTTTCAAATTTTCTTTCTTCCTCCTCCTTACCCTCACATACTCATTTCTCGCCACTCTATAATTCTCCTTATTTAGTATATTCCTGCTCTTTTTCCATCTTTTCCAAGCCACATCTCTCTTTTCCTTAGCCTTAACACAAGTTGCATTAAACCAATCCTTTCTTCCTTCCTCTCTCGGTTTATACTTTGGTACAAATTTCATAACTCCTTCTTTATAATATTTCATAAAAATCTCATATTTTTTTGCACTTCTCTGATTTGTAACATCTCCCAATCTAATTTTCTGAAATAATTTTTCAAACTTTCTGTGTCCATCTTTCTATAATTCAATCTACCACTCCTGTATGTCTCATCTTTCCTTCGCTGTGTTGTTGCTATCTGCATTTCCATAACCACATGATCACTCTTTCCCAAAGGACATTTGTATTGTATATCTCCACATAGGTACACTTCTCTTGTTAACACCAAATCCAGTCTAGCCGGTTCATCATCTCCTCTATATCTAGTATTTTCCTTCACCCTCTGTTCCATCATATTTTCCATCATTAGATTAAGAAATCTCTCTCCCATGCTTCCTCTCCAACACCACTTACTAGATTTTCCCAATCCACCTCCTTACAATTAAAATCTCCTACTAGTATCACCTTTCTTTTTCCAGATAATACACTTTCCAAACTCTGTAAAGTATCCTTGATCATATTGTCGTATTCCCTTAATGTCCAAGAATTTGTTTTAGGAGGTACATAGGTCACCATGATTATTAATTCTTTTCCATCACTTTTTATCCTTATGCTTATCACTTCTGTGTTGTTCTTCCCATACCAAACCTTATCCACATTTATTTATTTCTTCGTCATAATCATAACTCCTCCTCCACCTTTACTCTCTATCCTTTCTCCATATATTATATTTATTATCCAAATTTATCTTTGTTTTTCATGCAATTTTGTCTCAGTCAAACACACTATATCATATCATATAGTCTTGCAATTCCAATCTACTTGACAGTATCCCATCTATATTAGTATACATTACGGTCCACCCACTGCTCCCTCTAGGGGTTCCTCCGCATTCCTTCTTTCCACATACCACTTTCTGACTCTCTCTCCTATAACTCTCCAAAAACTTTTCTTTTCCTCCTCAGACCGCTCATCATTTTTCCTTCTCGCCTCTTCCAACAATTCCTTATATCTTCTCCTCTCTTCCTCATTTCTATTCTTTCTCACAAACACCTCTTTACAACCTTCTATCTCTCTTAACTTTGATGTTCTATATAGGATATCCTCCGCAGATTGTTGTGACTTCAGTACTACTTTAATCGGTCTGCTCACTCCCTCCTTATACGGACCCAGTCTATGGATCTCTTCCACTTCTTCTTGTAGGTCTTTTTTTCATCATCATTTAGATTTTTGAACAGATCTCTTACCGTTTTAATTCTTCCTTAATTCTCTTAGGCTTATATGTTATATTTTGTTCTTTCATCCCAAATATTAACACACTCTTCTTCTTTTCTGCTATTTCTCTTATCAATGTTTCCTTATTCTTCATTACATTAACCAGTTCCTTGGACCTTTCTTTTTTGTCTTCCTTCAACTGATCTTTAATTATTTCTTGTAATCCAACCATCTCTGCTTCCCTCGACTCAGTCCATTGTGTTTTCTTCAGTTCCCATTCCCTTTCAAACCTTTCATTCTGCTCACTAATCATTTCCTTAAAGTCATCTTTCTCCTTTACTACTCTCCATTTTCTCCTCCAATCATCTCTTGTATTTTTCATCCTCCACTCTCAAGTGTGCATTCTCATCCACCAATCGTTTTCATTTTCCTCCAGTCTCTTAACTCTTTCCTTCAAAGCCTTGCGGAATTCTCTATCCTGCTCCTCCTCACTCCTCTGAACTTTTAATTCCTTCACCAACTCCTCAAATCTTTTCTCCAACATTACCAGTCTACCTTGCATTGTTGCTCCTGTTGAAGATGGACTCATGTTTTGACTGCCCACTTTCGGTTTTGCTCCCTGGGCCTCATCGACATATTTTGAATTTGGTAACTTATTTCTTACCGGTCTATCCATTTTATTTCACTCTTCCTGGGAGCATGTGGGTGTGTGGTGGTGTGCACTGGGGGCCTGGCCTGGTAGCTACATGTGTGTGGTGGGATGCGTTGGCGGCTGTTATGGCTGGCCTTTGTGTGGTTCCTCCACACCTCCAATCACTCTTATGTACACGCCACCAGGCTACGTTCACTCTGTACACTCATTCACTTGCTCTGGTCGCCCTTTAGTACCAATGACGGTTCTCACTCCAAGCACATTGCTTAGCGTGTGGAGTGTTAGTTAGATGCCACTCTGAGCAGGAGGCACGTCTGCACTCCATGGAGCGCGGTGTGTGTGTTTCATTTATAAAATCACTGAAGGGAACACCTGTGAAATTAATGAAGAGAATGAACCTGAACTTACTTTACCTAACCTAACCTAACCTTAACCTTACCTTACCTTACCTAACCTAACCCAACATTTAACCTAACCTAAACTAAATGCAGTCAAACCAAATCTAGGCAAAAAATATTCTAACCTAACCTAACCTAACCCTAACCAAACCAAACCTAACCTAACCTAAAGACAGATACTCTAATGTCACTTCAAATAGATCTCAAACAGTGACGGATGAATGGAATAGCAGTACTAGTTAACACCTTCAGTACTGAGACACATTTTTTGCCATGAGCTTTGAGTAAGATTAGGCGATTTTATTTAAATTAGCAAGGGTCTATGGAGGTCAGAAGGTTAATGGGCCAGAATCTTCACTATTTCAATCCCGTCATGAGATTTTGAAGCTGTGTCAAGTCACCTAATAGTAACCTGAATAAATATAAAGATGTTTCATGGTACGGAAGAGTTAAAAGCGGGAGAGAAATTGTAGTAGGAACCATTTCACTATTTTTCTTCCTCCCCAATTTGCCACATAGGTCTAAATTCACAGCCTAAATTGATCCCATAAATCCTGTGTTATTTTTCTTCTTTATCTGTTGTCTGTTCTTGTGTCAGGTGGTGGTGGTGGTGGTAGTAGTAGTAGTAGTAGTAAGTCATGGCAGTAGTAGTAGTAGTAGTAGTAGTAGTAGTAGTAGTAGTAGCAGCAGATTAATACTTTACCCAGCCTAATTTAAATCTTGACAATAAAAGAACAAAATAAAGGATGATAAGAAAGAAAGGAAAGAAATGAAGGAATGAAGAATGATGGCAAAGGAATAGTGAAGAATAATACAAAGGAAATGAATGAAGGAAAGAAATTACGAAAATAAAAAAAAAAGATAAAAGAAAGAAAACGATAAGATAGATTTGCGTCAACTACGAGAGAGAGAGAGAGAGAGAGAGAGAGAGAGAGAGAGAGAGAGAGAGAGAGAGAGAGAGAATAAACCCAAACAAAAATACTACCAATAACTCTTAAAACACCAGACAAAACACACACACACACAGACACATAACAGCAAAATAAAGCAAAAAACACACGGAAAGCTATTCAGACACCTTTAATGCCTTAATCTTCACCAAAATCTACAAAATACACAAATAGGCAAATAGGTAAATACAATAAGCGTCCCTTCCCCGGTAACCTCACCCCAACACTCCCTTATTTACAGGTCAACGCCCCCTCCCCCCGCTCCCCCGACTCCACCACAGGACAGGTACACACCCCTAGGCTCCCCACAGCGGCGGCGGGACTCACAGCAATCACAGCAGCATCAAAACACAGCCTCACTCAGGAACATTGTAATCTGCACCCCGCGGCCACAACAAACATGGCCGCCAGCGTTCGTGTTTGCATGTACTATCTGGATTTTAAGGGGTTATTTTGGGATTGTTTTTGTCATAGTTGTTTGATGAAAAATTATGCTTATATTTCATGTTTATATTTATTCAGTTTTATATTCTTTCTTCATATCTGTTTATTTTTTATTTTTTCTATTTATTTATTTATTTTTTTTTTTTTTGAGGGGGCGGGGTTGAGGCCAAATTTGATCTAACAAATTGAAGGTTATTTTCTAGAGCAGCAGATTCAAATCTGAACGCATCTGCTATTCCACTGATTTAACACTATATGCAATCTAAAAAAAAAAAAAAAAAAAAAAAATCGCCTTTTATTTCTTATAATATACCCGAATGGCTCTGCGGTACATCAGCAACTTCTGCAGGCTTTTCTTACCCCCCCTTCTTGATTAGTGTCCCCTCCTGTAAAAAAAAAAAAAAAAAAGTTTGTTCAAGCTTTTTTTTTCCTAGTTCAGTGCCCCTGTGTGTGTGTGTGTGTGTGTATATATATATATATATATATATATATATATATATATATATATATATATATATATATATATATATATATATATATATATATATATATATATATATATATATATATATATATATATATATATATTAAATTAACCTAGTTTGTTGCAGCCTTTTTTTTTTCCTAGTTCAGTGCCCTTTCTGTATGAATAAAAAAAGCCTAGTTTGTTCTGCCCTTTTTTCCCCTAGCTCAGTGCCCATCCTCTATATATACATAAAAAACAAAGGCTAGTTTGTTCCGGAAAAATTTTTTTTTTCTTCATGCAGTGCCCCTCCCCCCCTGTACATTCCATTTTTTTTTTTTTTTCCCTACACCAGTGCCCCTCCAGTATAAACAGCCTGGGTAGTTTATTCCAGCGAGCCCCTGAACACCTCATCTGAACCCTCCACGAATGCATGAATCAAACCAGTGTACATTATCATATAACATTTAATTGAGACAAGTCGCCTTACACAGTAGAAAAGGAGGAAGAGTGGAAACAAGCTGGCACAGGGAGCACTACGCTAGACTGAAAGACACTCACTCTCTCTCCCACTACTGTATAAAATCAAGCTTACCAGAGAATCAATTAGAAAAATGCTATACAGAAAGTTGCTATAGAATCTTGTCTTAACCAAATCCCATCACAAGACTTTTTTTTTTTTTTATTTAATTTCTACCTATTTTACTTTTTTCTTAGTATGCTAAAGTGCATTATCCCCTCCACTGAACACAATCACAGGACCCTTTTCATTTTACAATTTTTCTTCAGCATGTCAAGGAGTCTGGCCAAGCATGAATTTTTTGGGGGTGAGAGGCATTTCAACTTGTCACTTACAAAAAAGTTATGCATAAGTCCCACCCAAAAAGGTTAATCAATTTAGTTCTGCAAGTGTGTTGAGATACAGCTCATGGCACAAGGAGGATGAAAAAATAAATTATCTTCACCAATTATGACACTTCAACTTATCACTCCCATACAAGTTAACCACAAGTTCTCAATAAAAGCAACCAATTTAGTTCTGGAAGTGTTTTGATATGTAACCCTCTAGATAAATCAAGTATTCAGTTAAACAAGATTCTATAATAACTTTCTCCAAGGTGTTGTCATGTCCCTTCACAAACACTGCCCTTTCTCTCTCCCTCTTTCTCTTTCTCTGTAGCTCATTGGCTGAAGCAGAAACATCTTACTGGTCATCTATTCTTAGGTTTTATGTGAGCTATGTACAAGAATATCAGTTATGTCTTATTCCCTCAGCCAGTGAGCTAAAGGGTAAGGCTTGTGAAGGTACTGAAGTGCACTGTAGGAGTAGTATACTGACACACACCTTCACATGAACAGGCTAGAATAGTGATTCATAAAGGTAAATGTCTGTTCATGTCTACAGCTTTCCACAGTTTTATGCATTTTGAAGAGCTTATCATTTTTGTCTCTTAAATGAATAAAGAAGTGAAGAAATGTCCCACATGAATTTACATTTTTTTTGTTTTAGTGATTCATGTGGGATATTTCTTTTGATAGTCATTCAATGAAGAACGAAGGAAGATCTGGTATGAATCAATAAAGAATCTGGTTATTGATTTACATACATACTTAATACAAAGAGAAATAAAAAATCATCATAATATAGCAAGAGCTGTCTTTACCTCTTCTCAAATAATACTACCTGTAATAATAATAATGATAATGATAATGATAATGAAAATAATAATAAACTTCAGTCATGCATCTCTCATTCATTCAGACACATACACACAAGTACAAAATAATACACTGCTTTCTTTTGTTTTTTATGGCTTGCATGGATCATTAGAAACACTCACAACACAGCACAATGCAACACACAGCCACCACTCCCCAGCCTTGGCCAAACCTGACACTCAGATATGTTTTAGTGGACCCACGATTTAACTGTCTACTGTTTGTGTGCTATACCTAACAACTTCATGGCTCTGGTCTACAATACTGGTTGTCTGCCTTCCCAGCCTTCCTTGTTCTTGTTTACATCTGTTTCTACCTGTGTGCTTCCTATTAACCTCATGAACTTGGTCCACACTATATCAGTAACTTTCTTCTCTCATTACGACTATTTCTTCAAAACCACACAGGGATGGTAAGTTAGATTCTAATTTTTTTTTTCCTACTGATGGTATACAAAGCTTGTTAATCACTTGGATCGTGAAAATGCTAATAACATCCACTGTCACTTGAAATAAAACACCCGAAAACACCACGAACTTCCACAAGTATCTTTCTCAACTGTCGCTATAATTATGAAAAACACTCTTGAAGATACCATTAATCTCCAATAGAGCCTGTTAAACCATTACTGGAATAAAGGACCCTTGAAAACACCATTAATTTCCACTAGACCCTTAAACTGCCACTAAAAACACTCTTGGGGGACACCACAGTGACCTCCACTAAAGCCTGTTGAGAGTAGCTGGGATAATGCAAGGAAACATCTGAGAATATGACTCGTAAACCAAGGCGACATCAAGGTCCATTCTTAAACACTTTGTTCTCTCACAAAGACTATTCCATCCTCAAAAGGACACAGAGGTGATAATCCTGGTTCTCATATGTGTTTCTCTAGTTAATAATGTAGATATCTTGTTAATCTGTCACTAGAACTATAAAAACATTCTTGAAAACCAGTGTCCCTTCAACTGGAACCTTCTGAATGTAGTGAGGTGAGCTACAGAAGTGTTTCAGAATAAGAAACCACAAACCATGAAATATGCCAAGACCTTCTTCCCTTCATGAGATGCCAAAGATGCTAACTAGCCAAGGTTAAGGAGTGACAGCATATCCACACTTAAAGCTGGCGGCTCTTTCTCTCACCTCCCGAAAACCACAAAGACACCACACGTCGACACACACGCGCATACAAAACGTGTATACATAGACACACAAATAGTCGGTGGTTAATTAAGAGCTGCATTAACATATGTGTCTCAACGTAACGGTGCTGTTTGGATTACATTCTGGTTATGGTGGTTATAGCAGTGATAGTGGTGGTGGTGGTGGACTGTCTGGTTACTTATGTTTCTCCTCTCTCCCCATATACACTCTCTACAGGGGCTATTCATGTTCCTCCTGTACCTATGGCAACATATGGGAGGCATTTTTCTTTATGTCCCCTACTATGGCATCAGGAATGTAGAGAGATGATAACGCCTGTTCCTCCTCTTATTCATTCCACTTATATTTTTCCAATTAGGAAATAAGGAGAGATGAAACCTTTGCCTCTCACTCTCACTCCCATCACCACCACTGCCACCGCCAGCACACCCTCCTGTGCATAAAGCAGTGACACACATACTCTTACTTGGCACCTCAACACTGCACCTCAGCTTTGTCTAGCATTACATCTCTATACAGTTCTGAAATTACCACTACATATATGCAATTCCATTATCATTAAGTAGTATACCATTATAAAATATGAATCAATCTGGTTCTGTTTTTCCATATACATACATACATACATATTATCTATTATGATCATACCGAAAGTAATAGCAATGATAATAATAATAATAACTGATGACAATAATAATAATAATTGCCTAAAAAGGATGCAATAGAAATCTCCTTAAGTCACTAAATCTATATGTACTTATGCAAACATGACTTCAGTAACTGGAGGAGAAAGAAAAGAAGAAAGGAAGGAAGGAAGTCACAGCAATATAAAGGAAGGTATCAATCAGATGCTTAACTATACATCACTAGCGGTAATCAAATATACGGCGCTACACTTGCATAATAAAAGCTATCACTGAAGTGACCGGACGCAGCCACCACCAGCAGACTCCAAAAGAGAACGCCACTGGTAGCTTTGTGCCAGCAACTTTGTGGTGAGGCGTGTGGTTTGGCTGTCCCTTGAGAGGTGAGCCGCACCACACTGCCAAGGCCTCCTGCACTTAACTGACTAGAGAAGGACCACTAATACAGCTTGTTGCTAACACAGACTGCACACCTACAGACTCAAAGACCTGCTTCACTAGTCCTCAGAACACAGGCTGGCTGCAAATCAAGTTTAAGGTTAAGGAAGGGTACTTTTGGTATGTTATAAGGAGGTATCATGCAACTGGCAGTACATACATAGGTGGGTGGATAATTCTACGATGCATGCTATGAAAAGAAATGTTTCTGATGTCGGGTATGTGACACGTGTTGATCTTAATTACATGACAGAAGTGGGAAGAGCTAACCTAGTATGGAGGATGATAAAAAGATGACACATATGAACACACATGAGCACACACACACACACACACACACACACACACACACAGTATAGTCACACATAGATACACATACACACATCATTGTAGTAATCATCTTAGCCAGACGCCTTCAGTCAGGTACACAACCAAGATTTGGAATATTTCTGAGATTCATCAAGGTCTGCTCAGTGAAGGGAGATATGTGAGTAGGTACACAGCTTTGGCACTTAACAGATAATGCAAAATCCAGCCACAGTAAGCAGCAGCAGCAGCATCCATCAAACTTAAGTCAGATTTAGCGCACTGGAATAGAGGACAAGATAAAGGATAGAGGAGGATAACTCAGTAATGAAGGGAATTGAGAGGAGGGATAAAGATGAGAGACATAAGAAATAAAGGTCAGATTCAGCATAACAGAAGAGTACAAAATGGAGAAGTTATCACCCAGTGAAAAGAGTAGGAGAATATGAAGAGTGCAAAATTAAACAAAAAAGAAACAGAATACAAAAAAAAACCTTATGCACTGGATGAAAAATACAAGCAATTTCTGGATATACTTGAAAATGCAAGGAAGAAAAGTGACAATGCAAAGAGAGGACACAGAGAAGAAATATAAAATGCTAGAATAGAACTGAAGAATGAACAAGTCTCAGAATTTCTGGCTGAGAAACAGAAATAAGAAGAGTTGAGTTAGAAAGCAATGAAAGTAGAAAAGACAAGTACGGATGAGGATGAGTGAGTATATGAAGAAACAATACATAGGACTTCCCAAGAGATGCAAGGAAGAATCAAAGACAGTGAGGAAAGATACAATGCAAGGCTGAGGATGAATGAGAATACTTGGAAGGAATGTTAGGAATACAAAGGGAATACTGCAATCTGGAGGAATACAGTGAGAATACATAGGATAACTAGATTCTGACACTGATGGAAATATTTCCTATCGCAATTTGTAAATAAGAAATGTATAAAAATCATTCATACAAGCAAATCTATACAGCACATATATGAAAATAAGAAAAATAGAAAAAAAATATTACACATTTCACTTTGGCAAAATTCCTGATGGCAAGTTAATTTCACTCTTGGCAATAAAATCGTTGTGATCGTTAACCGAGACATGACGAATGAAAAAAAAATAAATAAAATAAAATTGAAAAAAAAAAATATACATAAAATAAGTTTGTGCAGAGAAATGAGGCACAAGGAGGAATGCACAGGAATGATACGGTAACTTGTGGTCAAAATGAGGTAACTAACACTTGTTAGCTTCATACGAATATAAAGCCTTAATGAGCTATAACATGAAGATCATTGTGTTGCACCCTGCCTTGGAATATTGGAGACACAGGGAAACTGGCAAACTAAGGGACAGACACGACGGAAACACAAATTGCTTGATGTAACTTTCCACAACACCTGTCATACAGCACCACTACCATCAATGTTCTATGGAACTGAATTGGCAGGCAAAAATAATGACAATAATAACAAAGCTGTGGTAGGATAAAAACACAGTAAACATCCAAAGAAAATGCCAATAGGTAACAGCAAATAGGATTAATCAATGAGAAGTGAAGTGCTGCAAATTAATAGAGCAAGTATTCTGAATGTATTAATATGGAAACAAGTAGAAATTAGTGAATTGAGGGATAGATTCCATAGAGGACTTTACTGGGAATGAAACCTCACACAGGACACTCCAGGAAAAGCAAGCCAACACCTTATCTATCAGACTGACACAATTACCAGGGCCTGAGTGGACATCGGTGGGCCTAGGCTGTCCTGCTACAGTCATGGTATGGATTCAGGTTCTTGGATACTGAAGGTTTGACAGGTTAATGTGAGAAGGCAAGGAATCACTGCAGACTTTTCCCTTGATTTGTCCTTAAACATATGTGAAGGATTCCTTGATGAGGTAAAAAAGTACTACCATGAGTTCCAGTTCCTTCTACATAGTTAATGTAAACTTTTCAGTGTATTCTAAAAAGTAAAACTAATTTTTCTGAGCCACTTCTAAAAACTGAAATGAAGAGAAAAAGAAGAAG
This sequence comes from Portunus trituberculatus, assembly GCF_017591435.1. Classification (NCBI taxonomy): domain Eukaryota; kingdom Metazoa; phylum Arthropoda; class Malacostraca; order Decapoda; family Portunidae; genus Portunus; species Portunus trituberculatus. The sequence goes on along the minus strand of NC_059263.1, from coordinate 9,976,194 downwards.
CAGCAAACTTTTCAATCCTTTCCCCACACACACACACAAAAAAAAAAATAAATAAATAAATAAAAAATAAATAATAATAATAATAATAATAATAATAATAATAATAATAATAATAATAATAATAATAATAATAATAATAATAATAATAATAATAATAATTAATAATAGAAAAATAAAAAAAAAAAACGCCGCTCAAAACCTGAACAAACCCGAGCACCGAAATACAAGACACCACAATAACTAAAAGTAAAATACAAAGCACAATCATTACCATCAATTTTGTGCGACCACCAACTCACAAAAATTCACCCCAAGAAAACTTGTCCCTTAATCATTTTCTCTACTATAGCATATCTAGTTAGGTTAGGCTGGGCTGAGCTGGGTTGGGTTGAGTTGGGTTGGATTACTTTAGGTTAAGTTGGGTTTGAGTTAGGACTGAATAGGTTATCTTGGATGATTAGGTTTGATTAGGTTACATTAGGTTGGGTTGGGTTAGGTGAGGTTTAAGCTGAAAAAAAATTCTTATGGGGGAGAAATAGATTAGCATCAATATTTTCATGGAAGAATCTTTGTAGGATGGTATTTACAATAGCACAACATAGCAACCTTCACTTCCATTGCCTGGCTGCACCTGAGACAGCACCAGCACCACCACAACACACGAGTCCTTCCTGCTGACCTCACTCAACAATCTGGAATAAACTAAAGCTTGAATTGACTACATATAGAATCATGAGCTCCACTTTCCTCTCTAATTGTCCCTTTAAGCAGTCCATCCACCTCTGCTTATATCTTCCTCTTCATCTCCACTACACAAACTAAATGCATGAGCAAATTCAAAAGATCACACACAGCTAAGCAATGTTGACTATTTCTTGAGTGGGCAAGGATAAGTTAGGTTAAGTTATCTTAAGATAGATTAAGTTTAACATAGCACAATCTATCTTGGCCAGGATAAGTTATGTTGAGTCAAGTCAAGGTTAGTGAAGTTCAGCATAACCTAATCTTAACCTAATTTCATGCACCACAAAAATAGGTGAGATGGTTGGTTGATCTAGGTGAAAGCCTACAAATACTTCTTCAGGTGGGGGAAAAAGGAAGCCACTTCATAATACTGAATAACAGGCAGTGATGAGAGACAAGAATGAGTATTGGCTGTGTTGTACTGACAAACTGCTAAGCTAAATTCATCTGCAGCGACAGAAACAAGCGTGGAGTGAATGAGACGAATAGGAAACAAACACTGATTCCAGGTTGTGCTGTACTGACAAACCAACTAACTTCATGTGCAACGAGGGAGACATCGTGCGCGTATCAGTTTGAAAAGGACGATAAGTTAATAGGAATCCCGTAACATTTTCTCCTCAACGGATCATCACAGCTAGCGGGACATGGCACAGAGAAACATCAAGTGGAGGTGTTGCTCTTGAAAGAACCTCAAAATTGGTCATCACATACTGCTGGCTAACTCTTGACAAACTCACTTGCTCAAATGGTGAGAAACACAGACACCATTGACTGCTAAGAATAATAAAGAAATAAACCTCTTTGCAGCTACGACTAAAGCTACTGTGAATCATTAACTAGTGAATCTTGCCACACAGCAACACACGAGGTGCTCTCTGGAAGTGAAGTCACCTCACCAACGCAGTGATTTAGCCAATGAGACGAGGGCACATGCTCTGAAATGCTCTGTTCTCTCATGACAATTATTTTTCAAGGCCACTGAGATGATTAGTTATGTTCTTATGATGTTTTCTCTCACTGTTGATGCAGAATCCTTGCATGACTATTTCTATAAACACTCTTGAAAACCTGCAATGACTTCCATTTGAGTGTACTACAAGGTGTCATGATGGGACGCCAAAACATTTGAGGACACGGCCTGAACACTCCTGCTAGCAGTACATAAACGAGAAACACAAGCCTAATCCTGCACAAGCCCACGCAGCGATGCACACAGAAAATTTGATGAACGAGAAGTTCCTGCAAGTTTACATACAAACTCTTACACATTGATAAAAACCACATGTATAGTACTTGAGTAAAGCAGTCTGCAGTGACAGACTTGGGGATTCATTCTCTCTCTTTCTTGGGGTGCGGAGAAACACAGCCAATAGACGCCTGTTTCGGGGACTTTGGGGCATTACAATGTTGAGATCCAATCTATGCCAAGAGTCACGTCTGTTGAGGTCACTGGAAGAGGAGTCTTCCATCCACTAGTCTCAGCAGAGCAGTCATGTGCTTCACCTTCACCCGCCCTGGCTGTCTTCACTCGTCCCCATCCTGTCCCATCCCCCTGAAAGCAGCTTGCCTCCAGGGGAAGTCACACTAACATTACAGCACCTCACAGGCCACTGCTCCTATGACACAGTATAAAACTTATTAATAAGTTAAAATTATCTCTTCTCATTTGCTTTCCTGCTCCCCTTTTCTATCTATCACTTACTCTCTCTCCTCTATCGCTTTCTCCCAGACTTTGGTCCCATCCATGGCAAAATTTGTTCCTCTGGACACCAGACGTCATATATTTATATACAAAAAAGTTGTGGTTTTGTTCATGTCTCACTTTTGCTCACGTGAACACAACAGAATGAATGTCCTTACTTGCTAAGACCACATGCAGATAAATCTGGTACAAACTCAAGGCAGAACTCCACCTGCAGCTTTAATGGGTGACTGAGACATTGTCACAGGAAGAGCCTCATAATGGTAATACTCTCTTAAAGGCTTGCACTGACTGTCCTCCTCGGGGCACACTCACACGTCACTACCACAACACAGACTCGCTTAATATGTTTCACTCAGCCTTTGGTCTAAGCCCCGGCAGGCACGTATGATGAAAAGAAAGAGTTTTTAGGATTCCACTTTGTGAAATCATATAATGCTGCTTCCACCACATACACCTATTGTAAGACACATCATACAAAGCTATGTTCTTTGTAACACTGGAAAGTTCCAGAAAGGTCCAGGTCACAATTCCTAAAATAAATGTTTTCTTATTATATTTATGCAAGATATTTAAAGGTGCCTGGCCACTCCAGAACACCTGCACACATGTCCACAACAACACTTCAGCGCCACACACACACACACACACACACACACACACACACACACACACACACACACACACACACACCATCATTAAGCACTGGAAGTTGTATGAACATGATCAATCTGGAGGATATCAAACTAATCAGGTATACAAATGATCTGGAGGTAAGAGTAATAACAAACCAGTCAGAAATACAACTAATCTGGAAAACGTTACTGGTATCTGGGAATACCTCACAGAATGGCATCAGGAAACAGCTGCACACTGTCAGTCTGGTGAGTCAAAGAGAAAACACAAACACAAGAGGTAGCTTCAACTCTGGGAAAGAGAGGAAGAAAAAAAAAAAAAAAAAAAAAAAAAAAAATCCTATACTGAATCAGAGATGAAAAAAAAAAGGGAGACGTAAGATAAAAAAAAATAAATAAATAAAAAAAAATAACAACATGAACGACCTCAGCACAAATAAAAAAGAATAAAAAGAAAAAAGATAAACAGAGGAAGAAAACATTAGGACAGCAAGAAACAAGCTAAACTAAGCAACAGATATCACTGAGAAAAAACAAAGACCTTGACACTGAGAGGAGGAACTGTCACCAAACTAAATCCTCTCTCTCAAAAAAAAAAAAAAAAAAAAAAAAAAAAAAAAAAAAAAGAGAGAGAGATCAGAGCTTAGTACATTTATGGCTCCAGCATAGTGCAGTTGCTGATCTCCTCTGCATCACTTGCCTTTTTCTCCTCGGGTGGCGGCTCTTCCACCTGCAGAGGCACCCTCACTACAGCTTTCTCATAAATAGGGTTTTGGAAGGTGTCAAAGCGGCGTCCAAGACCACTCATGGGGTACCTCTTGCGATAGACAACCACAGTAATGATGATGATGAGCAACAGCAGCCCAGCGAGTCCTGCACCAGCGATGATGATGGTGTACATGTCCTCCTTTAGATTAAGGTTGAGAAGGCCAGTAAAGATTCCCCCAGTGCCTTCTGTGGTGTTGGAGGAAGGCTGCTGTGTTGTGTCCAAGGTGTCGTTTGATGAGTACTCGTCGTCTTGATCAAAGCCGAATGTTGGGTACAGCTTCATCTCTTGGTCACCTTCTATGTCAGGTTCTGAAGTGGTGTAGTCCTCGCCGTCCTTCTCCACCTCTGTCTCCCCTTCGTTGTTCAAATCCATCATCACGTCTCCATCATCTTTCACCACAGTGTCCTGGAAGTGGATGGTGAATCAGGGAGGGTGTTAAGTCACCATGGAATTGGTGTGAGAGTGAATGCCTGTTTGCCAATTGCCATGCTGATGTGTTGAAAGGGAAAGCCATCACTGCTACTACGATTCTGTTAAAATAATGATTTTGTTAGTTGCCTTCTCTTATTTTGTCTATATGAGATATAACTTTATTACAGTTTAGTTAAGTAATACCTCTCACCTAATATAATGTACTTTTATTATCTTAATACTAGTTAGCTTCCTCATCCTCCTTCTTTCTTTTTTGTTTACTACAGTGATTCAGTTAGGAAATACATACCTCTTAATAAACACAAAAATCCAAGAAATGTTACTGTTCAACCTGTCCCTTCACTAAACATACCACGATCGATGTGAAATAAGAATAGAAAATAAAATACAATAAAAATAAAATAAAATAATAAATAAGTAAATAAATAAATAAATAAAAATACAAGTAGCTTATAAAAAACATAATTCATGATTCCCTTTAGTACTGTCACAAATAACAGTTGAGTAAGATCCTGTATGGGTTTCCTTTCAATAGTGTTCAGTTAAGTATCAGCAGCTGGAGGAAGTTCAGACTGAGAGAAAATACAAAAAACACAGGAAGTCACTGGAGCATCACTCAACTTTGTCCAAGACTATAGACACAAATGAGTCTCTGCTGGTAGCTATTATTAAACCCACAGGAAATGCAAAGGCTATCTGTAATACTTTGTTCTCCCATACCAATTGTTTTCAAAGGCCACAGAGATGATTCCTTGAGTTTCCATGACCAATTTAATTTTTTTCCCAATGTCATAGTCTAATCTTCACCAAACTATCACTTCACAAATCCAAGTAACATCCACTACAGCCCATTAAAAGTGGCCATAAAAGTGCTGAAACATTTAAGAATTATAAGTGAAGGTTACATGAATCAAACACTATAGAGATATCTCATTCTGGTAAAGATCTGAGGCAGGAAAAGATGGTAGTCATCTTGGTGCCTCTGTCATGCATTAAGGGAAGGGCAGAGGCTTACCTTGCAGTGAAGTCTCTGCCTCCTTTACCTGCATAAGGATGAAGGGACATGGCACATCTACTCTCTCTATACATATGCTTAGTTCTAGTACAGAGAAATGTTGAGGTGTTATGGTTTATGAGTTGCCATATGTGTGTTGGTGATGCAGTGCAACTCTCCAGTACCTGATGTGCTTGGGAGTGGAAGGTTGTGTTAGTACATAGTTAGTATTGTTATTCTTAAAGTTTCTGGAAATGTAACACTTGAATGCGAAGTCCAAGACACATTTAGAAATAATTAATAAAAACTTACTGTATACCAAGTGCTGTATACTCAAACATAAAACAGACATATACAAACACAATAGGTATTAATTCCTCAAACTCATGCATACATTCATACTCATACACATGCACCATCCATGCAATGGGAGGGTCTTACTCACTTAGAATGAACCTAACCTAACCTAAGGAACCATTCTGCATCTTGTTATCTAAAGCAGACACATTCCCTCACATTCTTTTACTTTTCTACCTCGTCAGTTTTGCAAATTCCACTTCTACACTGACCACGAAAGGAGGTGGACGTGTGTGGGTCTCTCCGCTCTCCCTCTCTGAGAGCATACACGGCGGTCCTGTCTTGTTTTCTATTGGTGCTTTTATTAATTTTACTTGATTTTAATATGTTCATTGTCTAACTTTTATTTGCTTTTAAATCTTACCTTTCACTCATTTCTTGATGATGTGTAATTGGTAAGTGCCTAAGTGGTAGTTTGTTTTGGTGTTGGATTGTCGCTGTGTTCCTGGTCTGGCAGGTTGGTGCCTCACTCATTCATTACTGTCATCTCTGTGTTGCCGAGATAACTAATTGTGCTGTGTGCCGGCAGGGCAAGAGTGATGTTGACGTTCGTCAACCGTCCTTACCTTGTTGCCAGGTTTGTTTTAACAAGCATGCTCCAACCTCAAATTCTGTAGCCCATCACTGTGCGTGTGTGAATGGTGCTCCTATTATTATTGATGAAGTGCTATGCTACTTATCTAATATGCTGCGTGATAATATGTCTGTTTCTTCTCTTGTTGATTACTTGGTGCTGTGGAATGGCATCTCTAACAATAATCTAACCACTGCTGCTGCTGTAATACTGAACTTGATTCCTACATATGAAGCTTCATTGGAAGAAACAAATGATAATTTTCCTGGGCGTCGTGAGTTGGTACTTAAGATTGTTAGCGCTCTACAAAGTCAGGAGTTTGAACAACTAGTTATCAAACCTGTGTTTGTTGCTGTTTCGCTTGATAAGCTTCCTCCTAATCCGTTAGCGGCTGCTATACCCTCGTCGGATGTCTCAATGGTAATGCAGATTATTGATGATTTAAGAGCAGATGTTTATGATAAGATTAATAGCATCTGCGTCCAGACTGTCACACATCAGCAACTTGATACTAAACTGCATATTCTGAGTTCGACAATAGCTCAGGTTGGCCATCAGTCACCAACTACAACAACTTCTCAGTCTCACATTATTAATAAGCCTACTTTATCTCAGCAGATTTCAGAGACTTATGGGTTCAATACCGAGCGTCAGTGTCACACCTCTCCTACTAAAACTAATATTCGTCAGAGAAGAGAATGCGTTACTCAGTCTCCAGTCCCGGTCGCTCCTATAAAACTCTAGGCCTACTCCTATTATAGAGGCTGATGGTAGTGAGAGTGAGAATGGTGACACAAATGTTACATGGGCCACTGTGGCCAAGCGCAGGCGACAGGTGGTGAATGGGACCGGCACGGCAGAAACTGCTCAGCAACATGTAGGACGACTGAAAGTTGTACAACCCACAACAAAGATAATTATGAGTAGGCTTGATCCTGCCACTACAGAAACGGAACTGACTGCATATGTTAGAGATGCTGTTGATGTTATACCCACGAGCTGTACGAAACTTAAATCTAAATATGATACATACTCATCTTTTCTCCTTGTTGTATCAATGGATGAAAAAGATAAGATACTAGATGGATCAAAATGGATGGTTGGTACACTTATCAAACCATTTGTAAATAAATCTAAGAAACAGACTCAGAATATCCAGTCTTTATAGAATGCCCATTAGTCCCCTCTTGATTGGGCAAACGTTTAAAAATTGGTTTTATTAATGCACAATCTGTTCATAATAAGCATACTATTTTATTTGATTATATTTTAGAAAATGATTTTGATATGTTTTGTTTAGCTGAGACCTGGCTTCTTGACACCAATACTCAGGAAGCTGTTGATCTTACTCCTGCAGGTTATGCTATTGTTAGGAAAGATCAGAAGAAACAACACCGTGGAGGTGGCCTGGCTGTTGTACTCTGTTCTACCATTTGTCATAGAATTTGTAGAGTTCCTACGTTTAGTTCCTTTGAGGTTTTACTTTTAAAAATAACCATTTTTAACACTATTCTTTCTCTTTTAGTCATTTACAGACCACAGCGACCTGAACCCCTGTCTCAGTTTTTATCTGACTTTAAAGAGCTTTGTGAGTTTCTTTTGGATGTGAATCATCCCATCCTTATGTTAGGTGATTTTAATATTCATGTAGACAAACCAGAAGCTGGTGGTGCTTCCAGGTTTGCTGACATTCTTTCCTCTTATCATTTTAAGCAACATGTAAACTTTCCTACTCATACATTAGGCCATTCTCTAGACCTTGTGATTTCTTGCCTCAAGGAGTTAACAGAAGTTTATTCTGTTCTACCCGGTGAATATTTAACTGATCATTGTGCCGTGCATTGCTCATTGTCTGTAAACAAACCCTCTACACCTCGACGGACTATTACTATGAGACGACTTGTTGATATAAATATTGAACAGTTTCGTAAAGATATTGCTACATCTCTTGGACAGCCTGTGCCGAACCATACCACTGTTGAGAGTATGGTTTCTCAGTATAATCATGTGTTGGGTAGACTATTAGACGAGCACGCTCCTCAGTATACTCGTAGTGTCTACATTAGACCTGATTCCCAGTGGTATAATCAAGATGTTACCTTAGCGAAACGTGAGAAGCGAAAATATGAGCGGCAGTGGCTGAAGAGCAGGCGTCCTGACCATTTATCTGAATTTAAACGTAACCGAAACATGTTTAATAGAAAGATTAAGATGGCTAAAACTACTTATTACCGAGAAAAATTAATAGCTTGTCATCGTGATACCTCTGAGTTATTCAAGGTTTATAATACCATTGCTGGACATAGAAAACCACATTTGTATCCTGAATGCAACAGTGATCAACAGCTTGCCGATGATTTTGTCAACTTCTTCCATCAAAAAGTTCATAATATTCGAGAACAACTGGACGAATTTCCCTCTACCTTATCCACTGAGACTCATAGTTGTCGTACCTCTATGTCTGAATTCAATCCTGTTTCTGAACAAACAGTCCGAAGAATTATTATGTCACTTCCCAACAAGTCATCCTCTTTGGACCCTATTCCTACCTCTCTGTTGAAACAGTGTGTTAATGAGATACTTTCTTATATATGCACTTTTTATTAATCTGTCTTTGTCTACTGGCCATCTCTGTGTCTCTCTTTAAACTGCTGTAATTACCCCAATACTTAAAAAAACGTCTCTTGATCCTGTATTTGCCAATTACCGTTCTATCTCTAATTTGCCGACTTTAAGTAAAATATTGGAGAAGGTGGTCTCACAACAACTATCTACATACATATACACAAACAACCTTGCTGACCCTTGTCAGTCTGCTTATCGTCCCAATCATTCTACTGAGCTTGCTCTTTGTCGCCTTCTTAATGATGCTCTAATGGAGGCAGACAGAGATAATGTTACAGCTCTCCTTCTTCTTGATCTCTCTGCTGCATTTGACACTGTCGACCACGACATTTTACTCAAACGGCTTGAGAATATATTTGGAATACATGGTGTGCCTCTCAAGTGGTTTGAAAACTATATAAAGGGGCGTGTTCAACAGGAATCCATTAATAATTCAAAATCTTCTGCGATTCCTCTTCTTTACGGTGTGCTGCAGGGTTCTGTCCTCAGACCATTGCTTTTTTGTTTGTCGTGTGCCACAGGATTCTGTCCTCAGACCATTGCTTTTTTGTTTGTATGTTTGTCCCTTGGCTATGTTTGTTATTGTGGCAAATGGTCTTAACCACATGTATTATGCTGACGACCTACAGGTGAGAGTTTCGTTTCCAATATGTGAACATGAGGCTGCCCTCAGATTACTGCATTCTGGATTGGAAAAAATTATAGAATGGATGCATACTAATAAGTTAAAGATTGATATAAATAAAACTGAACTTCTGTTCATGGGGAAATCCTGCCAGCAGAGTTGTCTATCTTTTCAAGAGTTTACCCTGCAAGGGTCTGTGATCAGTGCTAGCACCTCAGTGCGTAGCCTTGGCTTTTTTATGAACAATGGCCTCAGTGTTAGTACTCACATTTCTGCAATCAAGAAATAAATAAATTGTAAGTTACATAATCTTTACAAGATTCGAGGTTATTTGAATGAGTTTTCTGCGAACGCTATTGTCCGAGCTGTAGTAATATCTACACTGGACTACTGTAACAGCTTGTTTTATGGTGCACCAGGTAGAGATATTACTTGTTTGCAGAGGCTTCTTAACTCGGCTGCGTTTTGTGTCAGGTACCAGTCGGCGAGATCACATCACTCCGGTTTTGAAGTACCTTCACTGGCTTCCCATAAAACAATGTGTTGAGTATAAAGTAGCTGTTATCATATATAAGACTATGTGTATGGAGGTTCCCTCATATATGTCTGAATTGTTGTTTCCCTATGTTTCCCTTCATCAGTTGCGCACTACGGAAATGGGCTTTCTTGGAGTGTCGCGCACGAACTCTTCTTTTGGTGATTGTGCCTTTTCTGTTGGTGGCGCTAAGCTTTTTAATACTCTACCTACTTCTTTTAGAAATAAAGACAGCTTGCCTTCTTTTAAAAAGGACTTAAAGACTTATCTTTTACACAGGCTTATGCCATGAATTCTTGATTTTTTTAGACTTCATTATTCTTATTGATTTTAATTGCTTATTGCTTTTTGTTTATATTTCACTTTTTAGTGATTTATTAATTTATATTTTAAGTGTGCGCTTTAAGATTTATTTCAGTAATTGGAAAGCGCATATAAATATTCATATACATACATACATACATACATACACATGAGCATTTCTGGAGGTTACAGGGAGTGGCAGGGAGCAGGGTGACTACTGAGGGCAGGAGGGGCCAGAGTGTGTGGGAGGGATGGCAGGGGTGGCAGGGGATGCTGGAAGAGGGTTGGGAGACACTCACCAGCTTCATCTCTTGCTCACTGTTGTCATCTGTAGTCAAGTTAGTGTCATTCTCTGGGGCTAAATCAGTAACATTGGCACTGTCCACACTCTCTACTGAATCCATTGGGGCATCAGACATCAGTTTATCCTGAAAGGCATTAAGACTTCAACATCCTCCTGGCACTCTCTATGCAATCTGTCATGAAAGGCTTAACATTCTTCACAACCTCTCACAGCTTCCTCTCACATTGATCTGCTGCTGGGACGCTGGTTGCTTTCTCTTCAGACTAACCGTCTTTTCATTTATACATATCAAGGAAACTGGCCAAGGGAAAGAAAAGCTCACTCAACATGCAGCACCCAAAAATGTCAAGTAAGGTAGTCAAAAGAAAAGTTGGTCAATTGAATTCCAGATGTGATGTGATGTGATACTTCCTTACTTGCTTGTTGTGTGTGTGCGTGTGTACTTTGCAAACACAAAATAAAGGGTTCATGCATGTACTGCCAAGCCAACTAAGGCTCTTCAACACACCACACACACAATCACATACACACTCACACTGACTCTTCCTATCTGTCTTAATGTGTAGCCCTGTTCACTTAATGGCAACCAAGCACAGGATGCAACCCAAGGGATTGTGGCCTCACTGTCACAGTGTGTGGTGTGCGTGATCTCAGTTCTACCCAAAGATCGGTCACAATGAGTTCTGAGCTCCTTTTGTATGGTAACGGCTGATTAGGCGACCAGCAAATGACTGTAGGTGAATAACACACACTTAAGATTGAGTAGAAAGCCCTCTCAAGTATCCCAAGAGAAAGGAAATAAATCGAACTGAAGACTTATTGTGGCACTGGTATAGTGGTGAGTGAAGATATGTGCAGGTTTATGGGTGCTGTAAGCCAATGAGATGTGGGAGGAGGGGTAGCAAGTGTGTCAGGCAACCCAGCTTGGTCCCGGTCAGTTGGTTAGCCAATGGGATGGTGCATGTTCAGTCATCTAAAAACTTTCACCAACCAAACCAAAACACAACAAACTTGAGCAAGGAACCAGTGACTGGCATACAGATAAACAAGTCAGAGGTGTGGAAACCTGAACAGTTTTAGGTCCCTGGAGGCAACACATTATAAAGCCAAACAGTGCTTTCAAATTCAAGGAAAACTTTAATGAGGAGAACTATCCATGTGAAGAAATTCATCTCACTTTGGAGTGAGAACAGAGTGCCTTACCTTGTCATGGAGACACACAGGAGGGTCACTCCAGGCCCCGTCCTTGCACCTCAACTTGGAAGGCCCGATGAGGGTGTAGCCATGGTTGCAGGAGTACAGTGCCACCATGCCCGACTCCAGCCGCTTGAACCCCACATCCCCATTCTCCAGGGAGGGTGGAATGAGGCAAGCCGCCTGCTGAGTGATGGTGAGGGAGCTCTTCTTGGTGGGTCCATCGGTGTTGTGGTACACCACAAACACGGTGTCAGACACAGTGTCCAGCTTGTAGTTGTCACTGTGTCCTGAACACCACTGCACATCCCAGCGTGGATTGGTGAGGGAGTCCTCGAACACAGTGAGGTGCGGCCGGATGTCTTTGGAGAGGGAAAGCGTAAGCTGCTTGTGCTGCTCCGTGTTGAGGCGCCACACGCACGTCTCAGGCAAAGATGATGCCTTGAACTTATGCTCAATCCTCTCCACCAAGGGATCTGAGGAGAGGATGTCCTCCGCACAAGTGGGCACTAAGCAGTGATTCTCTGTGCCCACCGCTGTGGTGTTGATGAGGCATGAATCCCCCGCCTGAGGGAAGGTTGCCAGGAAACCCTTGTCACAGGCCAGCGGAGGCTTCACTTCTGGCTCGTCATTTATCACATCTAAGGTGATGTTGAATGAGGCAATGTATTGACAAGCATTCTGGCCTTCCTCCAGCTCTAAGTTTGTGTCCTGGCGGAGATACAGCTCAAACATTGTGCCACGTGCCACCTCCTTGCACTCCTGGCAGGCATTCTCCCCCTGGCACTCTCCACAGTCCATGGGAACATGGTTTGCACTGCCATCTATGTAGATCATGACAGAGGACAGTCCCTTGAGCCGCATTCGATGCAGCTGTACTTGAAGTTGCTTGGGCGCCAACACCTGGTAGCACCTGTAACAGTGCCTGTCCTTCATGTCCTTGAGATCATCTGCAACACGTTCAAATTACATCAATACTTGTCCTGAAATGTCACTCCCATTCATACCGTCACAGAGAAGAGATACTGATTTCAAAGCATAAAGAATTGGTCATAAGAGACTTAATAGGAACTGGGCCTTTCATGACACTCACAGGAACCATGCAAGCCAAAATCGTCAGGATTTGAATGATCTTTTGGAAAGCCTTGACTGTTCTATCAGTACCAATTCTTGACCCACACCATGTCAGACTAATGAGTTCCATGTGACAAAATAAAACAACCAGACCTTAACTGCATACAAGACATTAACTCTCCTAAAAGTCATGATTTAATTGAACAAAAAAACACCCGACAGATAACATAGTGAATAGGAACATCCAAGGAAAATAGTGAGCAATAGAGTAAACCCAGTATTCAAGAAATGTTTTGTTCTCTCACCACATAGCCACATTTGCAAGGTTGTTTCTCCTATCAATAATGTTGATATCTCATAAATATGTTACTAGAACCATAAAAAATACCTTTGAAACCCAGTAGCTTTAACTAACTAGAGCCTTTTAGTTAGTGGAGCTGCAGCACAGAAGCTTTTCAGAAATTTATTCTGATGTATTAGAATGGGGACCTGAATGACTTCTGAGACTTACTGAGAAGAATGGTGTCTTGGTCCAATCTGATGCATTCTCCTGCTACACTAGGGGTCAGGAGTGGCAGGAACAGGGCTGCCAGCCCTACCCACGTGTACACCTCCAGTACCATCCTTGCTGCCTCTGTCCAGCAGCGCTACACCTTCTCTACATCACACCTAGAATGAGGGATGTTGGTTTTATAGATAATGTCTACCAAAGCTGCAGGAAAGGTTAAAAAAGTGGGCTATTATTGTGATATATGTATAAATATATCTACCATATCAAACAATATAATGGGAAAATTAATATGACTGTTATGATTATAAACACATGGATGTGTGGTGTGAGTTCAGTGCCACTGAATGATCAAGTTATTTCAGGGTACAAACTAAGTGTGTGTGTGTGTGTGTGTGTGTGTGTGTGTGTGTGTGTGTGCAAAGAATATATGTGAAATTCACACACACCAAAAAACTTTGTTTTACATAAAAAGTAATTGATAAAGATGGCTTCATATGTGATACTTTGTAAATAAAACAATTTACTAACTGAAGATTCATGGCGCAACAACGTATCCATATAGTACTATGGACATTAGGAAATGCCTGATGATTACTCATACTAATCACACTATCAATAAGTAACTGAGTCACCATTGTATGGGAGTGAGTCACACTAACACATCATGCAACACTCACATAGACACACTACTACGTTGCCTCCTCTTCACTCATTATATTCACCACCTAGCCTGGCCAACACACTGTGCCCTTCCTGTTATTCATTACATTTTTCACGTACCTCACTGTACTCTACCTACACATACATCCACACACACCAGCATCCTCTGCTACCTTTTCCCCGCCACACTGCTCACTTGCCTCCCATCACCCCCTCACTGAAACGTGTCTCGGCCGAAGGTTTACGAGTTACACACCGCGTCAATTATCCTTGTATTGCTCCACTCCCTCCCACTCACACAGTGCCGCCTCTGTCCCTCGTGGCCTTGAGATGATGATGCTTCACTCTTACCACCTTACCACACCTTTAAGTGCCACGAGTGCCTGACTGAGATTCACACCGCAACCTTCACACTGGCACTAAGTCGGAGTCAAGTGCCACCCTTTAGCACCAGCTCAGCCCAGCCCGGCAGCTGTAAGTGTGACGCCGCTAGTTAAACAGGCACTACTGGCACTATAGACGATGCAGTGCCAGTCTCAACTCATGACACACATGCACACACACGCCACCCACACTAAACAGAGCGGATGCAGCTGCTAGAATTCCCAATTAGGGTTTACAAGGGCACTCCTGTGTGGCGGTAGCGGCGCTACGTTGGACCGCCCCAAACGACCCTCTCCGTGTGCCTCTCCCTAATGTCCACATCTCCCTGATGTTCTACTGAGCATCCCCACACGCCCCCACACACCCTGACTCATCCCCAGCACGTAAATCCCCCCAGGGTACCTGCAGCAGGA